>NC_134353.1:710986686-711355436 GCF_048569485.1 Anomaloglossus baeobatrachus | reverse complement strand
ACAGTCTTGAAGGAGTTCCCAGAGATGCGTAGCACTTGTTGGCCCTTTTGCCTTCACTCTGCGGTCCAGCTCACCTCAAACCATCTCGATTGGGTTCAGGTCTGGTGACTGTAGAGGCCAGGTCATCTGGCGTAGCACCCCATCACTCTCCTTAGTCAAATAGCCCTTACACAGCCTGGAGGTGTGTTTGGGGTCATTGTCCTGTTAAAAAATAAATGATTGTCCAACTAAACACAAACCGGATGGAATAGCATGCCGCTGCAAGATGCTGTGGTAGCCATGCTGGCTCAGTATGCCTTCAATTTTAAATAAATCCCCAACAGTGTCACCAGCAAAGCACCCCCACATCATCACACCTCCTCCATGCTTCACGGTGGGAACCAGCCATGTAGAGTCCATCCGTTCACCTTTTCTAAAAAGACACGGTGGTTGGATCCAGTGTGTGACAGGTCATACATTTTTTGCCTTTTGAGAACATTAAAAAGACAGACAGACAGACAGACAGACAGACAGACAGACAGACAGACAGACAGACAGACAGACAGACAGACAGACAGACAGACAGACAGACAGACAGACAGACAGACAGACAATCTATAAGAAGATGCATTCTTGGTTAACATTTTTTAATTCTTTCACCCCAGGTGTGTCAGGGTCATTTATTTCATATTGCACATACTTTGACCTCTGAGCACCCACTACTGAACGGTTGAGCCAGCTCTAATCTTATCATAAAAAAGATAAAATAGTGGGGTTTTTTATGCTGTATTTTTCCTGCCAAAACATGCAGTGTTGTGTGCAGAAAACCTGCATACAAATCTGCTAAGTGAGCACATACCCTTATAGGATCTGGAATGCACTACCACAAGAGGTAGTAATGGCACACCGACTGCTCTAACTGTAAAGAACCCTTTCCTATTTAGCTGCCGGATTCGGCTTTCTTCCATCCTTAGGCTATGTCCGGACTTTGCTTTTTACCTGCTTCTTTTTCAACTGCAGCGTTTAATGCCAAAATGGATGTGTTCTGCTTTTCAAGCAAAGTCTATGGGAATTTGGGTTTCTTGTTCACACTATGTTGTTCAAAATGCTGCCTTTTTGTGGCAGAAATTTGGGCAAAAACTCAGCTTTTCAAAGAAGTCAATTGCTTTTGCCACTTGCGTTTTGAACTGCAAAGCAGAGTTTTTGCCCAAATTTCTGCCACAAAAAGGCAGCATTTTGAACAACATAGTGCTGACAAGAAACCCCAATTCCAATAGACTATGCTTGAAAAGCAGAACACATCCATTTTGGCATTAAACGCTGCAGTTAAAAACGCAGCAAAAAAAAAAAAAAAAACAAAAAAAAAACCAAAAAAAAAAACCAGGTAAATAGCAAAGTGCGGACATAGCCTCAATGAGTGCTCCCTGGTTCTTAGGTCTTTGGAAGGAATAAGTCTTGTGGCAGTCTTCTGCTTTGACCACACATGTATTTATACATATAAATGAGATCTCCTCTGAGGCATTTTTTTCTAAGCCCAACTTTTTCAATCTGCCATCATATGGGAGGCCTTCCATTCCTTGTAATAGTCTAGTTAGCCGCCTTTGAACTGACTCTAACTTCTGAATGTCCTTTTTAAAATGTGGAGCCAAAAACTGGATCCCATATTCCAGATGTGGCCTTACAAGTGATTTATAGAGGGGTAACAATACGTTGGGATCACTGGATCAAATCTCTCTTTTTATACACCCTAAAATCTTGTTTGCTTTAGCAGCTGCTGCTTGACATTGAGTGCTGCTGCTCAGCTTATTTGTAATGAGAATACCCAAGTCCTCCTGTTCTGAAGTTCCAAGTTTACTTCCATGTAATGTATATGCAGCAATATTATTACTCTATTCTAGGTGCATTACTTTACATTTATCAACATTAGGCTATGTACGGACTAGAAAATGGACTTTTAAGAAAAATCCACACCCTCTGGCAGAATACCGCACCTGCGGCAAAAACCGCGGTAAAACCACACCCGCGGCTTTTTACCATTATCTATGGAGAAAAAAAAAAAAAAAAAAAAAAAAAAAAAACACACCCTCAGTGACCCTGCATTCACACCCTACTTGACATTAGGGGGTATGACACCAGAATAATGAAAGTGGCGCCCTCGCTTAGAGTCGTCTACCCCAATTTCCACCCTAACAACATCCCTATATGAACAAGTGTGCTATATTGTACCAACACAAAAGAGAACAGCCAGAAGAGATATGCAGTAGTCTACAAAAAAACAGGCTAAATAATATACATGAAGTGAAAGCTACCCAAATATACAGACAATAATAAAGGAAGGATTTCTCTTCTGTAGGAGTCCTTAATCCATGTAGTGATCAGTCAAATGACAGATATAAGATCAGCTCATTGTAGAGGTTATCTTTTTTTTGTTGGTACCACATAGCACAGTGTACTTGTGCTTCATATTGGGATGTTAGGGTGGAACTAGGATTAGACGAGGCTGAGTGAGGGCGCCACTTTAATTTTTAGGGTGTCATACCCTCTGCTGTCAGGTAGAGGGTATTGACTTGTAGAGTCAATACAGGGTCACTGAGGATTTTTGCTGCAGTATCGACTCTGCTTATAGCCAAATAATACCTTGATTTACCAAATTTAATGGTGTGATAATATGGTCGTCTTTACACGCTTTAATAGAATTGTAATATAAAGGTGTTCAATTTTTATTGGGACTTATTCTTGTTAAACTCATTCAAGGTGCTCAGCACACCTAGATAAATTCATTGATGGATCTAGTTTACAAAGGGTGTGTGTGTGTGTGTGTGTGTGTGTGTGTGTGTGTGTGTGTGTGTGTGTGTGTGTGTGTGTGTGTGTGTGTGTGTGTGTGTGTGTGTGTGTGTGTGTGTGTGTGTGTGTTTTCCACTGTTTTGACACATTAGGGGCTCTACAACTGTGATATGACGTCCACTATCTATTCCAGCCGATTTTTCGTTCCAAAAGTCAAAGGATGCTCCTTTCCTTCCGAGCCCTGCTGTGCACCCAAACAGTAGATTTCCACCACATATGGTGTATCAGCGTACTCAGGAAAAAAAAAAATTGCACTGTATGCTCCATTTTCTCTTGTGAAACTGCAATATTTGGGGGCTAAAACAATATTGTGAAAAAGAAAAAAAAAATAAAGCAATACGGTAGGAAAATTTTTAATTCCTTTGAAGCACTTAGTGTTAATAAACGTATTGAATGTTTAAGCACTTTAGGCTACATGCGCACGCTGCAATTTTTGTTGCTTTTCTGTTGCTTTTTATTGGTGCAGTTTTGTTGTCGGCAAGTTCTGGGAATTCAGATTTGCTGTGTGCACATTGCATTTTTTTGTCTGCCGTTTGTCACAAACTTCTGACAAAAAAACAAAAAAAAAATTAGCCTCTTTTCTTGCTTTTTTGTCGGTTTCGTCACACTTTCTATACTGACAAACACATGAAGTCGGAATGAACAAAAAAAAAAAAAAGTTTAATAAAATTATGCAGATGTAAAATAGACATGTGGGTAATGTTATTTAGTAACTAGTTTATAGTCTTAAATTTACCACTATCATGTAGTACAATGTTTCATGAAAAGAAAAGTCAGAATCACTGGGATCCATTGAAGCGTTCCGGAGTTATTACCTTATAAATAACACTGCTGAGAATTGTAAATTTTGCCCTGGTCAGGAAGGTGTAAACAGGCTCGGTTGGGAAAGTGTTAAATAGTGTGCAGTTTCCATTGTGAAAATAGTCCTGTACAAGTGTCAGTAGGCATGAACCGGCCTTAGCCGGCTGCCGTTTGCCTGTACTGTACTCTCGCCAACTGAGTTTTATTGCTTTCTATGAGATAAGATTTTTCCACATGTGGCCTACATCTTCACCTCTACTACTTGGGAATTTTATTGACTTGTATAATGACAGAGCACCACTGATTATTACAGCATAGCTGTGTGCATGGACTTCATCTTCGTATGTCAGTGTGCACTGTGCATTTATGGGAGGTAGACGGCAGGGGCAGGAGTTTTCTTTGTGCCTATTCATCATCCTCTAGTTGGAAGCAGCCAATCTGTGCACTGCCATAAAGCTGTCAGACTGACTAAACACAACTTTATTATTTTTATTATTATTTATTTATAGAGCACCATTAATTCCATGGTGCTGTACATGAGAAGGGGTTACATACAAAATTACATATACAAGTACTCCCACCTGCAAACTGAGGTATGAGTGATACAGCTCTTGTTAATTAATAAAAAAAATAAAATAAAAAAAACAGGTCTTGGAAGCTGCAAGTCTTCAGCCGTGAGTAGGACAGGGTGCAGTTTGAATTATAACAGGGACTCCATTTTATCTCATTCTTGGAGAAACCGCTTTAATGTTTACACACCCCAACTCCGCTACAAACTCTGCTGATTCAGTCACATGGATGTCCTGGTCTGAGCCGCTGCATGGAAGCCTCAGATCACCAAGCACAATGGCAAGATGAGGTACATGAAGCAAACACTGGACTCTGGAGCAGTGGAAACATTTTGTGAAGTGACAAATTCCACTTCTCTCTATGGCACTGCACCAATTGTAAAGTTTAGTGGATGAGGGATAATGTTATTTTCCTAGGGTTGGCAATTTAGTGTTCCAGCATGACTGTGCCCAGTGCACCAAGTAAGGTCCATAAAGGCATGGTAGGAGAAATTGGTGAGGAAAAACGTGACTGAATGCACAGAGCCCTAACATCAACCCCATAAAGTGGAGGTCAAGCCTATGTACCTCTGCTCCAATTCAATATGTGACTGTTGTAGATAGCCGAATACCCTTAAAGGGGTTGTCTGGGATTTTTACATTATTTGCTTATCCCTAGTATAGGTCATCAATATCTAAACCAAGTTATCCTGATATATTTGATCAAACAATTAGTTCACCCCTAATGTGATGGCTGGAGAATCCTCTACTTTGTGAGGCTGTGATGTCAGGTGATATTGATTGTGCTGCTGCTCTTCCAGGTATGCCTCAGTCTGGACACAGATCTACATTCATGTCTCCTCACAATGGGAAACTCAACACTGCTGATATAACATTTATAGAATTGAGCAGTAGGAAGTCTGAAGTGTACACGCCACGCAGGAGACGCTGACCGGGGCGCACACACGTCACGCAGGAGACGCTGACCGGGGTGCTCGAATCTGGACCCGGGCTCGGCTAACACTCCGATCCTTGAAAGGGGGTATATACAGGGGAGAAGTTTGTGACGCCACCTGCAGATTGCGGTAATGGGAGTACCGCCGCTGCTGGAGCGAGTACTGGGGCAGAAGGTGTGGGGCAGCAAGGTGTCAGTCCCTCCGCAGGTAGGGAAGGCCCCGGACTCAGGGTGATTGATGGCGGATAGTTGGGAAGGCAGGGTGCAGGGATCAGGGTACTCACTGTGTTAGTCGTGGTGTTGGATGAGGATTACAAAGTAGACACACAGTGGTAAGCCAAAGTCTCTGTGTACCGCTGCCACTGCAGGGAGCCAGTCAAGGTGTCCGCTCCCACCCTTTGTCACATGATAGTCAGCATCTTGCCTCAGTGCACAATTTGATTGCCCGTTTGTGGCCCCTTGGCTTGAAGCTGTTGGGGCTCCGCTATGTGAAGTGTAGCTGTGCTCTTGATGGCTGGCACTTGGGATTTCAGTGGTTGATTTATCTGGAGAACCCTATCCCCCGCGTTGTGCTCATGCCTTCAATCTCTGAGCTCTTAAGGAAGTTCATGAAGATATATTTTCTCTCTCTCTCGTGAATTTTCAGGACGTTGAATTGGTTCCTGACCTAGGGTCCTGTACCCCGCCGTGCTCGGTACCGGTCCGCTTATTGGGCTTTCTGATGCCGACGGTCCTCCAAGACTGTCGCACCCTTTTCCATGGTCCCTGCTACCGGTCCCCAACTCCTGTGGTCCCAGACCACCATCTGCGGTCCCGGACCACCATCTGCGACCCAACCTTGGTCTCGCTCCCCAGGAGCTACTGCTCCCAGCTCCTCACTCTTTGAGGGCTCTCACTCGACTGTTTTGCTTTCCACTTCCTCCTTCCCACCAGTCTACCTGACCCCTAGGTGGATGGCCCTATTCCAGCTTGACCAACCCACTGGTGTGTAACAGGTTTGAGGTGAGGTGGGGTTGGGATTTGTAGTGCTGATGGAGGTGACACCGGTTGTTGAAAACCTGGAACCATGGGGGGGTAGGTCCTGCACCCAAGGGAGAGGCTGCAGTTCCCTGTAGCACCCCGATATAGTCAAGGGCGCTACACATCCCACAGGAGACGCTGGGGCAGTCCATGTGGTCTTCATTTGTGGGACAGTGCGCGTCACCAGCTAACTCCACCCACAAAATACATTCAGACTCTTGCAGCATCAGGACAGAATGCTTTAATGCATATGCTGCAAGAAGGAATTAATGTGCTGATGGCCCTCAAAACACGACCGCTAGCCCCAGTACTACAGTTCCAAAAAACCTGCCCAAGGGCTGAAGAACAGGTCATTGTGAGCCACAAACGACCCATGGGACGGAGGTTTTCCACCACTGATCTCTAGTGGGGCTGCAACACCGGACACCCCAGTGATCAGCTGTTTCTGGGTCCTGGCAGCACCTGAAGTGCTCGGTTGGAAGCTGCACAGCTCTATACAGTATATAGTGGCCATGGGCTGCACATGCGCGCATTACTGATGCAGATGGAGGCAGATGTGCAGCTCCCAATGGCGGCCACTCTGCAGATCCGAGCACTTCCAGGAGAAGCTTACACTGGGGCCGGGATCATTCCCCCCCGATCACAGCACAAGTGCAGAACAGACTGACCTCAGCCAAAAACCGCATTTAAATTGAACCGGAAAAAAATAAATGCAATAAGTGAGGAAGGCAGAATTCACATGGGGCGGATTTGGTTGCGGACAGTTCTACAAACATCTCATTACAACCCAATTCAAACAGAACTGGTTTTTATCCAAGGACATTTCCCCTCGAGTGCCCCGGTCGCCCAGAGTCGCGCCCCGGAATGGTGCCCCGGTCGCCCAGAGTCGCGCCCCGGAATGGTGCCCCGGTCGCCCAGAGTCGCGCCCCGGAATGGTGCCCCGGTCGCCCAGAGTCGCGCCCCGGAATGGTGCCCCGGTCGCCCAGAGTCACGCCCCGGAATGGTGCCCCGGTCGCCCAGAGTCACGCCCCGGAATGGTGCCCCGGTCGCCCAGAGTCGCGCCCCGGACTGATGCACCGGAATGATGCCCCGGTCCAGTTTTGGGCTCTCTGTGCTCTGGTGTCGCTGCCTTCACTTTGAACTCCTGAGTGCAGACATCGTCCATTAGACCTCGTGTGGTTGACAGGGCGGTGCAGGGGCCCCTGGGGGCCGCACAGAACAGTCACCACTGAGCCAGCTACCTGCCACACTGCTTCAGCGCATAATAGGCAGCATCCGTCACGCTTCGGATACGATCTATTCAGAGTACATGGATAATCCAGCATTGCAGCAGCTGCAAGCCTCCTGCCAAGACCCTGCAGCCAGACTATGGACTGACCTCTGAACAGCAGCACCTCCTCGTGCTTAAAGGGGATGTTGTTAGCCTTGGCGAAGACATACACAGCGCGGCAGGGCTGAGAGACCAGGTCCAGGTACAGAGTCAGGTCCGACATGATGGCACCTACGAACTCGGCACAGCCCGGGAGTGAGCGGCTCTGGGGACGGGGCTCGTGTTACCCCTCACTGACCACGCCCCTTATACGGAGCCCCGCCCACCCCATGCTGTTGCTTGAGGCTCCTTACTCTTTGCCATATCACGTAGTGGCTCTGGGGCTGGTCCGGGGATGACAGCAGAAAGTGACGATGGCCTCTGCTCCCCTGCACTATGTCCTGGTCACTGCCATCTTGTTCTACAGCTCCTGTCAGGACTGGACCAGGACTTTCCTCCACTTTCTTGTGTCTTTCTCTGAGTAACCGCATTAGGGCTCATGAGCTGCGGATTTTCTCTGTGGCCTGTTCACACTTTGTGCTTTTTCCCCCTACCCAGTGAAACCACCTGAAGAATGATCAAGTCTCTTCAATTAACCACTTGCTGACCAATGATTTTCCATTTTTGCACTTTTGTTTTTCCATCCCCCCTTTATTTCTCAATCTAAACCCCATGAGAGGGTAATTGTAATTTCTAATGACACCATCCATTTTATCATGTGATGTACTGAAAAGAGGGGAAAAAAATTACTAAGGCCTGCGACACACATCCGTGCCGCCGGTACGTGTTTGTCATTTTTTACACGTACCGGCGGCACGGAGACACGTTATGCAATGCTACCCTATTGTAGCAGGCACACACACGTAAAACCACACGGAACGTGTGTCCGTGTGCGTTTGTACGTGTGTGCGGTTTTCAAAGCGCTGACATGTCAGTGTTTTCTCCGGCAGCACGGGTGTCACACGGCCCGCACCCGTACTACACGGGTGTAGTGTGGATGCGGTCCCGTGTGACACGCGCCGGAGAAAACACACGTGTCAGTGAAAAAAAGCCAAAACATTTACTCACCTTCTCCAGCCCTCCTGTCTCTGCCGCTGCTGCCTCTTGCTGCAGACCGCCGCTCATTATGCTCATTTAATATTCACTTCACTGCGGCCGGCAGCAGCAGCAGCGGGGAGACAGGAGGGCTGGAGACCGAGGATCAGCACCACGGACAGCAGCGCGGACATCAGGAAGGACCAGGTGAGTAAGTAAATTACCGGTTCTACGTGTGCTATCACGAATAGCACATGTAGAATACACGTGGCCCGCACGTACCAGAGACACGTACTTACCTGCACGCAACACGCAGGGGAAATACGTGTCTCTCGGCACGTGCGTGAATTTCACGTGAGTGTGGCAGAGGCCTAAGGGATAACTTCCCGAGAACTGGGGGTCCGACCATTATGACCCCACCAACCCTGAGAACCAGATTCCTGAAAAGGCATATGTGAATGGAGTGCTGGTCGTACTGACGATCCATCATTCTCTATAGCACCACCGGGAATAGTCGAGCGACAGAGGATAACTTCCCGGCCACTGGGGGTCCAACCATTAGGACCCCTCAAACTCTAAGAACCGGAGTCCTGAAAAGCCCTGTGTGAATGGAGTGCTGGTCGCACTGATGGTCCATCATTCTCTATAGCACCACCGAGAATAGTCGAGCGATAGAGGATAACTTCCCGGCCACTGGGGTCCCGACCATTAGGACCCCTCAAACCCTGAGAACCGGAGTCCTGAAAAAGCGTATGTGAATAGAGTGCTGGTTGCACTAACGGTCCATCATTCTCTATAGCACCACCGAGAATAGCCAAGCGATAGGGGATAACTTCCCGATCACTGGGGGTCCAAACATTAGGACCCCACCAACCCTGAGAACCGGAGTCCTGAAAAACCCTGTGTGAATGGAGTGCTGGTCGTACTGCCGCTCCATCATTCTCTAGGGCACCAGCAATAGGGGATAACTTCCCCACTTTAGATACCCTTTAAGTAACAGGATGGTGGTTACATTCGGGCACTATGTGGTCATCATATATTGCCATGGTGTGGCGGTATTTATCCCTTTTATGTGGCGTTATATTAGGTTTGGTATAGTGTATTTTGTTCAGTAACGATATAGCAATAATATTTGTTGTTTTTGGTAACTGACTATTATTTAATAATATTACCCAGAAAATTATTTTATTGCTGCATTTTTTGTAAGATCAATTTATTTATATATACTGTGTGTGTGTGTGTGTGTGTGTGTGTGTGTGTATATAGAATGTATTTATTTTTTTTTAAAAAAGTTTTTTAAAGGGTGATAGAAACACCTCAACATCAACATTATGGGGTAAGATGGGGGCCCAGGTCCAAATTCTGCCCTAGGGCCCATAAGATTAATTGTACCTCTTTCTAAGGCCTCTTTCACACGTCCTTGTCTCCGGTACGTGTTTGGTCCTTTTCCTCACGTACCGGAGACACGGGCACACGTAGACCCATTAAAATCAATGGGTCTGCGCTCACGTGCGTGTTCTGCCATGGACCGTGTGTACATGTGGAGCATACATGTGTAAGTGTGCTCCACACGTCAAAATGTCCGTTTTTCTCCGGCATCACGGGGTGTCACGTGGAACGCAAACGGACTACACGGAGGTGTTCCGTGTGACACGCGCCGGAGAAAACACATGTGTTTGAGAAAAAAAAAAAACTTTACTCACCTTCTCTAGCCCTCCTGTCTCTGCCGCTGCTGTCACTTGCTTCTGACCGCCGCTCATTATGCTCATTGCAGATTCACTTCACTGCGGCCGGAAGCTGCAGCAGCGAGGAGTCGGCAGGATCAGAGACCGAAGATCAGCACCACGGACAGCAACGCCAGGGACAGGTGAGCAGAAAGTTCTCGTTTTCCATGTGTTATCACGGATAACACACGGAGAACACACGTAGGCCATAAACACGGCTCGCGGAGGGCAAAACGCACCTCTGACACGTCCGTGAAAAACGTGCGTGGTTTTTCACGAACGTGTGAAAGAGGCCTAAAAATGTTCAGTCTTGAATGATAGATCAGCAGTCTGAATGTGAAAGAATGTAATAGAAAGGGTTAATTGGCTCAGTGCCCAGTTATGTAACTAAGAATGGATGTACAAAGTTTCTTGTTACGCTTTTTTTTCACCCAAAGTCCATGTTGCAATGAATGACCTATACATAATCAAGGCCATATTAGCTCTTCAGGGAGTCCTCAGTACGGAGCTGTTTATCTCATAACTTTACCAAGGGACACAATGAGGACTTTATCTCATGGTGATTCAACAAGTTTCATGTCTTGTATATAACTAGTGATGAGCAAGCACTAAATTGCTCAAGCACTCATTACTCAACTCAAATAGCTCAGAAAGGCTCAGTTTGAGTAACAAGTATAGTTGAAGTCTATTGGGAACCTGAGTATATTTCCAGAAGAGGAGGAAAATTGCTGACATGGATGGAAACAATGCTCAAATGGAATGGGAGCAGCATGGGTAAGACGCCTGGACACATCTCTGACTCCCAGGTTGCTGCTGGGAAGTAAAAAAATAAATAATTTAAAAATGCGTGGTGTCCCCCCCATTTGTGATAACCAGCCAAGGTAAAGCAGACAGCTGGGGGCTTGCATTATCAGTCTGGGAAGGCCCATTTGTTAGCCCTTTCCAGCCTTAAAATACCAGCCTGCATCTGCCCCAACACTTCCTGATTGCCCTGGTGCTGTGCGAATCAGGGTAATATTTTTTGAGGTTGATGTCAGCTCTGTAATGTCAGCAGCTGACATCAATCTTAGGGGTTAGTAATACAGAGGTGTCTGTCGGACACCCCCATTAGTAATCCAGTAAGTGTTAAGTAAAAAATAAAATATTCTCCATTACTAACCCCTGGGTTTGATGTCAGCTGATAATTCACAGCTGATGTCAACCCACAAAACTATTACCCTGATTGCCACCGCACCAGGACAATCGAAAAGAGCCAAAGCAGAGGGCAAAGCACCATAATTTGGGAGGCTATGAGCTGCTATTTTTAGGTTGGGAAAGGCCATATAACCATGGACCTTCCCAACCTAATAATTCTAGCCGCCAGCTGTCTGCTTTACCTTGGCTAGTGATAAAAAATAGGGGAGACCCCACGGTAGTTTTTTAAATTATTTATTCATTAAGTTAAACAAGGCTAAAACACCCTTTAGTGCCACTTGAAAGTCACTAAAGCGTACAGGTGTAAAACCCTGATCTCATTTATGCTCTGCCTCCTACATCAACTCTCCCTGAAGAGCAGTGTGCTGAATCGTACGCCCAGGCCTGAGACCTCATGCTATGATGCGGCCAGTCAATCACAGAAATTCCAGAAGCCAACATGGTGCCTGCAGACACTCATTATTGTACTGTTTTCCAGCCCCAAAAGCTGGAAGCCTATCTATATTGGGGCTTGATATTTGATTTTTTTTGTCCTGGTTTTCCTGATAGGAAGCTGTTATCTATCAGACAGTGTGATTACATGAGCACTTTGTACTTAATACATTCTAGTACTATTGTATGGCCATCCGTAGTGTAATTACTATTTTAATTCGTTAACTATCCAGGGCAACTAGAGGGTGAGCCGACGTGGAACGGGGGCGCCCAAAACAGTTACGGCGTCATACCCTCCGTTGGTAGGTAGGAGCAAGGTCTCATAGGGTGCTATAGGGACCCCATATATTTAGCTCCTCCCCTTCATCATCTATGCCCTTTGTGTGTTCACTATTAATGGGTGTCTAAATTTTAAAATATATCAATACAATTGCGTATATATATATATATATATATATATATATATACACACACACACAAACACGCATATATATATATATACTGTGTGTGTATATAATATATATACACACATAATGTGTACATACATACATACACACACAATCCCCTTATACTACATCACTACACCCGCCACATACTACACCTGTAATATACATCCCTATACACTACACCTGTAATAAACTACACCTCTATATACTATACCACTATATAGTACATCACTACACCCCTATATACTACACTTGTATTATACTACACCACTACACCCCTATATACACCTGTATTATACTACACTCCTATATACTACACCTGTATTATACTACACCCCTATATTCCCCTGTATTATACTACACCACTACACCACTATATACACCTGTATTATACTACACCACTATATACTACACCTGTATTATACTACACCACTACACCCCTATATACACCTGTATTATACTACACCACTACACCCCTATATACACCTGTATTATACTACACCCCTATATACACCTGTATTATACTACACACCACTACACCCCTATATACACCTGTAATATACTACACACTGGTGTATATAGGGGTGTAGTATAATACAGGTGTATATAGGGGTGTATTGGGGTAGTATAATACAGGTATATATAGAGGTGTAGTGGTGTAGTATAATACAGGTGTATATAGGAGTGTAGTGGTGTAGTATAATACAGGTGTATATAGGGGTGTAGTATAATACAGGTGTATATAGGGGTGTAGTGGTGTAGTATAATACAGGTGTATATAGGGGTGTAGTATAATACAGGTGTATATGGGGGGTGTAGTGGTGTAGTATAATACAGGTGTATATAGGGGTGTAGTATAATACAGGTGTATATAGGGGTGTAGTATAATACAGGTGTATATAGGGGTGTAGTATTATACTACACCCCTATATACACACCTGTAATATACTACACCACTACACCCCTATAAAACTACACCACTATATACTACACCCCCCATATACCACACCTGTAAAACTACATTCCCATATCCTACAACACTACACCCCAAATATTTGTCAACAGTTACCCCCCTTCCCCCCCGCCCACCGCCCCATTGTCCCCGCAGGTTACTAGTAACCACTCACCTCTCTTCTTACTGTCCCCTCCTCAGGCACCTCCGTACGAGCCCCCCGCTGAGCGGCTTCTCTTTCACATGCCCAGGCTGCGCGCGCCGATGCTGTTTTCTTAGGAGCCAGCTCCGCTGCAGCTTCTTCTCCTGCCGGGCGGGAACTTTTCAAATGACACACTCGCGCCGTACTGACGATATCAGGGCGCGCGTGTGTCACAGAGAAAAGTTGCCGGGCAGGGAACAGGAGAGATTCCTGCGTTCCGTTGCCTACACTGTGCGGCGCTGCAGGATCTGTCCTCTGTTCCCTGCCCAGCACGCAGCGTGTGATGAAGGCAATCTGACCACGGGCCTCCCGGAGCCTGGAGCTCCGGACAACAGGTCATATTGCCCTCATCAGTTACCGGCCAGCAAGGACGCCCTGAACCAGGCGGGCCGGTCACAGAGAGTAGGCGGGCCGGATGTGGCCCGCGGGCCGCCCCTTGCCCAGGTCTGAGTTAGAGTTATGGGATGGGGTGGGGAGGGCTGTAAAATAAAGAATATAGTTAATAATAAACATTGTCATTATACTTACAGGTCCCTCGACGCGTCCTGCACTCTGTCTCCTGGCCGCTTCAACTTCCACGTCCGATCATTGCTGTGCCGCCCAGTAACCACCACTGCCTAAAGGACCTTCCATGACATCATAGCCATGTGATCAGTCAGGTGTGAATGTTGTACAGACATTGGCTTACAGACTGGTCACATGGCTATGAAGTCATCGAAGGTCCTGTTAACTGCACTTTGTCACTGTGTGTCACATCGCATCACCCGGTACGGCGCAGTCTCCCGACAGCAGCGGGTCGGCTGCATGTATTTCCATGCAGCTGAGGCACTCCTGTCCCGAGAGCATCAGGCTGTGCGGGGTGATGCAATGCGAGACGCAAGTGGAATGATACCCTCACTGTCAGCCTACTTCTCACTCTGTATAGATGCTGTCTGTTCAGAGTGATGAAGCAGAGCTGACAATGCTCTACCTGTGGACAATGTCGGGCTAATTTTTATAATAAAGATGGAGTCTCTAAATGTCTTTTTTGTTTTATTTCTAATAATTTTTTTTTCTATGTGTTGTTGTTTTTTTTACTGTTTACTAGAAATTCATGGTGGCCATGTCTAATTTGGCATGACACCTTGAATTTCGGGCTTAGTACCATCTGAGAATACAAAGCTGGTATTAACCCCTTTATTAGCCAGCGTGCCACCGCCATCAGGGCTGCTGGACGAGCCGGTTAAAGTCCCTGGAAATGGCGATAAGAAACAATGCGCTACTTCCAAGGGCGGCTGTGGAGAATCCCTACCTCCAGCTGCCTGGTTCTACCTGACTTACGACCAAAATACGTCGGCAGCCCACGCATTTTTTTTTAATAATTTTTTAAATAATAAAAGAAAATTAATGTCCTTCCTGTATTTTGATTTCCAGCCAAGGTAAAGCCAGGCAGATGGGGGTACCAGCCCGTAGCCGTCCGCTTTATCTGCGCTAAGAATAAAAAATACTGGGGAGTGCTACGTCATTTTTTTTAATGATTTATTTTTATACAACTATATATTGTGTACACATTTTATATATGTACTGCTCTGGCAGAAATTAATTGTAATTTTTCTGATTTCTTTCTTTATAGGTATATTTTTGAGTAAAATGTAAATTGTAATTATTCTATAAAATACTGACAACATGTCTCAGAATTTCCAAGCAAAAAATTTTGGATTTATTTTCTGAAAATAGTAGTTTATAGAATAAAACAACAATTTACAGTTTACTCAAAAATATACGGTACCTATAAAAAAAAAAAACAAATCAGAAAAACTGAAAATTTTGCAGTGGTTTTAATTTTTGCCAGAGCTGTACATGTATATATGCATACTGTATATAGTTGTATAAAAATAAATCATTAAAAAAAATGACGTAGCACTCCGGTATTTTTGATTCTCAGCGCAGATAAAGCAGACGTCTACGGGCTGCCACCCCCATCTGCCTAGCTTTAAAAATAATTTAAAAAATGTGTTGTCTCCCGCCGTATTTTGATCGCCAGTCAGGTAAAACCAGGCAGCTGGGGGCTGGGATTCTGAGCATGGAAAGGCCCAAGTGTTCTGGGCCCCCCACGCTAAAAACCGCAGCCCGCAGCCGCCCCTGGAAATGGCGCATTGTTAATTAGCGCCATTTCTAGGCGCTTTACCCAGCTCTTCCAGCGGCCCTGATGGCAGTGGCATGCTGGGTAATAAAGGGGTTAATACCAGCTTTGTATTTTCAACTGGTACTAAGCCCGAAATTCATGGTGTCGCACCAAATTAGACATGACCAACATGAATTTCTAGTAAACAGTAAAAAAAAAAAAAAACACAATTTTTTTTATTGGAAATAAAACAAAAAAAACATTTAGAGACTCCATCTTTATTATAAAAAAAAATCCTTAGTCCAAGGTAGTCCACACGAAGAGCATTGTCAACTCTGCTTCATCACTCTGCACAGACAGTGTCTATACAGAGTGAGAAGCAGGCTGACACTGAGGCCGGAGTTCCACTTACGTATTAGTTGTGCAGTCTCGCATCGGCATCATCCGGCACGGACTGACACTCTGCAGACAAGAGTGCCTCAGCTGCATGGAAATACATGCAGCCAACCGCTCCTGTCAGAACAGTGTGCAGCCGTACCGGTTTATGCGATGCGAGACTCGCACAGTGACAGTCAAAGTTCAATCGAGTCCATGAGACATGGATTCGGGTGAACCCTGAGGTCACCGCGAACACGGCCGAAAACAGCCAAAGATTGCCGAGTGACGAGCAGTGCAATGCATACCCCCGGAAGTTAACAGGACCTGCCATGACGTCATAGCCATGTGACTAGTCTGTAAGCCAATGTCTGTACAACATTCACACCAGACTGGTCACATGGCTATGACGTCATGGAAGGTCCTTTAGTCAGTGGTGCTTACCGGGTGGCACAGCAATGATCGGACGCGGAAGCAGAAGCGACCGGGAGACAGAGCCGGCAGGACACGTCACGGGACCTGTAATTATGATCATAATGTCTTTTAATAATGTGCTTTTTTTTTTTTACAGCCCCTGGATCCGAACTGTAACACGAGCTTCCCAGGAAAGCTCGTGTTCGGGATCGTGTACACGATCACTATGTACTTTACAGTTCGGGATTGCCCATCACTAATCCTATGTCCTTAACTTAATACTTTAACCGAATTATCTCATTGATAGCAGCAAAGGAGAGTTAATGCATGTACTTCTATACTGGCGCTCATACTCAATACTGAATAAATCATAATTTTTAAAATTTCAAAACTTCTTGGTAATGCAGTTTCACTGTTGAATGGTGTATATGCCTATATACGTAAAGAGCAGACATTTGTTCAAGTAAATTGACCACACTGTTGTTGCCGTATTTATGGTTTTATAATTAGTATAATTTCCATTCATTTATTTTTTTTATTCATTAAGGGCTCATTCAGACATCAGTATTTCAGATAGGACTTGTACATATTATACTCGTAGTACTAGCTGTACTATTCCGGGCAACGCCGGGTACTAAGTGTCTCTGTCACTCTCCCTCTCTTTCTCTCTCTGTGTGTCTTTGTCTCTGTGTGTGTCTCTACCTCTGTGTCTGTTTCTGTGTGTCTCTATCTGTATGTCACTGACTGTCTGTTTCCCTCTATCTGCCTCTCTCTCTGTGTGTCTGTCTCTCTGTTGTTTTTATTCTACGTCCGAAACGAGTAAGGTGCTCTTATGCGTGTTTTTGACCTCATGGATCGCTTTGAAGATTTTAAGATGTCCAATAAAGTTTTTTTCTATTTTTACGGATTCTCAGTGCTGGGTCCAATTTCCTCTAATTGTTCTATGCTTTGTACCAGTTTAGCCTGTCTGGAGGACTGCGAGAACTTTCCATAAGTCCTGGAACACAATTGCCCAAGGTAAGCTGAAGCCCTTTTTTTCTTTTTTCTGTCTCTGTGCCTGTCTCCGTGTCTGTCTCTTTATCAGTCTGTGTGTGTGTCTCTGTATCAGTCCATGTGTCCCTGTCTGTATGTGTATCTATGTCTCAGTGTGTCTGTCTGTATGTGTCTTTGTGTGCATTTCTGTATCAGTCTGTGTGTCTGTCTCCACCAATATCACATTACCTCACACATAAGCTGTCTTACACTAAGAATGTACTTCATTGCGTATAGCAACAGAGCTCCTATTAATGACCTGTAGCTCTCAGCTCCATTGACTTTAATTTAAGCATTTTTTGTTGAATGAAGGGGGCTTTACACGCTACGACATTGCTAATGCGAACTCGTTGGGGTCACGGAATTGGTGACGCACATCCGGCCGCATTAGCGATGCCGTTGCGTGTGACACCTATGAGCGATTTTGCATCGTTGCATAAACGTGAAAAATCGCTCATCGGTGACATGGGGGTCCATTCTCAAAAATCGTTACTGCAGCAGTAACGAGGTTGTTCCTCGTTCCAGCGGCAGCACACATCGCTCCGTGTGCCACCGCAGGAACAAAGAAGCTCTCCTTACCTGCCTCCCGGCCACAATGCGGAAGCAAGGTGGGCGGGATGTTACGTCCCGCTCATCTCCGCCCCTCCGCTTCTATTGGGCGGCGGTTCAGTGACACAGCTGTGACGCTGAACGAACCCCCCCTTAGAAAGGAGGCGGTTCGCCGGTCACAGCGACGTCACCGGGCAGGTAAGTATGTGTGACATGTCTGGGCGATGTTGTGCGGCACGGGCAGCAATTTGTCCTTGTCGCACAACAGATGGGGTACCGATATCGCAGCGTGTAAAGTAGCCTTAACTAAAAGTGCGGGGTTAAATTTTCCCCTAAAACATAGTCTACGATGCTCCCTGAGTCAAATGAGGCGTCTGTGCAAAATTTCATGATTGTAAATGCAACGGTGCGGATTTCTTTAGCGGACATACACACATACAGTGCCTTGCGAAAGTATTCGGCCCCTTGAATTTTTCAACCTTTCCCACATTTCAGGCTTAAAACATAAAAATAAAAAAAATATTGTTATGGTGAAGAATCAACAACAAATGGAACACAATTGTGAAGTTGAACGAAATTTATTGCTTACTTTAAACTTTTTTTAAAAAATATGTAACTGAAAATTGGGGCGTGCAATATTATTCGTCCCCTTTACTTTCAGTGCAGCAAAGTCACTCCAGAAGTTCATTGAGGATCTCTGAATGATCCAATGTGGTCCTAAATGACTGATGATGATAAATATAAGCCACCTGTGTGTAATGAAGTCTCTGTATAAATGCACCTGGTCTGTGATAGTCTCAGTGTTCTGTTTAAAATGCAGATAGCATCATGAAGACCAAGGAACACAACAGGCAGGTCCGTGATACTGTTGTGGAGAAGTTTAAAGCCGGATTTGGTTACAAAAAGATTTCCAAAACTTTAAACATCCCAAGGAGCACTGTGCAAGCGATCATATTGATATGGAAGCAATATCATACCACTGCAAATCTTTCAAGACCCGGCCGTCCATCCAAACTTTCATCTCAAACAAGATGAAGACTGATCAGAGATGCAGTCAAGAGGCTCATGATCACTCTGGATGAACTGCAGAGATTTACAGCTGAGGTGGGAGAGTTTGTCCATAGGATAACAATCAAGTCGTACACTGCACAAATCTGGCCTTTCTGGAAAAGTGGCAAGGAGAAAGCAATTTCTCAAAGATATCCATAAAAGTGTTGTTCAAAGTTTGCCACAAGCCACCTGGGAGACACACCAAACATGTGGAAGAAGGTGCTCTGGTCAGATGAAACTAAAATCAAACTATTTGGGCACAATGCCAAACGATATGTTTCGCTTAAAAGCAACACAGCTCATCACTCTGAACACACCATCGCTACTGTCAAACATGGTGGTGGCAGCATCATGGTTTGGGCCTGCTTTTCTTCAGCAGGGACAGGGAAGATGGGTGGAGCCAAAAACAGGATCATTCTTGAAGAAAACCTGTTGGAGTCTGCAAAAGACCTGAGACTGGGACGGAGCTTTGTCTTCCAACAAGACAATAATCCCAAACATAAAGCAAAATCTACAATGGAATGATTCACAAATAAATGTATCCAGGTGTTAGAATGGCCAAGTCAAAGTCCAGACCTGAATCCAATCGAGAATCTGTGGAACGAGCTGAAAACTGCTGTTCACAAACGCTCTCCATCCAACCTCACTCAGCTCGAGCTATTTGCAAAGGAAGAAAGGGCAAGAATTTCAGTCTCTCGATGTGCAAAACTGATAGACACATACCCCAAGCGACTTGCAACTGTAATCACAGCAAAAGGTGGTGCTACAAAGTATTAACTTAAAGGGGATGAATAATATTGCACGCCACAATTTTCAGTTAGTTATTTTTAAAAAAGTTTTTGGAGGATATTTATTCCTTTTTTTTTTGTTGCTATTTTTATATTTAGTGTAGGTTCCCATGACGAGGGTTGTAGGCTTCTGTATTCTGGCCATCAAACCAACTAAAACCTCATATTTTTTGTATAGAATCCAGCCAGGCCCCTTTCTGTTAGGCCTTGCATATTAGAATTCCTGTCCCTGCGTGGTACACAGGTGGGGTACGGCTTGGCAGCCCGCCTGATCTAATAGTATGGGCGTCACCTAATAGGCTGTGGGCTTGTGACTGTGTTATCTGCTTGTGTGAACAGCGCTCTATGGCTACTTTCACACTTGCGTTGAACGGCATCCGTTGCATTGCGTTGTGTGATGGATGCAACGGATGCGTTGCATATAATGGTACAACGGATGCAACGGATCGTACAAAACAACGGAAGGTTTTTTTTTTCCCCTCTTTACAGTTTTACTGGCAGCAGACTATTGTGAACGATAAGCTGATCACTTGAATAAGAGGAAAAATATCGGCACATCCAACGTAAAGTAATTTCTTTCTTTATTTTCACATGGTATTAAAAAAGTCTATCCATATTCAGAAGACCCTAGGATGTGCCGATATTTTTCCTCTTATTCAAGTTATAGTCCACCTGGCGGACTTCATATCGTTGCACTCCATATCGTTGCACTCCCATTGGGCGTGTCAAGCTTTCCTCCATTTCGTCTGTTGTTGATCAGCTGATCAGCTGATCACCCGGCGGCTGGACGCTCAGCTGGTCGCTCTCAATAGCCGGCAGCCGGGCGCTCAACTGAGCGCTCTCAATAGCCGGCGTCCGGGCGCTTAGCTGAGAGCTCTCACATGCCGGCGGCCGGGCGCTCAGCTGAGAGCTCTCACATGCCGGCGGCCGGGCGCTCAGCTGAACGTTCGGCCACCGAGAAACAAAATAAAGTTTCTGTGATAAAAAAAAAAAAAAAGAGCATGCGCAGTGAAAAGTAAAGGTTTCCGCCGCTCAAAAAAGTTACATGCTGCGTACCTTCTGCCCGACGCAGCGTCAAAATAACGACGCTGCATCGTGCAGCGGATGCAGCGCAAGACCATCCGTTGCTATCCATAGCTAATAGAAGTCTATGCGGAATATAATGGTTTCCTGCAACGGTTACCGTAATTCCTCAAGGCTGCGGATAGCAACGGAAGCCGTCCAACGCAAGTGTGAAAGTAGCCTATCACACTATTTACAACGCATCCGTCACATGCGTCACACAACGTATTGTGACGGATGCCAAACAACGCAAGTGTGAAAGCAGCCTATGCAAGCCATCCGTGTGCAGTTTTATCATCCAGCAGTCGCCCCCCTCCATTTCATGGAAGTGTGTGTGTGATTTGCTCCTCCTTCACCTGTGATGCCTCCACTTAGTGGGGGCTTAGCTGTATCCTGTGAGTATTCGTTTTTGGCCTGGGCGATGTACAACTGCAGCCCTTCTTTGCTGTTGTAACTGTTGAAACTCTGAAGTTAAGACCTGACACACTGACTGAGCTCTGATGAAAATCTGTCAATTTTTAGGTACGAGAAAAATCCCAGATATCTGTATGAGCCTTTAGGCTGTATTCACAGAGTAAATGCTGCAGGGTTCTTGTTTGGTGCTTTTTATCTGTGTTTTTTGCAGGTGTCAACACCAAACTATGCAATAACAAATCTTCTCTTGTAAAGTAATGCTTATAAATATGTTCTTTATTATACAGATTCTGCAATTAAAACTGAAATACTTTTTTTTTAGAAATCATTCAGTGCACATCTGCCGCCCAATCTGCCTATGTAAACAGGCTATTAAATGACCGGAGACTGGAAAACATGTCACCACTCATTTCACTCTGCCCATTGTACAGTGTAAAACTCTAATGCTTTGTGCTAAAATTTGCATCAAGAATCTCTAGGTTTCTCTTTTCGGTGCTGAGGTCTACATTACAATATCCCATGAGCCATTTTTTATTCTGATTTCTGTATTGTGCACTTTATTCTTTTATTATGTGGTGTATTATTAATAAATATATTATACTAGCTGTAGTACCCAGCGTTGCCCGGGATAGGGGTCTCTCTGTGTCTGTCACCCTCTTTGTCTCTTTCTCTGTCTGTCTCTATCCGACTCTCCACCAAAATCATATTGCCTCACACATAAGCTTCTTATACTAAGAATGTCCTTCATTCCTATACCAATCAATCATAGCTCCTATTAATGACCTGTACCTCCCAGCCCCATTGGCTTTAACGTAAGCAGGTTTTTTGGCAAATAACTGTAAAGTGCGGGGTTACATTTTCCCCTCAAAACATAGTTTATGACGTTCCCTGAGTCACATGAGGCGTCTGTGCAAAACTTCATGATTGTAAATGCGACGGTGCGGATTCCTTTAGGAGACATACATACACACATACATATACTCAGCTTTATATATTAGATTAGCTGTAGTACCCGGGCGTTGCCTGGTATAGTAACTGTCTCTCTCCCAGTCTCTGTCTGTCTGTCTTTCCCTGTCTCTGTGTTGCTGTCTCTATCCATGTGTGTCTCTGTTTCTATCCATGTCTGTCTGTCACTCTCTATCTCTTTCCCTGTCTAACTCTTTCCCCGTTTGACTCTTAGGCGTACTTTGCACGTTGTGACATCGCTACAGCGATGTCGCGTCGGGGTCAAATCGAAAGTGACGCACATCCGGCGCCAGTAACAACGTCGCAACGTGTAAAGCCTAGATGCACCGATAAACGATCGCAAAAGCGTCGTAAATCGGTGATCTGTGTAGTGTCGGTTATTTTCAGAATTTCGCGGCAGCGACAGGTACGATGTTGTTTCTCGTTCCTGCGGCACCACACATCGCTGTGTGTGAAGCCGCAGGAGCGAGGAACTTCTCCTTCCCTGCCTCCACCGGCTATCCGGAAGGAAGGAGGTGGGCGGGATGTTTACGTCCCGCTCATCTCCGCCCCCTCCGCTCCTATTGGCCGCATGCTGTGTGATGTCGCACGACCCGCCCCCTTAGGAAGGAGGCGGATCGCCGGCCAGAGCAACGTCGCAGGGCAGGTAAGTGCGTGTGAAGCTGCCATAGCGATAATATTCGCTACGGCAGCTATCACAAGATATCGTTTGTGCGACGGGGGCGGGGACTATCGTGCTCGGCATTGCTATCATCGGCTAGCGATGTCGCAGCGTGCAAAGTACCCTTTACTCTGTTTGTGCCTAGGTCTGTCTGTCTCTCTCTCTATCCGTCTTCTTACCGACATCTTATTACCTCACACATAAGCTTGTTATACTATGAATGTCTTTTGTTCCTATAGCAACCAATCACAGCTCCTATCAATAACCTTTAGCTCGCAGCTCCATTGACTAATGGAGGCAGGTTTTTTGGAGAGTAACTGTAAAGGGCGGGGTTAAACTTTCTCATCCAAACATAGTCTATGACGTTCCCTGAGTCACATGGGGCATCTGTTAAAAATTTCGTGATTGTAAATGCGACAGTGCGGATTCCTTTAGCGAACACACACACACACACACACACACCTTTATATATTAGATTGGTGAATTAAAGACATTTCAGAAAGAAAAGACAGACTGACAGCAATATCTGAACTCTACTCCTCCAAGAATGACAACTTTCTCTTTAATGAAGGTGACTGCACTTAAGCATAAATGTGTTTAGAATGAATTATAATAGACAAAAACAGTATAAAAGACATTCAAGTAGAAAAGTAGAGGTTGGAGGTCATCATGGGTGTTATATTGCATGAATGAAGGCGCAGCACAAGTTATCACATCACAGGTGGAATTCACTGATATTTATAACCCAACTCAACAATACTTGGAATTATTTTGATTTCATAAATGTTCTGAAGAATAACCCTATTTTTTACATGGACTGCAGTTTTAGAGTGCATTAATGCTACAGTCTTGTATGTAATGATACGGTCATTTGCATAAAACTGTAATTCCATTGACCAAGCTTTGGCACGGTTATAACCAAATTGTCCTGTATTTGTTTTCCAATAGATATATCGCAGCGGAAGAAAGTACCGCGGGGCTAAGAAGACCCTTGCTATCTTAGTCTATGTTCACACCATGTCTTTGGCCTTCGATTACTGTACATGTCCAGATGTATAGGTTAAACTGACATCTGTCTATCAATATAAAAAGGTAGATCTGTTTTTTCGTGTTTTTGTAACTGGATACCTTTGCATGGCTGTAATGTGCAAATGTTTGTGTCATATTAATGTATATCAGCCCCATGGAGGCTAAAAGAACACTACTTTATCCTCTGTCAGGCAGTTATATAACCATATGAACAGGTTTATACAGTGAGAGCTTTCCTGCCATACCCACCAATCATATATCACACACATTAAGTGAACATAGCCATATTGACTTTCAATTAAAGCACTCACATTTTTTTTATTAGCTAAACCTGTGTAAATGTGTGTAATATGGTATAAGTGCATTAATATACTCACCGATCGCAGTCTTCCCCGGTTTCCAGCACCACTCTGGTCATCTTCTCACTTATGTGACGTCTATATTGACTTGCCGGATCATATTGATGTCTATGTCTGAGCTCGAAGATGCTTTTATAATGTGACTATATGGAGCCACACTCAGATGCTGCATAGACATAAATTGCAAAAGTGACTTCCGGCTCACACATAGACATCAATGTGATCCGACAAGTTGAAATAGAAGTCAAGTGAATGAGAAGAGGACCAGAGTGGTGCCAAGAACTGGAAAACCCTCTTAGATTACATTGTACCCATTTACATAGGGTTAGTTAATAAGAAAAATATTGGGAATACTTTAAATTTGCTAGGCAAAAATATGGTATCTCTTAAATACAATTCTTAAAAAAGTAATTCTGTACATGAAAATAATAGGTAAATTTGTAAAACGTCTTGTGAATCATTAAGGCACAAAGTCCGCACTTCACAGAGTCGTGGTCCCCATAGAACAGAGCTCATCCATAACAGGCTGGTGACTTATCACACACATTCCCAATAGACGGTGTCAGAATCTGTCCGGCCTTTGTTACTAGTCTTCAGATTTGACAATTGAGACAACAGAAGCTCAACTGAACCAATAAGTTATTAGTTCCTAATAACGGAACCGATTATGCTTTGTTTACTTTTCCATAATTCAGCGACGCTTCTCAGCTCGTTCTTCCTGTGGACAGAAAAAACAAGGATCGAGATCAATTATTCAATATTTACCAATAAACTATTACTAGGGTGAGAAAAGCACCAGATATTGAATAGGGAGTCTAAGGTGGAACCTTTCTTTTTGTGGAAAGCACCAAGCTGGCGTAAGGAGAGTTATAAGCCATGCAATGCCCCTCTGGGAAATTAAATCTGCAAATAGCTTCTTCATCAAGGAAGAGGACTATAATTCTATCGTTACCTACTGGGAGAAGCAATTCTAAAAGTCAATAACAACCCTTGCCTAGGATGTTTATTTATGCCCTCATGTGGGAAAGGGTTAAAAACATCTGTTTAAATATCCTCTTTGTACCTGTATACAATATAAAATAGGGAAGTCTCCAACTTGGGAACTCCATTTATCATCTAAAGTGGATTTATAAAACTATGGAATCATACTAAATGCATTCATTTGAATGAATGCCACATAGCAGTCCATTTAGGGACAACACACAACAGTAAATTGTTGGGTGGGGGTTATATTAGAAGGGGTTAATTGTTGGGTGGGAGTTATATTAGAAGGGGTTAATTGTTGGGTGGGGTTATATTAGAAGGGGTTAATTGTTGGGTGGGGTTATATTAGAAGGGGTTTATTGTTGGGTGGGGTTATATTAGAAGGGGTTAATTGTTGGGTGGGGTTTTATTAGAAGGGGTTTATTGTTGGGTGGGGTTATATTAGAAGGGGTTTATTGTTGGGTGGGGTTATATTAGAAGGGGTTAATTGTTGGGTGGGGTTATATTAGAAGGGGTTTATTGTTGGGTGGGGTTATATTAGAAGGGGTTTATTGTTGGGTGGGGTTATATTAGAAGGGGTTAATTGTTGGGTGGGGTTATATTAGAAGGGGTTTATTGTTGGGTGGGGTTATATTAGAAGGGGTTAATTGTTGGGTGGGGTTATATTAGAAGGGGTTTATTGTTGGGTGGGGTTATATTAGAAGGGGTTAATTGTTGGGTGGGGTTATATTAGAAGGGGTTTATTGTTGGGTGGGGTTATATTAGAAGGGGTTAATTGTTGGGTGGGGTTATATTAGAAGGGGTTAATTGTTGGGTGGGGTTATATTAGAAGGGGTTTATTGTTGGGTGGGGTTATATTAGAAGGGGTTTATTGTTGGGTGGGGTTATATTAGAAGGGGTTTATTGTTGGGTGGGGTTATATTAGAAGGGGTTAATTGTTGGGTGGGATTATATTAGAAGGGGTTTATTGTTGAATATCCTTTTATAGTTTTGTACAAAAACTGAAAATTCTCAGTAAAGCTGGGTTCACACATAGCGACAGCGACAACGACATCGCTGTTACGTCACCATTTTCTGTGACGTAACACCGACCTTGTAAGTCGCTGTTATGATCGCTGCTTAGCTGTCAAACACAGCGATGCAGCAGCGATCATAACGTCGCTACATGTGCAGAGAGCAGGGAGCCGCGCACACTGCTTAGCGCTGGCTCCTTGCTCTCCTAGCTACAGTACACATACGGTTAATTACCCGATGTGTACTGCAGCTACATGTGCAGAGAGCAGGAGCCGGCACTGGCAGCAAGAGCGGCGGAGGCTGGTAACGAAGGTAAATATCGGGTAACCAGGGAAAGGTCTTCCCTTGGTTACCCGATGTTTACAGTGGTTACAGCTTTCCGCAGCTGCCAGACGCCGGCTCCTGCTCCCTGCTCGCTTCATTTCGTCGCTCTCTCGCTGTCACACACAGCGATGTGTGCTTCACAGCGGGAGAGCGACGACGAAAAAATGAAGCAGGACATTCAGCAACGAGCATTGACCTCACAGCAGGGGCCAGCTCGTTGCTGGATGTCACACACAGCGACAGCGACGGGACGTCGCTGCAACGTCACAGAAAATGGTGACGTAGCAGCGACGTCGTTGTCGTCGTCGCTGTGTGTGACACCACCTTAAATCTGCAGCAGTAAAATACACAATCGTGTGTTTTGTTGCAGAAATGCTGCAAAGATTTACCATTGGCATTGCATACATTGGTGCACTGTGAATCAGATTGTCAGCACATATCAAGTAATGCTGTGTTTTCTCTGAACTGTGCGGATACGTTTTGTAGAATCTTATTCACACTGCTACAACTGTAATACTGTACTGTCCGAAAAGAAGGGAATTTTGTTACTTACCGTAAATTCCTTTTCTTCTAGCTCTTATTGGGAGACCCAGACGATTGGGGTATAGCTACTGCCCTCCGGAGGCCACACAAAGCACTACACTAAAAAGTGCAAGGCCCCTCCCCCTCTGGCTATACCCCCCCGTGGTATCACGGGTTCTCCAGTTTTAGTGCCAAAGCAAGAAGGAGGAAGCCAATAACTGGTTTAAACAAATTAACTCCGAATAACGTCGGAGAACTGAAAAACCGTTCAACATGAACAACATGTGTACCCGCAAACAACCAAGAAATCCCGAAGGACAACAGGGCGGGTGCTGGGTCTCCCAATAAGAGCTAGAAGAAAAGGAATTTACGGTAAGTAACAAAATTCCCTTCTTCTTCAGCGCTCTATTGGGAGACCCAGACGATTGGGACGTCCAAAAGCTGTCCCTGGGTGGGTAAAGAGATACCTCATGTTAGAGCTGCAAAACAGCCCTCCCCTACGGGGATGTCACTGCCGCCTGCAGGACTCTTCTACCTAAGCTGGCATCCGCCGAAGCATAGGTATGCACCTGATAATGTTTGGTGAAAGTGTGCAGACTCGACCAGGTAGCTGCCTGGCACACCTGTTGAGCCGAAGCCTGGTGTCGTAGCGCCCAGGACGCACTCACGGCTCTGGTTGAATGGGCTTTCAGCCCTGAAAGAACCGGAAGCCCTGCAAAACGGTAGGCTTCCAGAATTGGTTCTTTGATCCATCGAGCCAGGATGGCTTTAGAAGCCTGCAACCTCTTGCGCGTACCAGCGACAAGAGCATCGGAACGGCGTACGGGCGCCGTGCGTGAAATGTAGATTCTGAGTGCTCTCACCAGATCTAGCAAACGTAAATCATTCTCATACCGGTGAACCGGATGAGTGCAAAAGGACGGTAAGGAGATATCCTGATTAAGATGAAACGAGGATACTACCTTAGGGAGAAACTCCGGAATGATGCGCAGCACTACCTTGTCCTGGTGAAACACCAGGAAGGGAGCCTTGGATGACAGAGCTGCCAGCTCAGACACTCGCCGAAGCGATGTGATCGCAACGAGAAACGCCACCTTCTGTGACAGGCGAGAAAAGGAAACTTCCTTCAGAGGCTCGAAAGGCGGCTTCTGGAGAGCAACTAGAACCCTGTTCAGATCCCATGGATCCAACGGCCGCTTGTACGGGGGTACGATATGACAAACCCCCTACGGGAACGTGCGCACCTTAGAAAGACGTGCTAGACGCTTCTGAAAAAACACGGATAGTGCTGAGACTTGCCCTTTGAGGGAGTCTAGCGACAAGCCCTTTTCTAACTCCTATTGTAGGAAGGAAAGAAAGATAGGCAATGCAAATGGCCAGGGAGACACTCCCTGAGTAGAGCACCAGATTAAGAAAAACTTTCCACGTTCTGTGGTAGATCTTAGCAGACGTGGGCTTCCTAGCCTGTCTCATGGTGGCAACGACCCCTTGGGATAATCCTGAAGACGCTAGGATCCAGGACACACAAGCCACACAGTCAGGTTCAGGGCCGCAGAATTCCGATGGAGAAAACGGCCCTTGAGACAGTAAGTCTGGTCGGTCTGGTAGTGACCCCGGTCGGCCGACCGTGAGATGCCACAGATCCGGGTACCACGATCTCCTCGGCCAGTCTGGTGCGACGAGTATGACGCGGCTGCCATCGGATCTGATTTTTGCGCAGTACTCTGGGCAAGAGTGCCAGAGGTGGAAACACATATGGGAGCCGGAACTGCGACCAATCTTGCACTAAGGCGTCTGCCGCCAGAGCTCTGTGATCGCGCGATCGTGCCATAAATGCCGGGACCTTGTTGGTGTGCCGAGACGCCATTAGGTCGACGTCCGGCCCCCCCCCCAGCGGCAACAGATTTCCTGAAACACGTCCGGGTGAAGGGACCATTCCCCCGCGTCCATGCCCTGGCGACTGAGGAAGCCTGCTTCCCAGTTTTCTACGCCCGGGATGTGAACTGCGGATATGGTGGATGCTGTGTCCTCCACCCACATGAGGATTCGCCGGACTTCCTGGAAGGCTGCTGACTGCGTGTCCCTCCTTGGTGGTTGATGTATGCCACCGCTGTGGAGATGTCCGACTGGATTCGGATCTGCTCCCTTCTAGCCACTTTTGGAAAGCTAATAGGGTAAGATACCCTGCCCCGATTTCCAGCACATCGAACTGAAGGGTGGACTCCTGCTGAGTCCACGTCCCCTGAGCCATGTGGCGGAGACAAACTGCTCCCCACCCTGACAGACTCGTATCTGTCGTGACCACTGCCCAGGATGGGGGCTATGGCAATGAGGTGGGAATAAGCCACTATTGCAGAGAGTCCTCGGCCGTCAGGGAAAGGGAGACTTCCCGTCCAGGGAGGTTGACTGCCCATCCCATTGGCGGAGAATGTCCGATTGCCGTTGGCGCAGATGAAACTGCGCAAAGAGAACTGCCTCGATGGCTGCCACCATCTTCCTTAGGAAGTGCATGAGGCGCCTTAAGGGGTGCGACTGGCCTTGAAGGAGAGACTGCACCTCTGTCCGCAGTGAACGCTGCTGGTTCAGCGGAAGCTTCACTATGGCTGATAGAGTATGAAACTCCATGCCGAGATACGTTAGTGATTGAGTCGGAGACAGATTTGACCTTGCCAAATTGATGATCCACCCGAAAGTCTGGAGAGTCTCCAGCGTAACATTCAGGCTGCGTTGGCATGCCTCGAGGGCGGTTGCTTTGACGAGTAGATCGTCCAAGTACGGAATCACCGGGTGTCCGTGAGAGTGCAAGACTGCTACCACTGCTGCCATGACCTTGGTGCCCACCCGTGGGGCTGTCGCCAGACTGAATGGCAGAGCTACGAACAGAAGATGTTCGTCTCCTATCACAAAACGTAGAAAACGTTGGTGCTCCGTAGCAATTGGCACGTGGAGATAGGCATCTTTGATGTCTGTTGAGGCAAGGAAGTCTCCTCGAGACATTGAGGCAATGACGGATCGGAGGGATCCCATCCGGAACCGCCTGGCGTTCGCATGCTCGTTGAGCAGTTTCAGAACCAGAACAGGACGGAAGGAACCGTCCATTTTTGGAGCCACAAGGAGATTGGAGTACAAACCCTCGCCCTCGTTCCTGAGGGGGGACAGGGATCACCACTCCTTCTGCTCTTAGAGCGTCCACCGCCTGCAGCAGGGCATCTGCTCGGTGGAGAGGTGGGGCCGTTCTGAAGAATGGAGTCGGAGGACGAGAACAGAACACTGTCCTGTGCACGTGAGCACAATGTCCGTCACCCACCGGTCTGTGACCTGTGGCAGCTAAATGTCGCCAAAGGCGGGGGAGTCTGCCATCAACCGCGGATGCGGAGAGAGAGAGAGAGCTGAGAGTCATGAGGAGACCGCCTTGGTAGCGGTTCCTCCGGCTGCCTTCCTTGGGCGTGATTGAGCCCGGCCGGAATCTGAGCCCGTCTGAGGTTTTGTAGCCCTTTTGCACGAGGACAATTGGGACCTGCCCGAGCTTGGGAAGGACCGAAACCTCGACTGTACTTTTAGGACAGCATTAATAGGGTAAGTCGCAGTGCAGACATTGCGGAGTTACGGACGCCTCTGCGGTACAGATGTACATGTGCTCAAGGCCAGCTGCGCAAGAACAGCTGAAAAGGTTAGGTTGCCTATACGGCTGTGAATGCCGGAGCAACCGACACGCCGATAGCCTCCTAGACAGATTTCAACCAGAGTCCATCTGTCTGTGAATGGCATCTTTAAGTGAAGCCCCATCTCCAGTGCAACTATGGCTCTATATGCAAGCCTGGAGATTGGAGAATCCACCTTTGGACCCTGGGTCCAGCGCTGACCACGTCAGGGGAAAAAAGGGATAACATGTATCCTAAAAACGTTTGGAGAAGACGCTTATCTGGTAAGCGTGGTGTTCCTGGACTGCTTCTCTGAAGTCAGCGTGGCCAGAAAAATACTCAATATCTGCGTGAGACACTGAAAAGGAACTTCTCCTGTTCGTCTCCTATCTCCACTGGGGGAGCTGAGGGAGAAAGATCCAACCTTCCATTGGTGGACGGTATAGGATCATTCCGTATGGCGTTACCACCCGGTGTATCCGGATTGAGAGCGATGTCAGTATCAAAGCCCTGAAGAGCTGCCTTTTGTTCAAGTAGATTGCCCATGGGTGCAAGTCTCTATATTATGACTACTCCGTCCCTGTCCATGGACAGGGTTGACAGGAGGTTTCTTTGGCCACAACTAGTAGAGCCCCGGCAGACGAAGTGCTAGAGACCCCGGCAGACGACGTGCTACAGGGGAGCATGCACACAATGGGACGGTGTCATGAACAGCATCCCATGTAGTAAAAACAGCACTGAAAACTGTGTTGCTTTTTTGCCGCTGCCGACTAGCTATCTAGAAGTATATAGCCAAGATTGGTGACCGTACATTGCAATGTATAGCATACAGGCATAAAGTACAAATGACCACTGCAGCACAAGCAATACAAGCAGCATAGAAGCCTGTGCCCTGGCACCCCTGCTCTTCTGCTGCTGTATACTAGTCATCTAGGGGAATATAGCCCAGAAGAGTGACCCTACAGTGCAATGTATAGCATACAAGCACAAGTACAAATGAACACTGCAGCACATGCAATCCAAGCAGCATAGAAGCCTGTGCCCTGGCACCTCTGCTCTTCTGCTGCTGTAGACTGGTCATCTAGGGGAATATAGCCCAGAAGAGTGACCATACAGTGCAATGTATAGCATACAAGCACAAGTACAAATGCACACTGCAGCCCATGCAATACAAGCAGCATAGAAAAAAACCTGTGCCCCAGCACCCTTGGTTTTCTGCTGCTGTAGTCTAGCCATTCCAGAAGAATATAGCTAAGACTAGCGACTGTACAGTGCAATGTATAGCATATCAGCATAAACACAAATGAACACCTCAGTCGTGCAAAACAAGCAGCCTAGAAAGCCTGTGCCTTAGCACACCTGCTTTCCTGCTGCTGATGTGTCGCTCCCCAAGCGGGCATATAGCGACCTATGCAGTTAAAAACAACACATGTATACACTGCAGTTATATCGTGGTCAGCACTATGTGTGCCTCTTACCGCCCGCCTATAAGCGGGTGTATGATCGCCACTGTCCTGCCTTGGTGCCCCGAGCTCTGCAGTAATGGCTGCCGGCTTCTTCCCCAGCTCGTGTGAGTAGGGGCGGGCCGTGGGCGTGCCCCCAAGGCAGAGCGGGAATCCGGCGTCCGACAGAGTGCAGTGAGAGGGCTGGAGCATGTAAAAAGGCTCCAGCCCTCGGCGCTGCTGATTGCTCAGCGCCTGTCCCCTTCCCTGAGTGACAGGGAGGGGGCGGGAACGAAGCGGCACTAGGCCGCAGAAGCCGGGGACTGGAGTTATAAGCGCCGCCGCCGTAAAAGCGCGGTCGGCGCCCAGTCCCCGGCGAACTACAAGTCCCAGCCGCGCCGCCGCTCCCGGAGCGTCCGGCGCGGTAGTTCCCAAAACACAAAGTCACTCAGCAAGGCTGCAGTGACTGTAACCCATTACTGTCCCCGGCGCACTAGCACACCCAGCAAGTCTGGAGTGTGCTGTGCCTGTGTGTACGGGGACACAGAGTACCTGTAATGGTGCAGGGCCATGTCCCTGAACGGTACTCCAGCTCCACATCCAGCAGGTTCAAATGGGTCTGTGGATGGAGCCCGGCGTCAGAGCTTTGAGGCCGGCAGGATCCCACTTCCTCAGAGCCCCTCAGGGGGATGTGGAAGGAAAGCAGCATGTGGGCTCCAGCCTCCGTACCAGCAATAGGTACCTCAACCTTACAACACCATCCAGGGGTGAGAAGGGAGCATGCTGGGGACACTATATGTGTCCTCTTTTCTTCCATCCGAAATAGTCAGCAGCTACTGCTGACTAAAATCTGTGGAGCTATGCGTGGATGTCTGACCTCCTTCGCACACAAAGCTAAAACTGGAGAACCCGTGATACCACGGGGGGGTATAGCCAGAGGGGGAGGGGCCTTGCACTTTTTAGTGTAGTGCTTTGTGTGGCCTCCGGAGGGCAGTAGCTATACCCCAATCGTCTGGGTCTCCCAATAGAGCGCTGAAGAAAACTACTGTTTTAAAAAAGAGAATTTTGTTACTTACCGTAAATTCTTTTTCTTATAGTTCCGACATGGGAGACCCAGACCATGGGGTGTATAGCTTCTGCCTCCGGAGGACACACAAAGTACTACACTCAAACGTGTAGCTCCTCCCTCCTAGCATATACACCCCCTGGTAGCCAGTCCTAGCCAGTTTAGTGCAAAAGCTGAAGGAGGACATCCACCCACAAGTAGAGACAGAGCAAAACCCGGAACAACCGGAACCTCTGTCTACAACAACAGCCGGTGATAACACACGGAACAAGAAACCTGCCAACAGGCAACAGGGAGGGTGCTGGGTCTCCCATGTCGGAACTATAAGAAAAAGAATTTACGGTAAGTAACAAAATTCTCTTTTTCTTCATCGTTCCTTATGGGAGACCCAGACCATGGGACGTTCTAAAGCAGTCCATGGGTGGGAATAAACAGAAAAACTGAGAAGTAGGCGAAACCTAACTTCACAAATGGGCGACAGCCGCCTGAAGGATGCGTCTGCCCAAGCTCGCATCTGCCGAAGCAAGAGCATGCACTTGGTAGTGCTTCGAAAAGGTATACAGACTAGTCCAAGTGGCAGCCTGACAGACCTGCTGAGCCGTAGCCTGTGCCTAAAACCCTAAGAGGCACCGACAGCTCTGGTCAAGTTTGCCTTGATCCCTGGCGGGAGAGGCACTTGAGTACACTGGTAGGTATCGGAAAAAGGCCGACCTAAACCAACGAGCCAGCAAGAATCAAATGTCCAGCATCAAGGAGGATAAAAATAAAACTTGTATTTATTTGTATGATTATAAAAACATACAGACTGTGCAGTGGACACAGAGGCACAAGTGCAAAAAGTGGATCTATCCGACGCGTTTCGACCAGAGAGTCTTATTCATGGCATGTGTTGTAACCAAACTGGTTCAGATTAAAAACTTTTTAATCTGAACCAGTTTGGTTACAACACATGCCATGAATAAGACTCTCTGGTCGAAACGCGTCGGATAGATCCACTTTTTGCACTTGTGCCTCTGTGTCCACTGTACAGTCTGTATGTTTTTATAATCATACAAATAAATACAAGTTTTATTTTTATCCTCCTTGATGCTGGACATTTGATTCTTGCTGCCTTCATCCCCGCCCAGGCCAGGGCGTTCCGTGCATCGGTGCAGAGTCCAGGAGTGAAGAGGGGTGAGCTGACATATTTCTCCTTTCAAACCAATGAGCCAGGGTCGGCTTAAATGCCGAAAGGCCCTTACGCTGACCAGCGGTCAGCACAAAAGAAAGGTGCACCGCCTAAAAACAGCGGTGCGAGACACATAGATCCGGAGCGCCCGCACCAGATCCAGAGTATGCAACGCCCTTTCAAAGCGATGAACAGGAGCCGGACAAAAGGAAGGCAGGGAAAATGCCCCGGTTAAGGTGGCAGCAACCACCTTAGGGAGAAAGTCCGGAGTCGGACGGAGAACCACCTTGTCTTGATGAAGGGAGGACCCCGAAGAGAGTGCAGCCAAAACAGAGACTCCCTTGAGGGAAGTCATGGCCACTAGAAAGACCACTTTCTGTGAAAGACTAAACAAAAGAAACCTCCCTAAGAGGCTCAAAGGGGGGTTTCCGGAAGCTGTGAGGACCGAATTAAGGTCCCAGGGCTCCAAGGGCCGCCGGTAAGGCGGAATGATGTGAGATGCGCCCAGCATGAAGGAGCGCACCTGGGCCAGCCGGGCGATACGCCGCTGGCACAACACTGACAGAGCCGAGACCTGTCCCTTAAGGGAATTGAGGGATAGTCCTAGCTGCAGACCGGACTGTAGAAGGGACAGGAGGGTCGGCAAGGCCAAAAGGCCAAAGGATACTTCCGAGCTCGAGTCATAGTGGAGATGACTTCAGGAGGGATACCAGAAGTCGTCAAGATCCATGACTCAAACGCCACGCCGACAAACTGAGAGCCGTAGGTTCTGGCGGAAGGACGGACCTCGAGAGAGAAGGTCTGGACAGTCCGGGAGATGCAATGGCACCTCTACGGACAGACGGAGCAGGTCAGGGTAGCAAGCTTGCCTGGGTCAGTCTGGAGTAATGAGAATGACCCGACGGCCCTCCTTTCTGATCTTGCGCAGGGCTCTGGACAAGAACTAGAGGGTGAAACACGTAAGACAGACGAAGCTGGGACCAAACTCGAACCAGTGCGTCTGCCGCAAAAACCTGAGGATCGTGGAGCCACGGTTTGACGGCAGAGACAATCTGCCTCCCAGTTTTTCACGTCTGGGATGTGGGCTGTGGATATGGTGGACTAGGAGTCCTCCGTCCACTGAAGAATGCGATGAACCTCCAACATTGCCAGGCGGCTGAGTGCCCCGCCCTGGAGGTTGATGTAGGCAAACGCTGTAGCGTTGTCTGACTGGACTCAAATGTGCCTGGCCGCCAACAGATGGTGAAAGGCTTAGAGAGCTAGAAACACAGCTCTGATTTCCAGCACATTGATCCAGAGGGCTGATTCGGACAGGGTCCAAGTGCCCTGCGCTCCATGGTGGAGATATACTGCTCCCCAGCCGGATAGACTAGCATCTTGGTGAGGATCACCCGGGACGGAGCCAAAAAGGAGCGTCCCTGAGACAGAGGGGACGATGCCACCATTGAAACGAGCCCCTGGTCTGTGGCAAAGCCACCGCCCCGTGGAAGGAGGAAGTCCGCTTGTTTCAACAGCGGAAAATATCCAGCCGCAGAGGACGCAGATGGAACTGGGCAAGGGAATTGCTTCCATTGACACCACCATCTGATCCAGCACCTGTATTAGGTGCCTGATGGAACGACGTCGACCGCCAGCGGAGGGACTGCTGTTTGACTAAGGGCAGATTCACAAGTGCCGACAGAGTCTCGAATTGCGTCCCTGGGTCTGTGAACTTCTGGGTCGAAGTCAGAGTGGACTTGGACAGAATGACAAACCACCCGAATTGGTTAGAGTGGCGAGAGTGAGCGAGGCACTCCGCTAACAGTCTGCACTGGATGAAACCCAGAGTAGAAGGCTGTCCTGGACAAAAAGATCACTGCCAACCCCTAGAAGTGCAGGACCGCAATCACAGCTGCCCCGACCTTGAGAATACTCGAGGGGCCGTGGCTAACCCAAAGGGAAGAGCCACTAATTGGACCACTCTGATTGCAAAACGTAGCCAACGCTGGTGTGAAACTGCGATTGGCACATGCAGATAGGCATCTCTGATGTCGATGGATGCTAGGGAATCTCCTTGGGTCAATGATTGATCGCAGAGACTCTATGCGAAACTGCCGCACCTGAACATGCTTGAGAAGCTTGAGATCCAGGTCGGAAGGCACCGCCCTCCTCGGGTACTAGGAATAGATTTAAGCAGAAATCTCAGAACCGTTCCCAGTTGGGAACCGGTACAATTACTCCAGTGGCCTGCAAGAATGCCACAGCCTGTGAGAAAGGCGGCGGCCTTGGAGCAGAGGGGAGTTGACAGAAAAAATCTGTTTGGTGGGCTGGATAGAATTCTATCCTGTAGCCGTGGGAGATGGTATCTCGCACCCACTGATCGGAGACGTGTTAAAACCATACATCGCCAAAGTGGGAGAGCCTGCCACCGACCAAGGACGTTGCTGGCGTGGCCAGATAGCCAGGAGGAGGCTGACTTAGTGGCAGCATGTCCTGCGGTCTTCTCGCGCGCCATTTGGGTTTACGATCCTTGGCTGAGCCAGTGGGCGAGGCCGAAGGCTTAGAGAACGATCAGATGGAGGAACAAAAAGAACGAAACCTCAACTGATTCCTGCCCTGGACAGGTTTCCTGGTTTAGGTTTGTGGCATGGAAGAAACTCTTCCCGCCAAGAGCTTCCTTAATAATTTCATCCAGTTGTTCCCGAACAGTCTGGTCCCAGCAAAAGGGAGCCCAGCAAGGAACTTCTTTAGAAGCATCCGCCTTCCACTTCCGAAGCCATAGGAGCCTGCGGATAGCGAGGAAATTAGCCGAGGCCACCGCAGTGCGGTGAGAGTATCCAGCATGGCAGACATGGTATAGGATGAAAAGACTGAAGTCTGGAAGTTAAGGCAACCATTTTGGGCAAAGAGTCCCTATGAGGGAATGCATCTCCTGTAGAGAAGCAGAGATGGCTTTGAAAGCCGCACTGCTGCAAATGGGGAGAACGAGGCCCCTGCCGCCTCCATACAGATTTGGCCAGAAGGACAACCTGGCGGACAGCAAAACCGTAAGTGAAGAGCCATCAGCCACTGATACAACGTCCGGGCTGAGAGTCTAAACACTGGAGGGACCACCTTTGGTGAATGAGCCCACTCCTTGACCACCGCTGGTGGAAGGGGAAAACTGTCATCAGAACCACGCTTTGGGAAGCATTTGCCAGAGCAGACCCTGGGCTTGGTCACAGTGGCCTGAAAACTGGAGTGGTTAAGGAACACACTCCTTATTCTCTTAGGCAAGGTAAACTGGTGTCCTTTTGCCAGAGAAGTTTGCTCCTCTGATACTGGCGGATTGAGGTCCAGTACAGAATTAATGTACAGTGGGATCCTTAGAGAGGTGCCGTCAGCCACTGATACAACTATCCGGGCTGAAATACTAGACACCGGAGGGACCACCCTTGGTGAATGAGCCCACTCCTTGACCACCTCTGGTGGAAGGGGGAAACAGTCATCAGAACCACGCTTTGGGAGCGTCTGTCAGGACAGGCTCTGGGCTTGGTCACAGTGGGCTGAAAACTGATGCCTTTCTGCCAGAGAGGGATACTCCCCTGATACAGGCGGATTGAGGTCCAGTACAAATATAATGGACGCAATCAAATCATTAGCATCTGCGTCACCTTCGGACAGATCAATGGTACATTAAGTAGCGTCCGAGCCCCCAGTAAGACATCCTCCTCGTCCAGTGAGTCAGCTCGTGAATCAGAGCTGCGGGACGGGTAAGGACAGGGGATCCTGCGTCTCCATTTTAGGAGGACGGGGTCTGAAACCAGATGAAGAGACCTCTAAGAGCTTGCTGAGCGAGCCGTAGCAGCAGAAGCGCCCTGAGAAGGGGGCTAATGCATGCTCAGCACCCCCGGAGCAGCTGGAGGACCACTGACGAGCCTCCAGGCTGAGGGACCACTGTGTTTATGTGCTCAGTACAGGCAGTACGAGTCTACATGCAGTGCATATTAAGAACAGCCTTGCAGCCTTGCTCTGATGTGAGACATGCTGCAGAAGTGGGGGCTCTGTGAGGGAATGCATCTCCAGAATGACCCCCAGCAGAGTATATAAACAGAGAATATAAGCAGCTGCACAACTGGAGGTTGTGGCTTGCCAGACCGTTTAACATACATTTCTGTGCCCTCCAGTCCCCCAGCCCAGGCCCCCATTTGTCACAATGTGGTATCTCTGTGCCTATGCAGACATTGAGAACGCTGAGAAAATGGCGACTGGAGCGAGGAGAGGGGGCGGGGCCTACTCTGAGAGCGGGCAAATGAGGTATACAGGGGAGGGAATCCTTCCTCAGTGAGGAGTGTCCGTTCCCTGTGCTGAACAGCCGCTGGGTGGAGCCACACTGTCCCTCTGCATGACAGACATGCAGGGGGAGTGAAACCGAAACTAGGCCTCAGGCGAAGCCGGGGCCTAGATTTAAACATGCGGCCAGCGTGCAGGCACCATCGGCGCGGTTCTCCAGTGAAAACTGGAGAACCGGCCGGAATGTTACCCCAATCATATAACACACTCCCCCCAACAAATAAAGTACAAGGGACCCCTGGAAGGACCACTTTCTGTGGTAAAAACGTCTCATACTTAGCTTTTGAGACGCAGGTGCCAGGTCCCTGGGGGGGGGGTTAAACGCTCCGTCCGACAGGATCCTGAACAGGGCTGCGGATGGAGACCGGTCTCCTGCAAAGCAGTGAGAACCGTGATGGCTCCCACTTCAAGCCAGAGCCCGAAGGATGGTGAAGGAGCGCGGCATGTGAAGGCTCCAGCCTTGTAAAGTCAACCTTAACAGCACCGCCGACACAGTGGGGTGAGAAGGGACATGCCGGGAGTCCAGATTAGACCCACTTTTCTTCCAAATCTTTGAAATCCAAAAAATCAAAATAAAAAATCAGAGAATGCATGTGTGTGTGTGACCTCCTGAACACAAAGCATTGAAACTGGCTAGGACTGGCTACCAGGGGGTGTATATGCTAGGAGGGAGGAGCTACACGTTTGAGTGTAGTACTTTGTGTGTCCTCCGGAGGCAGAAGCTATACACCCCATGGTTTGGGTCTCCCATAAGGAACGATGAAGAAATGTATTATTTACAATGACAGATAACACATTAGACAATACAAGATCCATTATTCACAATAGATGACTGGCACAACTCACCTCCTCCCTCTCCCTGCACAGGTCACAAAACATGCACACAAATTGTTCTTCAAGACGTCAATGATCGTCTCCAGTCTACAGGTTCCTATTCATGTAACTGCTGTAAATCATATATCTGAATGCTGTTCACAGCAGCTCAGGCACCTCCACAATTACGGAGTCGCCTCCATAATTTCAAGAGTCACCTCCATAATCACACAGTGGTCGTCTCCATAATTACAAGAGTCACCTCTATAGACACAGTGGTCACCTCCATAATCACACAGTGGTCACCTCCATAATTACGGGGTCACCTTCATAAACAAAGTGGTCACCTCTATAATTACAAGAGTCACCTCCATAATCACACAGTGCTCGCCTCCATAGTTACAAAAGTCACCTCTATAGTCACAGTGGTCACCTCCATAATAACAAGAGTCACCTCCATAATCAGAGTGGTCACCTCCATAATCACAGTGGTCACCTCTATAATTACACTGTGGTCACCATCATAATCACGGTGGTCACCTCTATAATTACACGGTGGTCACCTCCATAATCACAGTGGTCACCTCCATAATCACGGTTGTCACCTCTATAATTACACTGTGGTCACCATCATAATCACGGTGGTCACCTCCATAATCACGGTGGTCACCTCCATAATCACGGTGGTCACCTCCATAATCACGGTGGTCACCTCCATAATCACAGTGGTCACCTCCATAATCACAGTGGTCACCTCCATAATCACAGTGGTCACCTCCATAATCACAGTGGTCACCTCCATAATCACAGTGGTCACCATCATAATCACAGTGGTCACCTCCATAATCACGGTGGTCACCTCCATAATCACAGTGGTCACCTCTATAATCACACGGTGGTCACCTCCATAATCACAGTGGTCACCTCCATAATCACAGTGGTCACCTCCATAATCACAGTGGTCACCTCTATAATCACAGTGGTCACCTCTATAATTACACTGTGGTCACCATCATAATCACGGTGGTCACCTCTATAATCACACGGTGGTCACCTCCATAATCATAGTGGTCACCTCCATAATCACGGTGGTCACCTCCATAATCACGGTGGTCACCTCCATAATCACACGGTGGTCACCTCCATAATTACACTGTGGTCACCTCCATAATCACGGTGGTCACCTCCATAATCACGGTTGTCACCTCTATAATTACACTGTGGTCACCATCATAATCACGGTGGTCATCTCGATAACCATGTACAGAAAGACGACAATTAAAAAAATGAATAAAAACAAATTTTAATTAGTAAAAAAAATATAGCGATAGATTCCCCTTAAAGTATCAATTTATTTTTATATCCCAGAAACACGGTCAGTCACCTTAATAGCCATCTGTAGCTGTTGCAGCACCTCTTCATATCGCTGCTCAAACTGCCTGAGGTTTGCCTTCTTCACCAGCTGCTTTTCTAACTTTGGGACACCAGCTTCTTGCATCATGTTCAGATATCTCTGCTCCTAAAGGAGTAGTATGTTTCAGTGAAAGGATAAACTATCATATCTTCCACCCATAACAAGGGCATATGGTACAGACCTGTATTCCCAGCAGCATCGTGAACGCCAGACCAGCTGTCCCTCCTCGGGCCGTCCTTCCCACCCTACAAGTGCAAGAACAATTGGGCTTCAATCCGTTATTATTTTGCATTGCTTATATAGTACAATTAATTCCACAGCACTTTACAGATGTGATCACCACTGTCCCCATTGGGGCTCACAATCTAAATTCCCTATCAGTATGTATTTAGAGTGTGGGAAGAAACCTAAGCAAACACGGGGAGAACATACAAAGTCCTTTGTGGGATTTGAATCCAGGACAAAACAACAGTGCTAACCACTGAGCCATGGTGCTGCCCTATTTTCCCATATGTGTTCTATCCGTGCTTTTCATAAATAGAGCATTTACTCATTATAACCCATAGAACTATTCACGTTTTTCTTCTTGTGAACCACAAAAAAAAAAAAAAAAAAAAAAAAAAATCACAGCGACACGTCCAATTTGGATCTAAGTCAAAATTTCCCCTACAAGTCTATGGGTCATTGAAAATCTGTGTGTTGTCTATTTTTAAAATTGCAATGGGTAGAAGGTATGCAATTTTTCTTTTTTTTTGCATATAAGAAAATCACTGACGGTATAAGCTTACAGTTTGCCCAATCATTCATGATTTTACCTACAAGAAACATCATCCTCAGCACTTACAGTGGGTGAAATAAGTATTGAACACCTCACCAATTTTCTTAGCAAATATATTGGCATGAAATTCTCACCAGATGTCGCTAACAACCCATCCAATCCACAGGCAAAGAAATCAAAACCTAATTTATACTTTGACAGTTATGTTATGTATAATAATGAGAAATGACTCAGTAAAAAAGTATTGAACACGCTTACTGAAATGTATTTATTACTAAGTACAAAAACTTTTGTTGGTGAGGACGGCTTCAAGACGCTTCCTATATGGAGAAACTATCTGCCTGCATTGGTCACATTTTGGCCCATTCTTCCAAACAAACACTCTTCAAATCACTGGAGGCTTCAGTAGTTTAGAAATTATAATGTAACCAATGTCATCATTCTGTTTTGCAAGAATAAAGTTGTGAAAGGTTTTGCGACAGCTCACTGGTTCTACCCATCATGAGGTGTTTCTTGTGTGGCACCTTGCTAATGAGACACCTTTTTACAGGCCATCAGTTGAACTAGCTGATATTTTTCAATAAGTGACAGGATTGCTTTCTAATTACTGATAGATTTCAGCTAGTGTCATGACTTTCCATGTTTTTTTACACCTTTCTTTCTGCATGTGTTCAATACTTTTCCTCTGTCATTTCTCATTATTATATAGAATAGAATCTGGCTCACATATGGGTTAGGTGCCTCCGAGAAAAAAATCAAATATATAAAGAGTCAGCTCGGGCACTCAGAGAACATGAAAAAATAGAGAATGTTGATGCTTTTGATTCCAATTTTATTCATGCAAAGGTATATTTATATGACGTTTCGGCCATACAATTAGGCCTTTATCAAATAAATGATCACACAGGAAACGTATATGAGGCTAGACTGGTGAAATTGAGTTCACATGTGTTGGCAAATGGACCTTAGTAATCAACCTTTGCTATTGTCTATATGGTACACCTCGTGGACACAACGTTCATTAGAGTGCTGTAGCGTATGGCCCACTTTACTATTATCTATGGCAGGGGTGGGGAACCTCCGGCCCGCAGGCCTCATGCGGCCCGCCATGACCTTTTATATGGCCCCCGGGCAGATTCCCGGGGGAGGCAGTGCTCGTGCTGTCACTGAGGTCTTGCTGCCGCCGGCCCTTTAAATCCACACATTGCTGTTTGTGCTGCAATGTGTTCTCCCGTCGGCCAGTGCCAATTGTGGACGGGTCCACAGCAGCCTCACAGCTTCCAGCGTTGTGTGCACGCCCCCTGCCCTCCGGAGATCAGTGCCTGCCTTCTCCTTCTGATGCAGTGTGTCCGGCTCCTGCACTCCGGTGATGTGAATGCAATGCTGCTGTGAGTCCAGCGCCGACCCTCTGCTGCTATGTGCCCTGCCCAATGCTTTGTGCCTCCCCACCCCAGTTCTGTGAACCTTCTCCCCCAGAGTTGCATGAAACTCTCAGCGCAGTGTGCCCCCCAATGTCCTGTGTGCACCCCTCCCCCATTCCTGTGTGCAGCCCCCCAATGTCCTGTGTGCACCCCCACACAATCCTGTGTGCAGCCCATCCCACAGTCCTGTGTGCAGCCCATCCCACAGTCCTGTGTGCAGCCCATCCCACAGTCCTGTGTGCAGCCCATCCCACAGTCCTGTGTGCAGCCCATCCCACAGTCCTGTGTGCAGCCCATCCCACAGTCCTGTGTGCAGCCCATCCCACAGTCCTGTGTGCAGCCCATCCCACAGTCCTGTGTGCAGCCCATCCCACAGTCCTGTGTGCAGCCCATCCCACAGTCCTGTGTGCAGCCCATCCCACAGTCCTGTGTGCAGCCCATCCCACAGTCCTGTGTGCAGCCCATCCCACAGTCCTGTGTGCAGCCCATCCCACAGTCCTGTGTGCAGCCCATCCCACAGTCCTGTGTGCAGCCCATCCCACAGTCCTGTGTGCAGCCCATCCCACAGTCCTGTGTGCAGCCCATCCCACAGTCCTGTGAGCATCCTCCCCGTGATGTCTGTGCCTCCCCCCAGTGATGTCTGTGCCTCCCCCCAGTGATGTCTGTGCTCCCTCCAGTGATGTCTGTGCCTCCCCCCAGTGATGTCTGTGCTCCCTCCAGTGATGTCTGTGCCTCCCCCCAGTGATGTCTGTGCCTCCCCCCAGTGGTGTCTGTGCCCCCAGCCCCTCGTGTGGTGTCTGTGCCCCCAGCCCCTCGTGTGGTGTCTGTGCCCCCAGCCCCTCGTGTGGTGTCTGTGCCCCCAGCCCCTCGTGTGGTGTCTGTGCCCCCAGCCCCTCGTGTGGTGTCTGTGCCCCCAGCCCCTCGTGTGGTGTCTGTGCCCCCAGCCCCTCGTGTGGTGTCTGTGCCCCCAGCCCCTCGTGTGGTGTCTGTGCCCCCAGCCCCTCGTGTGGTGTCTGTGCCCCCAGCCCCTCGTGTGGTGTCTGTGCCCCCAGCCCCTCGTGTGGTGTCTGTGCCCCCAGCCCCTCGTGTGGTGTCTGTGCCCCCAGCCCCTCGTGTGGTGTCTGTGCCCCCAGCCCCTCGTGTGGTGTCTGTGCCCCCAGCCCCTCGTGTGGTGTCTGTGCCCCCAGCCCCTCGTGTGGTGTCTGTGCCCCCAGCCCCTCGTGTGGTGTCTGTGCCCCCAGCCCCTCGTGTGGTGTCTGTGCCCCCAGCCCCTCGTGTGGTGTCTGTGCCCCCAGCCCCTCGTGTGGTGTCTGTGCCCCCAGCCCCTCGTGTGGTGTCTGTGCCCCCAGCCCCTCGTGTGGTGTCTGTGCCCCCAGCCCCTCGTGTGGTGTCTGTGCCCCCAGCCCCTCGTGTGGTGTCTGTGCCCCCAGCCCCTCGTGTGGTGTCTGTGCCCCCAGCCCCTCGTGTGGTGTCTGTGCCCCCAGCCCCTCGTGTGGTGTCTGTGCCCCCAGCCCCTCGTGTGGTGTCTGTGCCCCCAGCCCCTCGTGTGGTGTCTGTGCCCCCAGCCCCTCGTGTGGTGTCTGTGCCCCCAGCCCCTCGTGTGGTGTCTGTGCCCCCAGCCCCTCGTGTGGTGTCTGTGCCCCCAGCCCCTCGTGTGGTGTCTGTGCCCCCAGCCCCTCGTGTGGTGTCTGTGCCCCCAGCCCCTCGTGTGGTGTCTGTGCCCCCAGCCCCTCGTGTGGTGTCTGTGCCCCCAGCCCCTCGTGTGGTGTCTGTGCCCCCAGCCCCTCGTGTGGTGTCTGTGCCCCCAGCCCCTCGTGTGGTGTCTGTGCCCCCAGCCCCTCGTGTGGTGTCTGTGCCCCCAGCCCCTCGTGTGGTGTCTGTGCCCCCAGCCCCTCGTGTGGTGTCTGTGCCCCCAGCCCCTCGTGTGGTGTCTGTGCCCCCAGCCCCTCGTGTGGTGTCTGTGCCCCCAGCCCCTCGTGTGGTGTCTGTGCCCCCAGCCCCTCGTGTGGTGTCTGTGCCCCCAGCCCCTCGTGTGGTGTCTGTGCCCCCAGCCCCTCGTGTGGTGTCTGTGCCCCCAGCCCCTCGTGTGGTGTCTGTGCCCCCAGCCCCTCGTGTGGTGTCTGTGCCCCCAGCCCCGCTTGTGGTGTCTGTGCCCCCAGCCCCGCTTGTGGTGTCTGTGCCCCCAGCCCCGCTTGTGGTGTCTGTGCCCCCAGCCCCGCTTGTGGTGTCTGTGCCCCCAGCCCCGCTTGTGGTGTCTGTGCCCCCAGCCCCGCTTGTGGTGTCTGTGCCCCCAGCCCCGCTTGTGGTGTCTGTGCCCCCAGCCCCGCTTGTGGTGTCTGTGCCCCCAGCCCCGCTTGTGGTGTCTGTGCCCCCAGCCCCGCTTGTGGTGTCTGTGCCCCCAGCCCCGCTTGTGGTGTCTGTGCCCCCAGCCCCGCTTGTGGTGTCTGTGCCCCCAGCCCCGCTTGTGGTGTCTGTGCCCCCAGCCCCGCTTGTGGTGTCTGTGCCCCCAGCCCCGCTTGTGGTGTCTGTGCCCCCAGCCCCGCTTGTGGTGTCTGTGCCCCCAGCCCCGCTTGTGGTGTCTGTGCCCCCAGCCCCGCTTGTGGTGTCTGTGCCCCCAGAACCGCTTGTGGTGTCTGTGCCCCCAGAACCGCTTGTGGTGTCTGTGGCCCCAGAACCGCTTGTGGTGTCTGTGCCCCCAAAACCGCTTATGGCGTCTGTGCCCCCAGCCCCATGCCCCCAGTTAATTAATTGCTTCACCCAATATAGCAGGGTCATTTAAACATTGATAATTTTGTGCGGCCCCCGAAGGTTGGTAGAAATTTCCAAATGGCCCCCGACAGAAAAAAAGGTTCCCCACCCCTGATCTATGGGATGAGTCTCACATGGACTTCATGTTCATTAAATTGCTGTAGTGTAGGACCCACCAGGTTGCTTATCCAGATCTGTGTATGCAAGATGCAGTGGTGATTCCGTGGGGATGAGAGGCTGTGTATGAGGTGGGAGCCCGTGGAGTCCAGAGGTCTGGACTTCACGGGCTCCCACCTCATACACAGCCTCTCATCCCCACGGAATCACCACTGCATCTTGCATACCCAGATCTCTACAGGGGGGCTGTAGATACAGGGCTTTCATACCCTAAGGAGACCTTAACAGTGGAATAAGCAACCTGGTGGGTCCTACACTACAGCAATTTAATGAACATGAAGTCCATGTGAGACTCATCCCATAGATAATAGTAAAGTGGGCCATACGCTACAGCACTCTAATGAACGTTGTGTCCACAAGAGGTGTACCATATAGACAATAGCAAAGGTTGATTACTAAGGTCCATTTGCCAACACATGTGAACTCAATTTCACCAGTCTAGCCTCATATACGTTTCCTGTGTGATCATTTATTTGATAAAGGCCTAATTGTATGGCCTAAACGTCATATAAATATACCCTTGCATGAATAAAATTGGAATCAAAAGCATCAACATTCTCTATTTTTTCATGTTCTCTGAGTGCCCGAGCTGACTCTTTATATATTTCTCATTATTACACATAACTTAATTATGGACATCTATGGTTTGATTTCTTTGCCTGTATAGATTGGATGGGTTGTTAATGACATCTGGTGAGTAATTAATGTCAATAGCAACTTTAAAGAAGGGAATTTTGTTACTTACCGTAAATTCCTTTTCTTCTAGCTCTTATTGGGAGACCCAGACGATTGGGTGTATAGCACTGCCTCCGGAGGCCACACAAAGCAATTACACTTAAAAGTGTAAGGCCCCTCCCCTTCTGGCTATACACCCCCAGTGGGATCACTGGCTCACCAGTTTTAGTGCAAAAGCAAGAAGGAGGAAAGCCAATAACTGGTTTAAACAAATTCACTCCGAGTAACATCGGAGAACTGAAAACCGTTCAACATGAACAACATGTGTACCCGCAAACAAACCAAAAATCCCGAAGGACAACAGGGCGGGTGCTGGGTCTCCCAATAAGAGCTAGAAGAAAAGGAATTTACGGTAAGTAACAAAATTCCCTTCTTCTTCGGCGCTCTATTGGGAGACCCAGACGATTGGGACGTCCAAAAGCTGTCCCTGGGTGGGTAAAGAAATACCTCATGTTAGAGCTGCAAGACAGCCCTCCCCGACGGGGAGGCAACTGCCGCCTGCAGGACTCTTCTACCTAGGCTGGCGTCCGCCGAAGCATAGGTATGCACCTGATAATGTTTGGTGAAAGTGTGCAGACTCGACCAGGTAGCTGCCTGGCACACCTGTTGAGCCGTAGCCTGGTGTCGTAATGCCCAGGATGCACCCACGGCTCTGGTAGAATGGGCCTTCAGCCCTGATGGAACCGGAAGCCCAGCAGAACGGTAGGCTTCAAGAATTGGTTCCTTGATCCATCGAGCCAGGGTGGCCTTAGAAGCCTGCGACCCTTTGCGCTTACCAGCGACAAGGACAAAGAGTGCATCCGAACGGCGCAAGGGCGCCGTGCGGGAAATGTAGATTCTGAGTGCTCTCACCAGATCTAACAAATGTAAATCCTTCTCATACCGATGAACTGCATGAGGACAAAACGAAGGCAAAGAGATATCCTGATTAAGATGAAAAGAGGATACCACCTTCGGGAGAAACTCCTGAATGGGGCGCAGCACTACCTTGTCCTGGTGAAAGACCAGGAAGGGAGTCTTGGATGACAGCGCTGCCAGCTCAGACACTCTCCGAAGAGATGTGATCGCTACCAGAAAAGCCACGTTCTGGGATAGTCTAGAAAGTGAAACCTCCCTCAGAGGCTCGAAGGGCGGCTTCTGGAGGGCATAGTACCCTGTTCAGATCCCATGGATCTAACGGCCGCTTGCACGGGGGAACGATATGGCAAACCCCCTGTAGGAACGTGCGCACCTTGGAAAGTCGTGCTAGACGCTTCTGAAAAAAGACAGATAGCGCCGAGACTTGCCCTTTAAGGGAGCCGAGCGACAAACCTTTTTCTAACCCAGATTGGAGGAAAGAAAGAAGGATAGGTAATGCAAATGGCCAGGGAGACACTCCCTGAGCAGAGCACCAGGATAAGAATATCCTCCACGGTCTGTGGTAGATCTTAGCGGACGTGGGCTTCCTAGCCTGTCTCATGGTGGCAACGACCCCTTGGGATAAGCCTGAAGACTCTAGGATCCAGGACTCAATGGCCACGCAGTCAGGTTGAGGGCCGCAGAATTCCGATGGAAAAACGGCCCTTGGGACAGTAAGTCTGGTCGGTCTGGCAGCGCCCACGGTTGGTCGACCGTGAGATGCCACAGATCCGGATACCACGCCCTCCTCGGCCAGTCTGGAGCGACGAGTATGACGCGGCTGCAGTCGGATCTGATCTTGCGTAGCACGCTGGGCAAGAGTGCCAGAGGTGGAAACACATAAGGGAGCCGGAACTGCGACCAATCTTGCACTAGGGCGTCTGCTGCTAGAGCTCTTTGATCGCGAGACCGTGCCATGAAGGTTGGGACCTTGTTGTTGTGCCGAGACGCCATTAGATCGACGTCCGGCCTTCCCCATCGGCGACAGATTTCCTGAAACACGTCCGGGTGAAGGGACCATTCCCCTGCGTCCATGCCCTGGCGACTGAGGAAGTCTGCTTCCCAGTTTTCTACGCCGGGGATGTGAACTGCGGATATGGTGGAGGCCGTGGCTTCCACCCACATCATAATGCGCCGGACTTCCTGGAAGGCTTGCCGACTGCGAGTCCCGCCCTGGTGATTGATGTATGCCACCGCTGTGGAGTTGTCCAATTGAATTCGGATCTGCTTCCCTTCCAGCCACTGCTGGAAGGCTAGCAGGGCAAGAAACACCGCTCTGACTTCCAGAACATTGATCTGAAGGCTGGACTCCTGCTGAGTCCACGTACCCTGAGCCCTGTGGTGGAGAAACACTGCTCCCCACCCTGACAGACTCGCGTCTGTCGTGACCACCGCCCAGGACGGTGGTAGGAAGGATCTTCCCTGTGATAATGAGGTGGGAAGAAGCCACCACTGCAGAGAGTCCTTGGCCGTCTGGGAAAGGGAGACTTTCCTGTCCAGGGATTTTGACTTCCCGTCCCATTGGCGGAGAATGTCCCATTGAAGTGGACGCAGATGAAACTGCGCAAACGGAACCGCCTCCATTGCCGCCACCATCTTCCCGAGGAAGTGCATGAGGCGTCTCAAGGAGTGCGACTGACTCTGAAGGAGAGCCTGCACCCCCGTCTGTAGTGACCTCTGCTTGCTCAGCGGAAGCTTCACTATCGCTGAGAGAGTATGAAACTCCATGCCAAGATACGTTAGTGATTGGGTCGGTGACAGATTTGACTTTGGGAAGTTGATGATCCACCCGAACGCCTGGAGAGTCTCCAGTGCAAAATTCAGGCTGAGTTGGCATGCCTCCTGAGAGGGTGCCTTGACAAGTATATCGTCCAAGTAAGGGATCACAGAGTGTCCCTGTGAGTGCAAGACTGCTACCACTGCCGTCATGACCTTGGCGAACGCCCGTGGGGCTGTCGCCAGCCCGAATGGCAGAGCTACGAACTGAAGCTGGTCGTTTCCTATCACGAAATGTAGAAAAACATTGGTGCTCTGTAGCAATCGGCACGTGGAGATAAGCATCTTAGATGTCTATTGATGCTAGGAAATTTCCTTGAGACATTGAGGCAATGACGGAGCGGAGGGTATCATCCGGAACCGCCTGGCCTCCACGTGCTTGTTGAGCAGTTTTAGGTCCAGAACGGAACGGAAAGAGCCATCCTTGTTTGGCACCACAACCAGGTTGGAGGAAAACCGTGTCTTGTTCCTGAAGAGGAACCGGGATTACCACTCCTTCTGCCTGCAGAAGAGCAACTGCTCGGTGGGGATGTGGGGACGTTCTGAAGAATCGAGTCGGAGGACGAGAACAGAACTCTGTCCTGTGCACGTGGGCACACTGTCCCTCCCCCACCGGTCTGTGACCTGTGGCAGCTAAATGTCGCCAAAGGCGAGCGAGTCTGCCATCAACCGCGGATGCGGAAAGATGAGAGAGCTGAGAGTCATGAGGAGACCGCCTTGGTAGCGGTTCCTCCGGCTGCCTTCCTTGGGCGTGATTGAGCCCGGCCGGCAGCTGAGCCCCTCTGAGGCTTTTCAGCCCTTTTGGACGAGGGCAATTGGGACCTGCCCGAGCCTGGGAAGGACCGAAACCTCGGCTGTCCTTCCAGGACAGCATTAATAGGGTAAGTCGCAATGCAGACATTGCGAGGTTACGGACGCCCCTGCGGCACAGATGTACTTGTGCTCAAGACCAGCTGCACAAGAACAGCTGAAAAGCTTAGGGTGCCCATACGGCTGTGAATGCCGGAGCAACCGACACGCCGATAGCCTCACAGACAGATTTCAACCAGAGCCCATCTGTCTGTCAATGGCATCTGTAAGTGAAGTCCCATCTCCACTGCAACTGTGGCTCTAGCCGCAAGCCTGGAGATTGGAGAATCCACCTTTGGACCCTGGGTCCAACGCCTGACCACGTCAGGGGGAAAGTGATAACGTGTATCCTTAATACGTTTGGAGAAAACGCTTATCTGGTAAGCGTGGTGTTTCTGGACTGCTTCTCTGAAGTCAGCGTGGCCAGAACACTACTCAATATACGTTTGAGTTTGAAATGGGACTTCTCCTGCTGTGAAGCTGACTCCTCCGCTGGGGGAGCTGAGGGAGAAACGATCCAACATTCCATTGATGGACGCTATAGGATCATTCCTTATGGCGTCACCATCCGGTGTATCCGGAGTGAGAGCGGTGTCAGGATCAAAGTCCTGATGAGCTACGTCTACGTCATCATACAGAGAGCCTCCTGGGACCCCCCCGGAGCACCGATTTTTAATCTAAGTGAGGGTGGCCAGGGAGCAATGATCCAGATTGCCCATGGCCTGTCCGGACTGCAAGTCTCTATCCCATTGCAACTCCGTCCCTGTCCTTGGACAGGGTTGAGAGGTGGTTCTTTTGGCCACGTCAAGTAGAGACCCCGGCTGACCAAGTGCTACAGGGGAGCATTGCACCCAATGGGGAGCAGTGCCGTGGAACAGTATCACATGCAGCAAAAAACAGCATCGAAAGCCTGTGTTGCTTATATGCTGCTGCCGACTTATAGAGCCAAGAATGGCGACCGTACAGTGCAATGTATATCATACAAGCATAAAGTACAAATGAACACTGCAGCACATGCAATACAAGCAGCATAGAAAGCCTGCTTTTCTGCTGCTGTAGACTAGCCATCTAGGGGAATAGAGCCCAGAATAGCGACCATACAGTGCAATGTATAGCATACAAGCATAAGTACAAATGAACACTGCAACACCTGCAATACAAGCAGCATAGAAAAAAACCTGTGCCTCAGCACCCTTGCTTTTCTGCTGCTGTAGTCTAGCCATTCTATGGCGAATATAGCCAAGACTAGTGACCGTACAGTGCAGTGTACAGCATACAAGCATAAATACACCTGAACACTTCAGTACGTGCAATACAAGCAGCATAGAAAGCCTGTGCCGTAGCACTCATGCTTTCCTGCTGCTGATGTGTTGCCATCTAAGAGGGCATATAGCCCGAAATAGCGACCTATGCAGTGTACTTAAATACAAATAGACAAAACTGCGGTTTTTAGTGTCAGCACCCCAGGTGCCGCTTACCGCCCGCCTATAAGCGGGTGTGTGGTCGCCCCATTCCTGTTGGTTGCCCAGAGTCCGTTCTCCCAGCTCGGGCTGCAGGAATGGCTGCCGGCGTCCTTCCCCAGCTCGTGTGAGTAGGGGCGGGCCGTGGGCGTGCCCCGAGTCAGAGCGGGAAACCTGGCGTCCCACAGTGTCTAGTGAGAGGGCTGGAGCATGTAAATAAGGCTCCAGCCCTCGGCGCTGCTGAGTGTACAGCGTCTCTCCCCTACCCTGATTGACAGGGTGGGGGCGGGAACGAAGCTGAGTTAGGCCGCAAAAGCCGGGGACTGGATTTATGAGCGCCGCCGCCGTAAAAGCGCGGTCGGCGCTAAGTCCCCGGCGCACTACAAGTCCCAGCCGCGCCGCCGCTCACGGAGCGTCCGGCGCGGTAGTTCCCAATAAATAAAGTCACTCAGCTAGGCTGCAGTGACTGTAACCCTTTACTGTCCCCGGCGCACTAGCATACCCAGCAAGTCTGGAGTGTGCTGTGCCTGTGTGTACGGGGACACAGAGTACCTGAATGGTGCAGGGCCATGTCCCTGAACGGCACTCCCGCTCCACATCCAGCAGGTTCAATGGGTCTGTGGATGGAGCCCGGCCTCAGGGCTTTGGGGCCGGTAAGATCCCACTTCCTCAGAGCCCCTCAGGGGGATGGGGAAGGAAAACAGCATGTGGGCTCCAGCCGCCGTACCAGCAATAGGTACCTCAACCTTACAAGCACCACCGGTGGGGTGAGAAGGGAGCATGCTGGGGGCCCCATATGGGCCCTCTTTTCTTCCATCCGATATAGTCAGCAGCTACTGCTGACTAAACAGTGGAGCTATGCGTGGATGTCTGACCTCCTTCGCACAAAGCCGAAAACTGGTGAGCCAGTGATCCCACTGGGGGTGTATAGCCAGAAGGGGAGGGGCCTTACACTTTTAAGTGTAATTGCTTTGTGTGGCCTCCGGAGGCAGTGCTATACACCCAATCGTCTGGGTCTCCCAATAGAGCGCCGAAGAAAATATATTTACTTAGAAAATTGGTGACGTGTTCAATACTTATTTCACCTGTTGTACCTTCACAATTTGTCCGTTTTTCATGGTTGAGTATGAACCGTGATTTTTGGACTGGCCACAAGCTTCTTTTTATATATGCCTATGAGGCTGTTGTGAGACCTTTGGGCTGTACTCGGACCACAAAAAATGGATAGCTGAATTCGGCCAAAGTGTATTATGCACATCAGACAGCAATTTAGGAGGTATAAACTCATTTTGGAAAAAATATTATCAAATCCAAATGATTCACACACTATTCATATTTGTGAGCTCTTAAGACGACCATACCTGTGAACATACACCCTCATGTACTGTGGGGCATCATAGTTGATCACACATTTCACTCCAGTGATGTCTATCCCTCTTGCTGTGGCATCTGTGCTTATTAGCCTGTGCAACACGAGCATATAAAATAATGTTAGCAAATATATTAATTAATATGTATGTATGTAACCCCCTTCTCATGTACAGCACCATGGAATCAATGGTGCTCTATAAATAATAATAATAATAATAATAATAATAATAATAAATAATAATAATTAAATGGAATCTGTCACCAGGTTTTTGCTCCCACATCTCAGAGCAGCATAATGTAGAGACAGAGACCCCGATTCCAGCGATGTGTCACTTACTGAGCCGTTTGCTGGAATTTTGATAAAATCAATGTTTTCTCTGCTGCAGATCTAGCAGTTATACAGAGCTCATGAATATGATGGACTACCTGGACACAGGTCAAGTAGTCCTGTAATGATAAAATCACTGTTTCATCAGCAGCAGATTATCAAAACTTCACTAAGCAGCCCAGTAAGTGACACATCGCTGGAATCAGGATCTCTGCCCCTACATTATGCTGATCTCAGATTAGGTGGCAAAAACCTGGTGACAGATTCCCTTTAAAGAATTTATTAAGGAAAATAACAACATCAAACCTAAAGTTTTCCTGTTGTGCCTGTAGTAAGGCCCTGTACGGGTAGCTTCTAATTTGTGGCAAAATTAGGATCAGAATCCAGTAGGACTCCTGTCCCATACATGACTTTTAGTTTCAGTTTCCTACTTTGTTCAGGTTCAGTTCTTGACACTAAATATTCAGGTCCTATATAGAGAAGTACAGACCCCAGTGCTAAACAGAAAAAAGGCCAGAAATCAGCTGATCGCCTTGCGTCTGGCTTCGCTTAGCCCTAGCTGATGGTGCCAGAAGCTGGGCCCGACCATACATTTCTACATACTAAAATGAATAGCTGACTGTGTAATTCATCACAAGCCATTTCCAACTTGGGCAACCAGGGAGCCCCCCTCTCCTTTAGTATGTCCACATGCCCTAATGGGGAATATTGAAATGGGTCATTAGGCGGCGTTACACGCTACGATTTATCTGACGATATGTCGGCAGGGTCACGGTTTCCGTGACGCACATCTGTCAGCGTTAGCGACGTCATTGCGTGTGACACCTATGGGCGACTCCGAACGATCACAAATAGGTTGAAAATTGTTGATCGTTGACACGTTGCTCACTTTCAAAATATTGTTCATCGTTTGGAACGCAGCAGACATATTGGTACATTTGACACCCTGCAAACGACAAACAACATCCACACGACCGCCTTGATCAAACAATATATCGCTGAACGATTTTGCGTCGCTTGTGAGATCGTTACGTGTGACCGCTAATAAACGACCTATGTGCGGTCTCGGCAAATCGTAACTACGATCTGGGCGTGTCACATCGCTAACGAGATCGTCAGATAAATCGTAGCGTGTAACGGGGCCTATTGTCTTAAGACACCCACTTTAAGTGCTACAATTTACATATAATGTATTCCCCCCCTCTAATATACAAAGTTATGTGTGTATTATATACAGAACGGAGCCAAGGGGAAGCATAGCAAGGGATTCAGCGGGTACAAGTTGGGAGTTTGGCGGGGGACACATCTACTCCAAGCAAAATTCTAAGTTTCTTGGAATAAACTTTTAAAGGGCTTGTCCGACATAACAAAAAATTTTTAGTTTACATTAATCTGTGCTGTATTGTCATATAAATCACCCCTACAGTGTTATTTTTTGTTTTCTAATTTTTGTTCCTCTTGAATTCACCCTTTATTCTCTGCAGCTCTCTATTTACATTCAGCACAAGCAAACTGACCACTTTGTGTGCAAAACCTCAGTCAGAGCTGGCACCGCCCGGCCTCAGTGTCCAGCCCCACCCCAGTGTCCAGCCTCGCCCCCTGCACACACATTCCCTGTCAGTATATTCTGCCCCAGCACCTGACCTGTTATCACTACAGCATTGCAAATAACAGCTCCACATCAGGCTCTGCACCGCATACACACATCGGGCTCTGTACTCCACACACACATCGGGCTCTGTACTCCACACACACATCGGGCTCTGCACCGCATACACACATCGGGCTCTGCTCCGCATACACACATCGGGCTCTGCACCGCATACACACATCGGGCTCTGCACCGCATACACACATCGGGCTCTGCACCGCATACACACATCGGGCTCTGCACCGCATACACACATCGGGCTCTGCACCGCATACACACATCGGGCTCTGCACCGCATACACACATCGGGCTCTGCACCGCATACACACATCGGGCTCTGCACCGCATACACACATCGGGCTCTGCACCGCATACACACATCGGGCTCTGCACCGCATACACACATCGGGCTCTGCACCGCATACTCACATCGGGCTCTGCACGCACACACGGCGCTCTGTACCGACCCCCCCTAACCCCATAGGGAACACATGTAGGGAATACATACTCACCCCTCCCCAGTCCCCGTCGCTCCTGCACGTTCGCACGCTGTCTGTGCTCTGGCCATATCAGCACAGTAGTGACGTCACCACTGTGCTGAAGAGAGCACAGACAGCCGGGCAGTGATGAGAAGCGCAACGCTCCTTCTCATCAGCGCTTTCAAATATACCGGCATCTGCGATCTGTGATGCCGGTATATTTGAATGTGTGATAATGAGCAGGGGCCCGGTGCTGGAGCTGACACCACGGCAGCCGCCGCCAGGCCCCGCCCCCAGGTCACGGACCCCACAGCAGTGCAGGGGGAGGTTGTGGGCAGAGTACGGGGTGCGGGGACTCCACGCACTGTACAGCCCAGCAGGGAGGCGACATGCTGTTTCCAGATTTGCATGTCAACATGGCCCTGCCCATGTTGACATGAAATGACCGGAAGCAGCAAAATCGCGGCAGAAGCGGTCACATGACCACTCTGAGCCGGGGGAGAGGGGCTGACAGCAGGGCAGGTAAGTGGTCTCTATCTACTTACCTGCCCCAATGTAGCCCAATAGGGTAGTAATAAAAAAAACTCAAAATAAGCCGGATAACCCCTTTAACAATTTGTTAACAAACAATATACATGTACAGGGGCTGAGTGACGGCTTGTGTTTTGCATGGTGAGCTGATGTGTGAATTGATGCTGACTTTGTGCACATACCAGGGCTGTGGAGTCGGTAAGCCAAACCTTCGACTCCGACTCCGACTCCGACTCCTCAAATTCTCTTGCACCGACTCCGACTCCGGCTCCGACTCCGACTCCGGCTCCGACTCCTACATATATTGTTTATAGTTAGGTGAAAAATTTATTGTAGTACATGAATATGTGTATGTGAACATCAGACATTTAATAATTTTTATGATACAATAATCAAGATATTTGGATAGAACATAAAATATATTTATTGGAATACAACTTTAGAACACAAAAAACTGTAATAAATTGTAAATATGTAATACACTATGTAATATACAGTAGATTACATATATATCTTGTGTGTATATACACTGTATACATATATATATATATATATATATATATATATATATATATATTACATATTTACAATTTATTAGTTTTTTGTGTTCTAAAGTTGTATTCCAATAAATATTTTATGTTCTATCCAAATATCTTGATTATTGTATCATAAAAACAATTAAATGTCTGATGTTCACATTGTACTACAATAAATTTTTCACTTAAATATAAGCATTATACTAAATGTTATTATTTAGTAAAATATTCAGCACATTCTGCATTGCACTCCTGTCCCCAATTTATTATATATTTTAGGAGTCGGAGTCGGTGCATTTTATACCGACTCCGACTCCACCAAAATGAGCTCCGACTCCGACTCCACGACTCCGACTCCGACTCCACAGCCCTGGCACATACCATGCTTTGATTGATTAAACTTTTTTAGGTAGGTGAGGACAGTGACCCAAAATAAAACACAATCCTGTTGGTTTGATTTATTTTTTTTTTTACAGTGTGTACCATAGGGGGGTTAATGAATTCCACATTTTGATAGATCTGACCTTTACAGATGTAGCGATACCAAATACACTTTGTCTAACGGTGTTTTTACTTTATTTTTAACAGGAGAAAAGAGGGGTGCATTTAAAGGGAACCAGTCACCAGGTTTTTCCCTTATGAGATGTGGCCACCACCAGTTAGCCCTTATATACAGCATTCCAGAATACTGTATATAAGAGCCCAGGTCGCTCTGTATAACATAAAAACACCTTTATAATACTCACCTAGGAGGCGGTCTGGTCCGATCTGTTTCGCTGGTCTCGGCCTCCATTGTGCTCCTGCGCATGCGCAGTCTGATCTGCCTGGCTGAGGGTAGAGCAAAGTACTGTACTGCTCAGGCACGAGAAAAGGTCAAAGACCACCCGCGCGTGCGCACTACAGTACTTTGCTCTACGCTCAGTTACTGTAGGCAGATCAAAGTGCGCATGCGCAGGGGCGCAATGGAGGCTTCTGTGTGAATGCATCATCCACATGGGGCTGGGAAGAAGGATGGCGATCGCACACAAGATGGAGGGGGCACCGGACTGAGAGCAGCGACACCCATCGGACTGGACCGCCCCATAGATGAGTATTATAAACCTCTTTTTTATGTACCCTCTTTATGTTCCACTGCATGGCCTGGGCTCATATATACAGCATTGTAGAACGCAGTATATAACAGCTCACTGGTGGTGGTCGCAGCTCATAAGGGAAAAACATGGTGACAGGCTCCCTGTAACACACACACACACATATATATATATATATATATATATATATATCATAATTACATTAGGGGACTTGATCACTTGTACTATATACTGCAATACCACATTATTGAGGTATATAGTGAAAAACTCAGTCTCCTATGAGGCTCAGGAAGTTAGTCTTGGCTTAGTCATAGCACAGAAAAATGCCTAGATTGCAAACATGTAGAGATTGGGAAGGTAAGAGTCTAATTTGCACATGTAGCCTCTGCCCTGTGTATTTCCTGCAATGCGATTACATCATGGTAGAAATGTTTTTTTTTCCTAGAAAGAACTTTCAGAATAGTCACATCTGCCTTTAATTTAAACTTCATCAGATGTTTACGTCATATCTCTGTGCATTTGATGTGGGGGTCGCACATCAAGTCTGTATCTTTCCCCGCACATGATGGCTTATTAAATCAGCCATCATGTGCCTTTAACAACTGCGGGTGGATTGGAGATCAGTTAAATCCCAGTGTCAATCTCTAACAGTGGGATTTAACAAGTGCTGATAGGGTGGTGCGTCATTCCCCACTCCCATTGGCGAGCCTGTGACACGATTGCAGGGTGCCGATGGGTCAGGGTCAGCTGATGACCCCTGTGTCTGTCATTATGATCCTCCTGTGAATGTAGGATGTGAGCCAGCATTCATAGGAGAGCATGATTTCTGCTGTAAAGAGCAGGGCATCAGCCCTGCTCTGTACACCACAAGCGATCAGATGATTGAAGTTTCAAGTCTCCCAAGGGTCAGATTTACCATATAGTGAACACGATAAGTAAAACACCTAATAAAAACAAATGTGGAATTTCACTTGTTTTTGCAATTTCACAGCACTTGGAATTTTATTTCCCATTTTCCATTACACTATATGGTAAAATGAATGGTGTTGTGCAAAAGTACAACTCGACCCGCAAAAATCAAGTCGTTATATAGCAATATTAACGGCAAAATATAAAAGTTACTAGCTGTAGTACCTGACGTTGCCCAGGATAGTAACTGTCTCTCCCTGTCTGCCTCTCTCTGACTCTATCCGTCTCTCAGTCTGTGTCTGTCTGTCTCTCCATCAACATCATCTTACCTCATGCATAAGCTTTTTATACTAAGAATGTCCTTCCTTCCTATAGCAACCAATCAGAGCTCCTAGCTCCATTGACTTTAATGGAATCAGGTTTTTTGGCGAATAACTCTAAAGCGCGGGGTTAAATTTTCCCCTCAAAACATAGTCTGACGTTCCCTGAGCCAAATGAGGTGTCTGTGCAAAATTTTGTGATTGTAAATGTGACGGTGCGGATTCCCTTAGCGGACGCGGACACGGACACACACACACACACACCTTTATATATTAGATGGCTCTTGGAAAAAAGGGGAGAAAAAAAACAAAAAAACAGAAAATGGCCATGGCGTGAAGGAGTTGACTACAGATGACTTCCATCTGGATATACAATAGCTATATAGCGTAGATACAATGATCGGGGTACAGCAGAGTCTCATGCACATGGCTGAGCTGAGAGCAGGAGATCCATTACGAATCGTTACTATGAAACCATAAACATTCTGTGCTACTTTTCAGGGTTTAGGGAACACTGACTTTTGCTGCTGTATTCCAGCTGACGCTTTTTTTTGAGTGTCATTTAAAAGAAAGGGCATGTCTAGCCATGGTGGGGCAGGTTTACTGTAATTCATGATAAAAATTTGCATGAACTATGTCATAAATCTATGCCTGCTCAAGGACAGCTTAATATAATAATATATTAATGTATAATAAAAGGTTTTATGGGGCACCACTTAATAAATTTTGGACTCTTACTTACTCTACCTCACATCAGTTTTAGACTAACCTAAAAAAAAAAAAGAAAACAACAAAGAAAAACATCAGTCTAAGTAAATCTCCCCCACTGTGTAGCGCACCCTACAGCGCTATATGACAGATATGTTTCTTTACAATTATAGGGATTGTATGAAGATATGATATCCCTTATCCATAAGATAGGTGATAATTTCTGGAATTCCAGTTATGCTGAGAACGCTCCAAGGACCCTGAAAGTAGGGGGGCTCGAGCCTGCTTACCCCTGCCACCTTCATACTCAACAAGAAAAGGTTCTTTTTTTTTTACTAGTTACTATAAGTTCATAACCAGTTTTACATATTTTACATTTCTACCAAGATCTTATCATTTTCTCAGCACTGCAATACAAACATGTCGCACAAATGATATCTAATTCCTAAGCTCTCACGCCATTACAAGGAATGCAAGACAACAACCTTCCCTCTAAGCACCATATTATTCCAACTCACAGCTGTAGCTTTCCTTGCTCAAATTCCTTCAGAGTTTTCTTCCTCTCTCCAGCCTTAAGACGAGAAGAGAATTCGGCTACATTGATTCCACCAAAAAGTTTTATAAGCAGGAACAGGCTGTAAAATACAATGCACCTCATACTATACTTATATTGTAAAATAGGTGTGTAAAACGTCATTAACCAGCATTCAAAGTAAGACTAAAAGGACAAAGCAGTAGACAATGCTGGCCAGGGAACCAGCCACCTCTGTGGTCTAGCAGTGATGGCAGAACATGCGCAGTGCTTACAAATTCTTTTCAGAACTGAATTGAAGCTGGCCAATATCACTGCAGCTCATTGTTAGCTCCTGATCTAGACCATCGTTAGTACCACTATGCTTCTGATGGTGCAGAGGCAATAAGAGGATTTTGGGTACTCACCATAAAATCTCTTTCTCTGAGCTTTCATTGGGGGGCACAGAGAACCATAGATGTGTGCAGCTGCCACCAAGAGGCTGAAACTAGGCAAAAAGTTACTTCCTCCTCAGCAGATTAGACCCACTAACTGGCATGAAACTAATCAGTCAGCGAGGAAGCAGTAGAAGTGAAATATTAGAAATATAGAAACGTGAAGCACAACAATCAGGGCGAGTGCTGTGTCCCACAATGAAGGCTCAGACAAAAAGAGTTGACAGTGAGTATCTAAAATCTCTATCGCTTTATTGGGGCACACAGAGAACCATGGGACGTCCAAAAGCAGCCCCCAAGAGTGGGAGAACGAACTGGGAAAAAAAAGAAGGAAGTACAAATTGTCAGGCAAGATGCTAGATCTTTTCCACTCGCAAAAATTTTCTTCCTAAGCTGACTCGGCCGAAGCATAAGTGTGTGCTCTGTAGAATTGGTAGCAGCCTTAAAGAGTTGTAAGACAGAAGTCTGATGCCGAACAGCCCAGGAGGCCCACACCGTGCAAGTAGAGTGAGCCATGGTCTCTCTTTCACTTAATAGGCTTCCAGGATGGTGGCCTTAGAGGCGGCCAACCTTCAGCGATATCCCTAAGGAATAAGAATAAGAAATCTAATCGTCTTTAAGAGTCCGTCCTAGATAGGTGGAGACAAACTGCCCTAACCAAGTCCAATTTGTTTATGGGCTGCCCCAAGGGATAAGAAGGACAAAAGGGGGGAGGAAAATGCAGAGGATGGATATGACTGAAGCCATGACCTTTGTGAATATTCTGGGAGCAGTAGCTAGTCCGAAAGGGAGAGCTACGAATTGAAAATGTGATTACTGGACAGCAAAGCGCAGAATCATGTCGGGATCTGGGTAAAACGGAATGTGGAGGTACAATAGGTGTCCTCTATTGAACAGAGGAATGTTTTGGATTCCATGGATGAAATAACCGACCAAAGAGATTCCATCTTGAACTGATTGAAGAGAACTTGTTTATTTAGAAGCTTGAGATCCAGGATGGGATGCACTGAGCCGTCTTTCTTTGGTACCACAAAGAAGTTTGAATAAAAAACTATGAAACGTTCCTTTGTAGAAACGGGTACGATGACGCCTGCAAATCTGAGAGGTGCGATGGCCCCGAAGAACCAAGGTATTAGAGAGGGCAACTCTGGCAGACAGGACTGGAAAAAAAACCCAGTTGGAATGGGTGGCAAATTCTATTTTGTACCTGGAGAAAACAATCTCTCAGTCCAAAGACTGAGAGCCAAACATGCCGAAAGAGAAGGAGATGACCGCCCAACTGAGAGGAGTCCCAGGTGGGGGCAACCCGTCATGTAGAGGAGAACCTGTTGGATCTGGAGGATCCAGATCCACCCTGTTGGCCATGTGTGTGCGCCAAGTTTGGGCTGGTTTGAATGATGATTATTTTTTTCTTGAGATGTTGGGGACTTTTCCTGCTAAATACCGAATGAGAATTCACGAAAGGAACGGGGAAAATCTGCGCCTGAAGGAGGGTGCTTTGGTTTTTACTAAGGCAGAAAAATGCTCTTCCCACCTGTGGCTTCAGAAATTATTTGATCCAGATGAGATCCAAATAACGGAGTACGTAGAATTAAAGAAAATAACAAAACCTAAGGCAGAAATGCAGCTAAGTGCAGCCCCGTGTCTGCCTCCTATTGACACTAAGCTAAAACTGATAAGTGCCAGTTGCTGGATGTAACCTGCTGAGAGGAATTAACTTTTTTGCCTAGTGACAGCCTTCTATTGGCAGAACCCACGGTTCTGTGTCTCCAAAAAAATCTAAAAGAACCTGTCATGACAACAATTTTCAAATAAGTTCAAAGTTTGTCTCTTACCGGTGTGAAGATTCTTTGGAGTTGGTGAAGCAAAGCACACGGGAGAAACGGAGGGTAAGTAAGAAGTGAAGGAGAATCAGAGGCTTGGAGTTTAGGTTGCATGGAACATAGTAGTGCTGTAAGATAGAACAGTAATTTCTAATATATATATTCCTTATATACACATTACACCTTTACTAGTAAGATATACCAGAAATTTCAGAACATTGTTAAAAGGAATCTGTCACCTTGTTTTTGCCACCTCATCTGAGGGCAGCATAGTAGATACAGAGACCCTGATTCTAGTGATGTGTCACTCACTGGGCTGATTGCTGTTTTGAAAAAAGAGAATTTTGTTACTTACCGTAAATTCTTTTTCTTCTAGTTCCGTCATGGGAGACCCAGACCATGCGTGTATAGCTACTGCCCCCGGAGGACACACAAAGTTACTACACTCAAAACGTGTAGCTCCTCCCTCCTAGCATATACACCCCCTGCTAGCCAGTCCTAGCCAGTTTAGTGCAAAAGCTGAAGGAGGACATCCACCCACAAGAAGAGACAGAGTAAAATCCGGAAGAACCGGAACCTCTGTCTACAACAATAACAGCCGGTGAAGACACACGGAACAAGAAACCTGCCAACAGGCAATAGGGAGGGTGCTGGGTCTCCCATGACGGAACTATAAGAAAAAGAATTTACGGTAAGTAACAAAATTCTCTTTTTCTTTATCGTTCCTATGGGAGACCCAGACCATGGGACGTTCAAAAGCAGTCCATGGGTGGGAATAAACAGACAACTGAGAAGCAGGCAAACCTAACTTCACAAATGGGCGACAGACGCCGGACAAATGCGTCTGCCAAAGCATGAGCATGCCTTGGGTAGTGCTTCGAAAAAGTATGCAGACTAATTAGAGCTGCAGTCTGACAGACCTACTGAGCCGTAACCTGGTGCCTGAAAGCCCAAAAAGGCGCCGACAGGTCTGATCAAATGTGCTCTGATCCCCGGCGGGGAAGGCACTTGAGTACACTTGTAGGTCTCGGAAATGGCCGACCTAAGCCAACGAACCAGGGTCGGCTTAGATGCCGAGAGACCGCTACGCTGACTAGCAGTCAGCACCAGAGAGAGGTGCACCGCCTAATAACGGCGGTGCGAGACACATAGATCCGGAGCGCCCGCACCAGATCCAGGATATGCAACGCTTCCTCAAGCGATGAACAGGAGCCGGACAAAAGGAAGGCAGGAAAATTGCCCCGGATAAGGTGGAAGCAGTAACCGCCTTAGGGAAAAAAGTCCGGAGTCGGATGAAGACCACCTTGTCTTGATGCAAAAGACCAAAAAAGGGGGTGACTCCGAGAGAGTGCAGCCAGAACTCTCTGGCGGGAAATTATAGCCACTAGAAAGACTACTTTCTGTGAAAGATGAAACAAAGAAACCTCCCCAAGAGGCGCAAAGGGGGGTTTCCGGGAACCGGGAGGACCGGATTAAGGTCCCAGGGCTCCATAGGCCGCCGGAAAGGCGGAATGATGTGAGATGCGCCCTTAAAGGAGCGCACCGGAGCCAGCCGGACGATACGCCGCTGGCACATACTGACAGAGCCGAGACCTGTCCCTTAATGAGGGATAGTCCTAGCTGTAGACCGGACTGTGGAAGGGACAGGAGGGTCGGCAAGGCCAAAAAGGTCAAAGGACACTTTGGAGCTCGAGTCATAGCGGAGATGACTTCAGGAAGGATATCAGAAGTCGCCAAGATCCAGGACTCAAGAGCTACGCCGTCAATCTGAGAATCCAGAATTCTGACGGAAAAAACGGACCTTTTGAGAAAAGGTCTGAACGGTCCGGAAGATGCCATGGCAACCCAACGGACAGAAGGAGCAGGTCAGAGTACCAAGCCTGCCTGGGTCAGTCTGGAGTATGAGAATGACCCGACGGCCCCCTTTACTGATCTTGCGCAGGACTCTGGACAAGAGGTAGAGGGTGAAATACGTAAAGAAACGAAGCTGGGATCAAACATGAACCAGTGTGTCTACCGCAAAACCTGAGGATTGTGGACCACGGTTGGACAGCTGAAATAGTCTGCCTCGCAGTTTTCACATCTAGGATGTGGGCTGCGGATACGGTGGACTAGGAGTCCCTTGTCCACTGAAGAATGTTGAGCCGCCAAGATTGCCAGGCGGCTGAGTGTCCCGCCCCGGAAGCTGATGTAGGAAAACGCTGTCACGTTGTCCGAGTGGACTCGAATGTGCCTAGCCGCCAACAGATGGTGAAGGCTTAGAGAGCTAGAAATACAGCTCTGATTTCCAGCACATTGATCCAGAGTGCTGATTCGGACAGAGTCCAAGCGCCCTGCGCTCCACGGTGGAGATATACTGCTCCCAAGGCGGATAGGCTTCCATTGACGCCACCGTCTGACCAGCACCTGTATAAGGTGTCTGATAGAACGACGTCGACCGCCAGCGGAGGGACTACTGATCGACTAAGAGCAGCTTCACAAGTGCCGACAGAGTCTCGAATTGCGTCCCCGAGAACCTCTGGTTCGAAGTCAGAGTGGACTTGGACAGAAAGACAAGCCACCCCAATAGGTTAGAGTGGCGAGAGTGAGCGAAGCACTCTACTAAGAGTCAGCACTGGATGAAGCCCCGACAAGAAGGCCGTCCAGGGCAAAAGATCACTGCAAATCCCTAGGGGTGCAGGACCCTAATCACAGCTGCCCCAATGAGAATACTCGAGGGGCCGTGGCTAACCCCAAGGGAAGAGCCACGAATTGGACCACTCCGATTGTCAAAACGTAGTCAACGCTGGTGTGAAACTGCGATTGACTCCTGCAGATAGGCATCTCTGATGCCGATGGCTGCTAGGGAATCTCCTTGGGTTCTTGATTGATCCGGTGAAAAACACACGGAACAAAACCGAGACTCCATGTGAAAACGCCACACCTGACTATGCTTGAAAAGCTAAAGATCCAGGTCGGAAGGCACCGCCCTCTTCGGGGACTAGGAATAGATTTAAGCAAAAATCTCAGAACCGTTCCCAGTCGGGAACCGGTACAATTACTCCATTGGCCTGCAAGAAATGCCACGGCCTGTGAGAAGGTGGCGGCCTTGGAGCCGGGAGGAGTTGACAGAAAAAATCTGTTTGGCGGGTGGACAGAATTCCATCCTGTAGCCATGGGGGATATAATCCCGCCCCCCACTGAACGGAGACGTGTTAGAACCGTACGTCGCCAAGTGGAGAGAGCCTGCCACCGACCAAGGAGGTTGTTGGCGTGGCTAGATAGCTCGGAGGAAGCTGACTCAGTGGCAGCATCTCCTGCGGTCTTCTGAAGACGCAGCTTCGAGCCATTTGGTTCTATGAACCTAGGCCGAGCTAGAGGACGATCAGATGGAGGAACGGAAACCACCGAAACCTCAACTGATTCCTGCCCTGGACAGGTTCCCTGGTTTAGGTTTGTGGCAAGGAAGAACACTCCCCGCCAAGAGCTTCCTTAATTTCATCCAGTTGGTTCCGAGGAAACTGGTCCCTCCGAAGCCACAGGAGCCTGCGGATAGCGAGGAAAGTAGCCAAGACCACCGCCGTGCGGTGTTCAGCATGGCAGACCTGGCAGAGGATGAAAAGACTGAAGTCTGGAAGTTCAGGCAACCGTTTTGGGCATAGAGTCCCTGTGAGGGAATGCATCTCCTCCAGAGAAGCAGAGAAGGTACAAAAAAACCGCACTGCTGTAAAGCTGAGGAGAACGAAGCTCCTGCCGCCCCCATACCGACTTGGCCAAAAGGACAACCGGGCGGACCGCAAAACCTTAAGTGAGGAGCCATCAGCCACTGACATAACGGTCCGGGCTGAGCCACCTGAGGTGGATGAGCCCACTTCTTGACCACCATTGGTGGACAGGGGAAACACAGTCCTCAGAATCACGCTTCATGGGAAGCGACTGTCAGAGCGGAACCTGGGCTGGTCACAGGGGCCTGAAAACTGGAGTGGTTAAGGAACACACGTTGTGTTCACCTAGATAAGGTAACTCCGGCGGATTGAGGTCCAGTACAAAATTAATGTACCGTGGGATCCTTATAGAGGTGCCGTCAGCCACTGATACAACTATCCGGGCTGAAAGTCTAGACACCGGAGTGGCCACCCTTGGCGAATGAGTACACTCCTAGACCCCTCTGATGGGAGGGGAAGACAGGCAGCAGAACCCCGCTGTGGGGTCTGCAGGACAGGCTGTGGGCTTGGACGCAGCGGGCTGAAAACTGGAGTGGTTAAGGAACACACTCCTCGTCCTGTTAAAGGTATACTGATGCCTTTCTGCCAGCGGGGAATACTCCCCTGATACAGGCGGATGGAGGTCCAGTACAAGTATAATGGACGCAATCCAATCATTCGCATCTGCGTCACCTACGGACGGATCAATGTACATAAAGTAGCGTCCGAGTCCCTGGTAGAGACATCCTACTCGTCCAGTGAGTCAGCTCGTAATCGGAGCTGCGGGACGGGGAGGACAGGGGACCCTGCGTCTCCATGTCAGGAGGACGGGGTCTAAGCCCAGAAGGAGAGTCCCTTGTGAGCTTTGCTGAGCGAGCTGAAGCAGAAAACGCCCTGAGAAGGGGGCTGCATGCTCAGCAGATGCCGGGACAGCCGACCCCTGGAAATAGGATTCCCCCAGGGGTCAGCCACCGAAACCGGAGCAGCTGGAGGGACCATTAATGAGCCTCCAAGCTGAGGGGCCACAGTGGTTATGAGCTCGGTACAGCCGTACGAGACTACCTGCAGTGGATAATAAAAACAGCCTGCAGCCTCGCTCTGTGAGACATGCTGCAGAGGTGGGGGCTCTGTCTAGAATGTCTAGAATACCCAAGACAGGGTTCAGCCTGGGGAGACTCCAGGCTGAGGCACCACCACATAAGAACCATTACAGTGTGGGTCTGTGCCGGTTCAGGCAATATGAGCTTACATGCAGAACATGTAGTGTACAGCCTTGGAGCCTTGCTCCTAGTGTGAGACATGCTGCTGAGGAGGAGGTTCTATAATAAAGAATTAACTCCTTCAGAATGCCCTGAGAGTGTATAAAAGTGCACAACCAGAGGTTGTGACTTATCAGGCCGCTATTATGAGTGCCCTCCGGATTCCAAGCCTGGACCCCCAGCCAGATATTCACTCCCTCTGCACTGCAGAGCAGCCAGCGCCGACCAGTGTACTAAGAACGCTGAGAAAATGGCGCCAGAGTGAGGGGGGGGGGCGGGGGTTAACCCAGGAGCGGGAATCGGAGGGCTAAGGAGATGTACAGGGGAGGGAATCATCTCCTCAAAAAGGAGTGTCCTCCCCTGTGCAGAGCGGCCGGCGGGCGGCGCTGCAGTGTCCCCCTGCATGACTGACATGCAGGGGAACGAAACGAAACTAGGCCGCGGCTGAAGCCGGGGCCTAGAGTTATGCATGCGGCCGACAATCAGGCATCATCGGCGCGGTTCTCAGTAAAAACCGTGGAACCGGCCGGAAACACAGTAAAAAGCAGCATTATCAAAGTAAATCACTGTCCCCCCCAATAAAAGTGCCCCACATTGCAGAAGGACCCTCTGAATAACGTCTCTATACTTAGCTTTGAGACGCAGGGCCCAGTCCCTGGGTGGGGTGGGGGTTCAGTGCTCCGTCCAGCAGGGTCCTGCAAAAGGGCTGCGGATGGAGGCCGGTCTCCTGCAAGGCAGTGAGAACCGTGTTGGCTCTAACTTCAAGCCAGAGCCCCTAAGGGATGGTGAAGGAGCGCGGCATGAAGGGCTCCTGCCCTGAAGTCAACCTTAACAGCACCACCGCCAGGGGGGTGAGAAGGGACATGCCGGGAGTCCAGTGGACCCACTTTTCTTCCAAATCTTTAGAAAAAATGAAAAATCAAAAAAGGATGCATGTGTGTGTGTGATCCTCCTGACACAAAGAATGAAACTGGCTAGGACTGGCTAGCAGGGGGTGTATATGCTAGGAGGGAGGAGCTACACGTTTTGAGTGTAGTAACTTTGTGTGTCCTCCGGGGGCAGTAGCTATACACCCATGGTCTGGGTCTCCCATAGGAACGATAAAGAAATATAAATAATTGTTTATCAGCAGGAAATTATCACTAGAGGCCTAGTAAACTTGCTGCCATGTAGTCCTCCATATTCACGAGCTCTGTATAACCCTGCACCCACCACTGATTGGCAGCTGTTTGCCTATGCTTAGTGTATACAGAAAGCTGCCAATCAGTGGCGGTAGTGGGAGGCGTTATACAGAACTCAGCCTTCAGTGAACTAGATCTTCAGCAGATGAAAGTGATTTTATAAAAAAGCAGCAAGAAACCCAGCAAGTGATACATCAGTGTGATCAGGTTCTCTGCATCTACATCACGCTGCTCTCAGATAGGGTAGCTAAAACCTGTTGACAGAATCCCTTTAAATGGTACATACCGTAAGCTCCTCAGGCAGGGAGAATTTCTCAGAAGTCAGGGGCTCGGTCTCTTCTCCAGTGGTCTGTAATGTTGGCTGCTTATATAAAGATGTAAACAGTCGTGGTTGGTACAAGCCGAGCTTCTGAAGCTTTTCTGGATTATGCGTCAGCGTAGCGGAGAAAAGCAGTTTCTGCAGTGGTATCTGAAGCTGACCGTAACTATAAAATAGTAAGAAAACTAGATAAAGAAGGGAATTTTGTTTACTTACCGTAAATTCCTTTTCTTCTAGCTCCTATTGGGAGACCCAGACAATTGGGTGTATAGCTTCTGCCTCCGGAGGCCACACAAAGTATTACACTTTAAAAAGTGTAACCCCTCCCCTCTGCCTATACACCCTCCCGTGCATCACGGGCTCCTCAGTTTTGGTGCAAAAGCAGGAAGGAGGAAACTTATAAATTGGTCTAAGGTAAATTCAATCCGAAGGATGTTCGGAGAACTGAAAACCATGAACCCAAAGAACAATTCAACATGCAACATGTGTACACAAAAGAACAACAGCACGAAGGGAACAGGGGCGGGTGCTGGGTCTCCCAATAGGAGCTAGAAGAAAAGGAATTTACGGTAAGTAAACAAAATTCCCTTCTTCTTTGTCGCTCCATTGGGAGACCGACAATTGGGACGTCCAAAAGCAGTCCCTGGGTGGGTAAAAGAATACCTCGATAAAAAGAGCCGAAACGGCCCCCTCTTACAGGTGGGCAACCGCCGCCTGAAGGACTCGCCTACCTAGACTGGCGTCTGCCGAAGCATAGGTATGCACCTGATAGTGTTTCGTAAAAGTGTGCAGACTAGACCAGGTAGCTGCCTGACACACCTGCTGAGCCGTAGCCCGGTGCCGCAGTGCCCAGGACGCACCCACGGCTCTGGTAGAATGGGCTTTCAACCCTGAAGGAAGTGGAAGCCCAGAAGAACGGTAGGATTCAAGAATTGGTTCCTTGATCCATCGAGCCAAGGTTGACTTGGAAGCCTGCGAACCCTTACGCTGGCCAGCGACAAGGACAAAGAGGGCATCTGAACGGCGTATGGGCGCCGTGCGAGACACGTAGAGTCGGAGTGCTCTCACTAAATCTAATGAGTGCAAATCCTTTTCACATTGGTGAACTGGATGAGGGTAAAATGAAGGTAAGGAGATATCCTGATTGAGATGAAAAGGGGATACCACTTTAAGGAGAAATTCCGGGACCGGACGTAGAACCACCTTATCCTGGTGAAAAACCAGGAAGGGGGCTTTGCATGACAGCGCTGCCAGTTCCGACACTCTACGGAGCGACGTAACTGCCACTAGAAATGCCACCTTTTGCGAAAGACGTGATAAAGAGACCTCCCGCAGCGGCTCGAAAGGTGGTTTCTGAAGAGCCGTTAGCACCCTATTGAGGTCCCAGGGTTCCAGCGGACGCTTGTAAGGTGGGACTATGTGGCAAACTCCCTGCAGGAACGTGCGAACCTGCGGAAGCCTGGCTAGACGCTTTTGAAAAAATACGGAAAGTGCCGATACTTGTCCCTTGAGAGAGCCGAGAGACAAACCCTTGTCCATTCCGGATTGAAGGAATGAAAGAAAAGTGGGTAAGGCAAAGGGCCAGGGAGTAAAACCCTTGTCAGAGCACCAGGATAAGAAGATCCTCCAAGACCTGTGATAGATCTTGGCGGACGTTGGTTTCCTGGCCTGTCTCATAGTGGCAATGACATCTTGAGATAACCCTGAGGACGCTAGGAGCCAGGACTCAATGGCCACACAGTCAGGTTGAGGGCTGCAGAATTCAGATGGAAAAGAAGGGAATTTTGTTTACTTACCGTAAATTCCTTTTCTTCTAGCTCCAATTGGGAGACCCAGACAATTGGGTGTATAGCTTCTGCCTCCGGAGGCCACACAAAGTATTACACTTAAAAGTGTAAACCCCTCCCCTCTGCTATACACCCTCCCGTGCATCACGGGCTCCTCAGTTTTGGTGCAAAAGCAGGAAGGAGGAAACTTATAAATTGGTCTAAGGTAAATTCAATCCGAAGGATGTTTGGAGAACTGAAACCATAACCAAGAACAATTCAATCTGAACAACATGTGTACACAAAGAACTAACAGCCCGAAGGGAACAGGGGCGGGTGCTGGGTCTCCCAATTGGAGCTAGAAGAAAAGGAATTTACGGTAAGTAAACAAAATTCCCTTCTTCTTTGTCGCTCCATTGGGAGACCCAGACAATTGGGACGTCCAAAAGCAGTCCCTGGGTGGGTAAAAGAATACCTCGGTAAAAAGAGCCGTAAAACGGCTCCTTCCTACAGGTGGGCAACCGCCGCCTGAAGGACTCGCCTACCTAAGCTGGCATCTGCCGAGCGTAGGTATGCACTAGATAGTGCTTCGTGAAAGCGTGCAGACTCAACCAGGTAGTCGTCTGACCCACCTGCTGAGCCGTAGCCTGGTGCAGCAATGCCCAGGACGCACCCACGGCTCTGGCAGAATGGGCCTTCAGCCCCGAGGGAACCGGAAGCCCAGCAGAACGGTAGGCTTCAAGAATTGGTTCCTTGATCCACCGAGCCAAGTTGATTTGGGAGCTTGTGACCCTTTACGCTGGCCAGCGACAAGGACAAAGAGTGCATCCGAGCGGCGCAGGGGCGCCGTACGGGAAAAGTAGAGTCTGAGTGCTCTCACCAGACCTAACAAGTGCCAATCCTTTTCACGTTGGTGAACCGGATGAGGACAAAAAGAAGGTAAGAAGATATCCTGATTGAGATGAACAGAGGATACCACCTTCGGGGGAAATTCCGGAACCGGACGCAGAACCACCTTGTCCTGGTGAAACACCAGGAAGGGGGGCTTTGCATGACAGCGCTGCTATGTCAGACACTCTGCGGAGTGACGTGACTGCCACTAGGAAGACCACCTTCTGCGAAAGGTGTGAAAGAGAATATCCCTCATTGGCTCAAAGGGTGGTTTCCGAAGAGCCGGTATCACCCTGTTCCGATCCCAGGGTTCTAGCCGACGCTTGTAAGGAGGGACTCGCTAGGATCCAGGATTCAATGGCTACGCAGTCAGGTTGAGGGCCGCAGAATTCAGATGGAAAAACGGCCCTTGAGACAGCAAGTCTGGCCGGTCTGGTAGTGTCCACGGTTAGCCTACCGTGAGATGCCACAGGTCCGGGTACCACGACCTCCTCGGCCAGTCTGGAGCGACGAGGATGGCGCGGCGGCCGTCGGATCTGATCTTGCGTAACACTGTGGGCAGCATCGCCAGAGGGGGAAATACGTGCGGCAGTGGAAACTGCGACCAATCCTGAACTAATGCGTCTGCCGCCAGAGCTCTGTGATCTTGAGAACGTGCCATGAATGCCGGGACCTTGTTGTTGTGCCGGGACGTCAATAGGTCGACGTCCAGCTTCCCCAGCGGCAACGAATCTCTGAAATACGTCCGGTCGAAGAGACCATTCCCTGTGTCCATGCCCTGGCGACTGAGAAAGTCTGCTTCCCAGTTTTCTACGCCCGGGATGTGAGCTGCGGAGATGGTGGAGGCTGTGGCTTCCACCCACAGCAGAATCCGCCGGACTTGCTGGAAGGCTTGCCGACTGCTTGTGCCGCCTTGGCGGTTGATGTATGCCACCGCCGTGGCGTAGTCCGACTGAATTCGGATCTGCCTGTCTTCCAGCCATGGCTGGAACGCTTTTAGGGCTAGACACTGCCCTTCCCTCCAGAACAGTGATCTGGAGGGAGGACTCTGCTGAGTACATGTACCCTGAGCCCTGTGGCGGAGGAAGACTCCCTGACAGACTCGCGTCCGCCGTGACCACAGCCCAGGATGTGGGCAGGAAGGACTTTTCCTTCGAGAAGAAGTGGGAAGAAGCCGCCACTGAAGGGAGGCCTTGGCTGCCCGAGAAGGAGCAACGTTCTTGTCGAGGGACGCTGTCCCATTTGTGGAGAAAGTCCCATTGAAGTGGGCGCAGATGAATCTGCGCAAATGGAGCTGCCTTCATTGCTGCCACCAACTTCTCTAGGAAATGCATGAGGCGCCTCAAAGGGTGTGACTGGGCTCGAAGGAGCGATTGCACCCCTGTCTGTAGTGAACGCTGTTTGTCCAGCGGAAGCTTCACTATCGCTGATAGAGTATGAAACTCCATGCTGAGATATGTCAGTGATTGTGCCGGTGTCAATTTTGACTTTGGGAAAATTGATGAACCACCCGAATCTCTGGAGAGTCTCTAGAACAATGTTCAGGCTGTGATGCCATGCCACCCGAGAGGGGGCCTTGACCAGTACATTGCCTGAGATAGTAGGACCGCTAGGCGCAGCGCAGGAGCGCTGATATTCTGGTACAATCGGCACGTGGAGATAAGTATCCCTGATGTCGATTGACGCTAAGAAGCCTCCTTGGGCCATCAAGGGCGATGGCAAGCGGAGAAATTCCATCCGGAACCATCAGGTTCCCTGTCCGTTGAGCAGTGTGAAGTCCAGAACGGGCCGGAGTGATCCGTCCTATCTGGTACCACGAACAAGCTGGAGTAAAAAGCCGCGACTACGTTCTTGAAGGGGAACGAGGATCGCAACTCCTCCTGCTTTAGGAGTGTTCACCGCCTGGAAACGTGCCTCGGCTCGCTCGGGGGACGGGGATGCTCTGAAGCAACGAGTCGTAGGACGAGAACTGAGCTCTATCCTGTGACCGTAAGACAGAATGCCTCCTACATCGGTCTTGGACATGTGGGGACCACTCCCCTGACCTGGATGCAGAAAAGGTTCTCTGTGCACGGCGGAGGATGATAATACCACCGCCTGAAACGTCAAAGACGCTAATTGCGGAGCACAGGAAGACCGCATTGATCTCAGACAGAGCAGCTGAGATAATTAGAGGGAGAAAACTCCACAACACCATACTATAGGGTGAGGGGTGGGTCCAAGAAATATTGGATCCCCACCCCAGACACCAACTCAATGTATTACACAATTAAAGAGAACAAGAGTTTTTAAAGGTGCAAAAAATACATAAGTTTATTATAGACACACAGTGAGGATGAACATCCAAGACATCATAAAAACATATAGATAAAATATATAGTCCACGGACAGACCCAATGAATAGTAAATGCACAAACAACCTCAATCGTGTTGGTTCAATATCGTGTAATCATACACTACGGGTCACAGTAAAAAATGCATGCAGAAAATTGCGTGTCAAGTATACCATATTAAGTGCACAGAAAAGCTACTGTGGCGAAAAATAGCATTTGGCACAGAAACACATGCAATGTTGCAAATGAGGGACAGGGTTACGTATCAGACACATATCATATGGGTTTCTATAGGGCAACATAACCTGAAGTCAAGTTAAGGCCAAACTCATAGTGTATAGGAACACATTACCCCCGGTCCTAAAAAAAGGACCCCTGCATAGATCAAGTGTGGACAACGATCCTTGAACCATATACTTAGAATAGTAGAGTGGTTGGAAGAGGGGGGTCCGTGGAAAAGGAGCCTCAGAAGAGCCAGCCTACGTACGTTTCGATTAGGTTAATCTTCGTCAGGGAAGAGGCATCTCCTGACACTCACCCCTGACGCCAGGCTTTAAATAGCGGTACGGTAAATGCCGAACCCGGAAGTCCCATTGCCGGCGCGCGCACCATGTGACCTAGGAGATCGCGCGAGACGCCAGCCGTCACGCCGTGCTCGCGCATGCGCGGGAGCGGGGACGCGTCACCAAGGCTCCCGCGCATGCGCGCGACGCTCAGACGGCGGCAGCTCCGAGCGCACCACCCAGGGCATGGCGCGCACGCGCCGAGACGACCGTAATGCATGGAAACAAGCTATTGCAGTATATATGACACATTGGCAGCAAACAGACTCGAAATATCACATCATTATGAGTACATCATATCGGAAATCCATTCTCAGGTTTCATGTGTAGACAGGAGAAATGTTGCTGCACAGATGTTTTTGATGTTGACATTCTAATTTCTAAGTCCTACAAACAAAACATAAGGCATATTCATATTATACTGGCCTGGATACAGGGGAGAATGTGAGAAACATAAAAATAATAAAAAGGAAATGCATGAGGCGCCTCAAAGGGTGTGACTGGGCTCGAAGGAGCGATTGCACCCCTGTCTGTAGTGAACGCTGTTTGTCCAGCGGAAGCTTCACTATCGCTGATAGAGTATGAAACTCCATGCTGAGATATGTCAGTGATTGTGCCGGTGTCAATTTTGACTTTGGGAAAATTGATGAACCACCCGAATCTCTGGAGAGTCTCTAGAACAATGTTCAGGCTGTGATGCCATGCCACCCGAGAGGGGGCCTTGACCAGTACATTGCCTGAGATAGTAGGACCGCTAGGCGCAGCGCAGGAGCGCTGATATTCTGGTACAATCGGCACGTGGAGATAAGTATCCCTGATGTCGATTGACGCTAAGAAGCCTCCTTGGGCCATCAAGGGCGATGGCAAGCGGAGAAATTCCATCCGGAACCATCAGGTTCCCTGTCCGTTGAGCAGTGTGAAGTCCAGAACGGGCCGGAGTGATCCGTCCTATCTGGTACCACGAACAAGCTGGAGTAAAAAGCCGCGACTACGTTCTTGAAGGGGAACGAGGATCGCAACTCCTCCTGCTTTAGGAGTGTTCACCGCCTGGAAACGTGCCTCGGCTCGCTCGGGGGACGGGGATGCTCTGAAGCAACGAGTCGTAGGACGAGAACTGAGCTCTATCCTGTGACCGTAAGACAGAATGCCTCCTACATCGGTCTTGGACATGTGGGGACCACTCCCCTGACCTGGATGCAGAAAAGGTTCTCTGTGCACGGCGGAGGATGATAATACCACCGCCTGAAACGTCAAAGACGCTAATTGCGGAGCACAGGAAGACCGCATTGATCTCAGACAGAGCAGCTGAGATAGCCTGGAGTGCCCACCCCTGCAAAGGCTGGGGCAACGGACGCGCCTATGGCTTCATAGATGGATCTCATTTCTATCTGTCTGTCCGTGGCATTCTTGAGCGTGGACTCGCCAGCCACTGCTACTACTGATCTAGCCGCCAGTCAAGAGGCTGGAGGGCACCTTATGACACTGAGCCCAAGCCTTAACAACATCAGAGGGGAAGGGACAACGTGTGTTATAAGGCGTTCAGTAAAAAGCTTGTCCGGGAAGGTGTGCTTCTGGACAGTATCTGTGAAGCCTTAAGGGCCACGTCCGGACAGAGTCCTGGGTTGCGACCTCCGCCCCATCCTCTAGAGGGTCCTCAAGCTGAGACCCTTGGAGAAGTCGGGGAAGATTCTAAGCAAGGCTGCTTAGCCGGACTGGGACTGCGGTTCGTGCTGGAGTTCACCACGTAATAACTAGAGGCCACCCCAGGAACACGCTTCGTCGCAGACCGATAGAGGCCTGGGGCGATCCCGCAGTGCCCGGGGCCTGTGTAAGGGGCCGGTCTGGACTGCAAACTCCTAGTCTCTTAGCCGACCATTTGTCCATAGCCTGAGACATGGATAGTGAAAATGGCCCAGAGAGTTTCTCAGCAAAAACTGCAACTCTGTCCCTGCCGCCTGGACAGGGAACGCCGGCGGAGCTCAACCAGTGCCCCCGTCTCCGGCTGAGCGAGTGCCACATGGCCCGAGCAATGTTCACAGTGACCACTGAGGATACATATGTACAGCCGAACTGTGAAACTGCATACAAACATTATACATCCATATATACAGTTCATCACATATACAGTTCATCACTCTAGGGGGCCCAGCAGCGAGCAGAAACTCCCTGGTGTACCGACCCTGAAGCAGTATGTGCTGCTGAAAATATGGCTGTTGGCGTATACAGTGGAGGGGGGAGCCGTGGGCATAACCCCAAAAGTGCGGGAATCTGGTACCCTGAGTGAAAAGTGAGGGGGGCGGAGGACACCAAGTGTGCTCCAGCCTTCACTGCTAGCCTCCGACTGACCGTTCCGCCCTTCCCCCTGACTGGCAGGGCCAGGGACGGGAGTTTAAGGCGCTAGGCCGCAAAAGCCGGGAGCTAAAGTTACAGACCGCGGCCGGCAAGCAGGCGCGGTGGTCGCCAAGTCTGAGGCCAAGGTGCTCTCTGCACCGTCCCCAAGGGGACACTGAGTAACTTGCAGGGATCAGCGTGCTTAGTGAGGGGGGCGAAGGACAGCGAAGTGTGCTCCGGCCCTCACTGTCGGCGTCAGCCCGACTGTGTCGCCCTTCCCCCTGCTGGTAGGACCGGGGGCGGTTTAATGATTGAACAGTGCCCGGGCTGAATCACCAGCCTGGACTGTAATGCACAGTGCGATCATACAGTGTAAATCAAGCATACAAGCATATATATATATATATTACACTTCGGCACTCAGTAGGGCCAGCACCTCAGGTGCTGCTTACCGACCGCACAAGCGGTTGTGTGATCACCAGAATCCCTGCCTAGGCCTCTCTCTCCTCTCCAGCGTCAGAATTGCTGACAGGAATGGCTGCCGGCGTTCTGTGGGGAGGAGGGGGCCGTTGGGCGTGCCCTAGAAAGTGCGGGAATCTAGTGCCCTAGTGTGCTGAGTGAGGGGGGAGGAGGATACAGAGTATGCTCCAGCCCTCAGCACTGACGTCTTGTGCAGCGTCCCGCCCTTCCCCTGACTGGCAGGCCTGTGGGCGGGAATAAGCGAAACTAGGCCGCAAAAGCCGGGGACTAAAGTTATAAGCGCGGCCGGCATATAAGCGCGCCCGGCGCGGTAGTCCCCGGCGCACTAACACACCCAGCAGTGCTGCAGTGTGTATGGCACAAGCGCTCCATGCGCGGTCCCCACTGGGACACAGAGTACCTCACAGTAGCAGGGCCTTGTCCCTGATGATACTCGGCTCCTATCCAGCAGATTCCCCAGGGGCTGCGGAGGGAGCACGGTCCCAGTGCCTGGAGACCGATAAGGATCCCACTTCACCCAGAGCCCATTAAGGGATGGGGAAGGAAAACAGCATGTGGCTCCTGCCTATGTACCCGCAATGGGTACCTCAACCTTAACAACACCGCCGACCAGAGTGGGGTGAGAAGGGAGCATGCTGGGGGCCCTATATGGGCCATCTTTTCTTCCATCCGACCTAGTCAGCAGCTGCTGCTGACTAAGATGTGGAGCTATGCGTGGATGTCAGCCTCCTTCGCACAAAGCATGAAAACTGAGGAGCCCGTGATGCACGGGAGGGTGTATAGCAGAGGGGAGGGGTTTACACTTTTAAGTGTAATACTTTGTGTGGCCTCCGGAGGCAGAAGCTATACACCCAATTGTCTGGGTCTCCCAATGGAGCGACAAAGAAACGGCCCTTGAGACAGCAAGTCTGGGCAGTCTGGGAGCGCCCACGGTTGACCCACCGTGAGATGCCACAGATCCGGGTACCACGACCGCCTCAGCCAATCTGGAGCGACGAGAATGGCGCGATGACAGTCGGACCTGATTTTGCGCAGCACTCTGGGGAGCATCACCAGAGGAGGAAACACATAGGGAAGTCGAAACTGCGACCAATCCTGAACTAATGCGTCCGCCGCCAGAGCTCTGTGATCTTGAGACCGTGCCATGAATGCCGGGACTTTGTTGTTGTGCCGTGACGCCATGAGATCGACGTCCGGCGTTCCCCAGCGGCGACAGATCTCTCGAAACACGTCTGGGTGAAGAGACCATTCCCCCGCGTCCATGCCCTGTCGGCTGAGAAAATCTGCTTCCCAGTTTTCTACGCCCGGGATGTGAACTGCGGAGATGGTGGAGGCTGTGGCTTCCACCCACTGCAGAATTCGCCGGACTTCCTGGAAGGCTTGACGACTGCGAGTGCCGCCTTGGTGGTTGATGTAAGCGACGGCCGTGGCGTTGTCCGACTGGATTCGGATCTGCCTTGTCCTCCAGATTCCCTGCCTTAGGTCTCCCAGCGTTGCAGAGCTCTTTCCAGGAAATCTTCCACAGGCAGAGTGCCAAAGAAATGGCTGCCGGAGCTCTCAGGGGAGGAGAGAAGCCGTGGGCGGCGTTAGAAAAGTGCGGGAATCTGGAGTCCCCACAGTGATCAGTGAGGGGGGAAGGAACATACAGGATGCCCTGGCCCTCACAGCCGACGTCAGGTCGGCAGTCCCGCCCTTATCCCTGATAGACAGGCCCGGGGGCGGGAGTTTTGCTACTAGGCCGCAATTGAAGCCGGGGACTAAATTTAACACCGCGGCCGACAAACAGGCGCGGTCGGCGCAGAAGTCCGCCGGCCGTCACAAATAAGCAGCTGCTGCAGCGTCCGGGATGTAGGCGCTCCATGCACATCCCCCATGGGGGTACAGAGTACCTTAGTGATGCAGGGCCCGGTCCCTGAGGATCAACAAACTCCTGTCCGACAGATTCCCCCAGGGGCTGCGGAGGGAGCACGGTCCCAGTGACTGGATGACCGCTCAGGATCCCACTTCTCCCAGAGCCGCTAAGGGATGGTGAAGGAGACGGCATGAGGCTCCTGCCTTTGTACCCGCAATGGGTACCTCAACCTTAACAGCACCGCCGACATAGTGGGGTGAGAAGGGAACATGCCGGGGGCCCCGTGGGAGCCCACTTTTCTTCCAACCGATATAACTAAAATGAGAAGCTGAGTGGATGTGTGCCTCCTTCCACACAAAGCATAAAACTGAGGAGCCCGTGATGCACGGGAGGGTGTATAGGCAGAGGGGAGGGGTTACACTTTTTAAAGTGTAATACTTTGTGTGGCCTCCGGAGGCAGAAGCTATACACCCAATTGTCTGGGTCTCCCAATGGAGCGACAAAGAAAGCATGAATTGATAGATATTCAAAGCTATCACTGCATGTATGAAGAGCGGATCAAAAGAATATTATGTAATAGTTACTTTGCTGCAGTGGGCACTCCGGGCATCTTGCGAGAGAAATGCTTGCAATGATCTTGAGGATCCACCTTATAGACAGCATTGATAACTTGAGTGAGCCAGTCTTGATTCATAGTGTTAATCATGCGATCTGCCTCATCAATAACCTGCAATACACAAAGCATGAAACCCTAGAAAATGAGGATAATCCAACATGCAAGCTTTATAGCTTAGAGAAGCTTACCAGAAATCGTAGATGCCTCAAAGTGAAGCCTTCTGTCATCTGAATGTGATCAACAAGTCTACCAGGAGTGCAGACAAGAATGTCCGCCAGACTGCAGAACCCAAAGATCCTATGGTACAAATTGAAAGAATAGACGTAAGACGTATAAAAGACGCAATAACGTACATGTCACAAAGGGAAAAAGGTCAGGTACAGTATAAATGCATTCTGACACGTGGCAATGATGGCATATCCATAGGTTGAAGCTCCTCTTCCGGGACGCCACGTTTCAGGTAAATGCATGTTTGGATGTTTCCATATGTGTTTTATGCACTGTATGGCTAGGTTCGCACACTGCGTTTTTTTGACGCTGCGTTTTTGTGCGTTTTTGGCTGCTAAAAACGCACCTACGTCGAAAAAACGTGTCAAAAAACGCATGCGTTTTTACCGCGATTTGGTGCGTTTTTGATCTCTGCGTTTTGCTGCGTTTTTCCAATGCATTGCATGGGGGGAAAAACACAGAAAAACGCAGGAAAGAATTGACATGTCCATTTTGTTTTCAAGCTCAAAAACGCAGCTTAAAAAAACAGTTGTTCGCAGACAGCAAAATTGAAAACTCATAGAATTTGCTGAGGAAGCAAAGTCATGCAGTTTTGAGGCCAAAAACGCACCCGAAAAACGCGCAAAAACGCACTGTGCGCACATAGCCTACTTGTGACAGATATGGACTCTCCCATTTGGGGCACATTTTCTGGATACGCTCTAAGCAGCTCTGCCTCAGCTGAATCAATTTAGGACCCCATATAACATAAAAACAATGTATACTCCCCACCCACCGAGAGGTGCCATTACAGCAATGTTGGCGTCATTGTCCTCCAAGAGTGACCTGTGTCAGGAGCAGGCTGCAGCTAATCAGCGGATACTGATTGCAGGATCTGTCAGGACAGACGTCAGCTCTGATGAAATAGTAACGGCTGGAGCTGACGGACAGCCCATTGGGTACAGCCGTCATGTTACACGCGTTACCCTCAGGAACAGCGGCGCCGACATTGCTGAAATGGTGCTCTTTATCTTATATGGAGTCCTGAATTGATTAAGCAGGGATTATCTAGAAGTGGACAACCCCTTTAAGCAACTGATAACTATATATACCGTATTTTTCGGACTGTAAGACGCACCGGACTATAAGACGCACCCTGGTTTTAGAGGAGGAAAATAAAATTTTAAGCAAAAACTGTGGTCATGACACACTTATAGGGCGAGGATCTGCTGCTGACACTGTTATGGGGGTAATGTCCCCAAATTTTCTACTAAGGTACCCCATCCTGGTAATGATCCTCCTGCCTTGTATATATACCCCATCCTGGTATATGCCCTTATCCCTGCTATATACTGCCATCCTGCTATATACTGCCATCCTGCTATATACCGCCATCCATCCTGCTATATACCCCCATCCATCCTGCTATATACTCCCATCCATCCTGCTATATACCCCCATCCATCCTGCTATATACCCCCATCCATCCTGCTATATACCCCCATCTATCCTGCTATATACCCCCATCCATCCTGCTATATACCCCCATCCATCCTGCTATATACCCCCATCCATCCTGCTATATACCCCCATCCATCCTGCTATATACCCCCATCCAGCCTGCTATATACCCCCATCCAGCCTGCTATATATCCCCATCCATCCTGCTATATACTCCCATCCATCCTATATACCGCCATCCATCCTGCTATATACCCCCATCCATCCTGCTATATACCATCCACCCTGCTATATAGCCCCATCCATCCTGCTATATACTCCCATCCAGCCTGCTATATATCCCCATCCATCCTGCTATATACTCCCATCCATCCTGCTATATACCGCCATGCATCCTGCTATATACCCCTATCCATCCTGCTATATGCTCCCATCCATCCTGCTATATACCGCCATCCATCCTGCTATATACCGCCATCCATCCTGCTATATACCGCCATCCATCCTGCTATATACCCTCATCCATCCTGCTATATACCCCCATCCATCCTGCTATATGGCATGTATCCTGTATTACACAAAAAAAAAATAATTACACGTTTATACTCACCTTTCCTCGCTCCATGCAACCTCGCTCCTCCCCCTGTCTGTGGCGGTAGCAGCGCCGCTGATCTGTGTGGAGCCGTCACCGGTCTCTTCCCTGCAGCATCGCTCGTCCTCCTGTCTGCCTGCTGACCTGCGTGACTAGCGGCGCGCACAGGGATGATGTCACCGCTGTGCTCACCGAGCTCTACACAGATCAGCTGACCGGCACAGACAGGAGGAGATCGCGAAGCTGCAGGGGAACGGTGAGTTATACTGATTCACTGCGCCCCGCGCTGATGATTATGCGCGGGGAGCAGTGAATACAGCCGCACATGATCACTCCAGGCTGTAGTTGCCAGGGGTGATCACAGCCGGCTGTTAATTATGCGCACATCCCCCGCCCATCACCCCGCCCACCTGTCAGAGCCGGCTTCAGCGCTGAGAGATGATGGGTGGGATGATGGGCGTGCATATATAATGAGCGGGCCCACGTGGTCACAGCAGGCGCTGCTGCAGCCTGCTCGTGCCACCGATGACCCGCTCCACCGCAGCACCCTCATTCCCGGCCGCAGCCCTATATTGAGACCATTAGATGCACCCCCCACTTTACCCCAACATTTGGGGGGAAAAAAGTGCGTCTTATGGTCCGAAAAATATGGTATGTATATACAAAAAAATCCCTTACTTTTTAGTGACAAGAGTCTCCTGCTCTTTAGAAAAAGATTTATGTCCAGCGATGAGGACAACCTTGAGACCCGTACCATCTGCATAGACATTAAACACCTTGCAGACCTGATGAGAGAAGTGAAAAAATAAAGAATACGTAATGCAGAGAAATGCTAGTAATAAATGAGAAGACAGATCATGGCCTTATTAAGTACCTGCTGTGCCAGTTCCTTGGTTGGCAACACTACTAGTGCTCGAACTTGACATACAACACGTTCTGTCAAAGCCTATGGGCAAAAAGTGAGACTTAAATGATTAGATTATTAATGGGGTTAAGGCACAATAGCGATCATTTTGCTCAGAAGCGGACGTCTCTAGCCTCTAGCAATTAGTTATTGCCACGAGCTGCCCGATGTTGCCAGACAGGACAAATAGAGGACTAAATAAAGCTGGGTCCACCAGAGCGGTTGTCCACAAAGGCGCATGCATAGATCTGAACATGGGGGGGGTGTTTCTCTGTTTATTTGCCAGTATATGGCACGCGTACAGGTGGCGCTTTTATGAGAATGCATAATCCCTATTAAACGTCTGTAGAACATGTAAGCGCAAAATGGGTGAGCGTGTGTGGCAAGGGCTCAACAGCTGAGCCTGCACCATATTCGACAGATGCAGCAACGTTCAGGTCACTGCTGATAACTCCTTTAATGTGGTTCTTCCATTGCCTCCTGCGATATAATCGGGGGTTGTGGATGGGTTGTCATGGCAGTAGTGGGCCTAATATGCTGGTACTTTTGTGAAGCTCAGCAAAAGGCTTCATAGGTTACAATGTTCTTGTCTAAAAACTGTAATATAGCAATATATATATTATATATATATATATATATATATATATATATATATATATATATATATATATATATATATATATAGTTTCACTTTACACCAGGTTTGATAACCCTATTACACATACTGTCCACCTACTTTTGGACAACCATATGCTGTATGTGTATATATATATATATATATATATATATATATATATATATATATATATATATATATATATATAAAACTTTCCTGAAACTCTCACACAGCAACATATTTGGCATTGTAGTGTCTGTAGAAGTCCAATCTATCAAAATTAAAAATGGTTAAACCTGTATGGTAAATGCCTGGCTACAAACAAGCCCTCACACAGCTTGGCTGATGCAAAAATTTATGGGTGTCAGAAAATAAGAAAAACTATTTTTTTTTTTTTTTGGTATCACTATAATCAGACCGATCTGGAGAATCATGGTGTTAGGTCATTTCTGCCACACGCTGACTTTTGCAGGAATATTTTTTGTAATTTTCACCACACATTTTTTCCTTATGGTCTTCTTTAAAATTAGAATTCATTAAGCAAAAACAACAAAAACAAAACCCAAAGGCTCCTGTGGAAAAAGAAGCAGGGGAGCAAAAAACTTAAATCACAAAAATGAAAACTGGCTGCAGCGGGAAGGGGTTAATTCATGAAACCACATATTAATTTTCCACACTGACCTGTACTATTGGTATGACAAATGCCAAGGTTTTCCCACTTCCAGTAGGTGCAGAAACACAGATGTCATTTGGGCGATATCCCCCTCTGCCCACAAGAAATCCGTGGGCACAGCCATCCAGAATAGCCGGGATGACTTCAGCTTGAACTGAAAGAGTGCGGAAATAAACAGGACAAAACGGATGAAGGGACACTGGAGTTGGGTGGACGCTTTCTCAATAGCGTTGGGGAAATATGCTCAGGAAAAAAATGTCTGCTCTCGTAATGTCTACATTATCTCCAATACTGCTAGTGCTTTAATCTATGAGCAGATTTCACAAAAAAAAAAAAAAAAAAAAAAAAAAAAGAGAATTTTGTTACTTACCGTAAATTCTTTTTCTTATAGTTCCGTATTGGGAGACCCAGCACCCTCCCTGTTGCCTGTTGGCAGTTTCTTGTTCCGCGTGTTATCACCGGCTGTTGTCGTGGACAGAGTCTCCGGTTGTTCCGGTTCTTACTCGGTTCTACTTTTGGGTGGCTATTCTCCTTCAGCTTTTGCACTAAACTGGCTAGGACTGGCTACCAGGGGGTGTATAAGCTCAGAGGGAGGAGCTACACTTTTAAGTGTAGTACTTTGTGTGTCCTCCGGAGGCAGAAGCTAAACACCCATGGTCTGGGTCTCCCAATACGGAACTATAAGAAAAAGAATTTACGGTAAGTAACAAAATTCTCTTTTTTTCTTTATCGTTCCTTTGGGAGACCCATACCATGGGACGTTCCAAAGCTGTCCCTGGGTGGGAATAAACAGAAAAACTAAGAAGTAGGCGGAGCCTAACTTCACAAGTGGGCGACAGCCGCCTGAAGGATGCGTCTGCCCAAGCTCGCATCTGCCGAAGCATGAGCATGCACTTGGTAGTGCTTCGAAAAGGTATGCAGGCTAGTCCAAGTGGCAGCCTGACAGACTTGTTGAGACGTAGCCTGGTGCCTAAAAGCCCAAGAGGCACCGACAGCTCTGGTCGAGTGTGCTTTGATCCCCGGCGGGGGAGGCACCTGAGTACTCTGGTAGGCGTCCGAAATGGTCGATCTAATCCAACGGGCCAAGGTCGGCTTAGAAGCAGAGAGACCCTTGCGCCGCCCTGTGGTTAGCACAAAAAGAGAGGTGCACCGCCTAAGCGCAGCGGTGCGAGACACATAAATCCGGAGAGCACGCACCAGATCTAGAGTATGCAGCGCTTTCTCAAAGCGATGAACAGGGGCCGGACAGAAGGAAGGCAAGGAAATATCCTGGTTAAGGTGGAAGGGGGAGACCACCTTAGGAAGAAAGTCCGGGGTCGGACGGAGAACTACCTTGTCTTGGTGAAAAACCAAAAAAGGTGACTCCGAGGAGAGCGCAGCCAAATCAGAGACTCTCCTGAGAGAAGTTATGGCAACTAGAAAGGCCACCTTTTGAGAAAGACGATACAAAGAAACCTCCCTAAGGGGCTCGAAAGGGGGTTTCTGCAATACCGTGAGGACCAAGTTAAGGTCCCAGGGATCCAAGGGCCGCCGATAAGACGGAATGATGTGAAACGCACCTTGCATGAAGGTGCGGACCTGAGCCAGCCGGGCGAGACGCCGCTGGAACAGCACTGATAGAACTGAGACTTGTCCCTTGAGAGAGTTGAGGGACAGTCCTAGCTGCAGACCAGACTGTAAAAAAGACAGAAGGGTCGGCAACGAGAATGGCCAAGGAGAATGGCCGGAAGAGCGACACCAGGACAGGAAAATTTTCCAAGTCCTGTGATAGATCTTGACGGAGGAAGACTTACGGGCCCGAGTCATAGTGGAGATGACTTCAGGAGGAATACCAGAAGCCGTCAAAATCCAGGACTCAAGAGCCACGCCGTCAATTTGAGTGCTCCAGAATTCGGGCGAAAAAACGGACCTTGCGAGAGCAGGTCTGGACGGTCCGGAAGATGCCACGGCATCTCCATGGACAGTTGGAGCAGGTCCGGATACCAAGCTCGCCTGGGCCAGTCCGGTGCAATGAGGATGACTCAACGGCCCTCCATTCTGATCCTGCGCAGGACTCTGGGCAAGAGAGCTAGAGGGGGAAACACGTAGGACAGACGAAACTGGGACCAGTCTTGAACCAGAGCGTCCGCGGCGAAGGCCTGAGGATCGTGGGAGCGAGCCACGTAAACCGGAACCTTGTTGTTGTGATGGGATGCCATTAGGTCCACGTCCGGAGTGCCCCACTTGCGGCAGATTGACTGAAACACTGCCGGGTGCAGGGACCACTCCCACCGTCCACGGATTGACGGCTGAGATAATCTGCCTCCCAGTTTTCTACGCCAGGGATGTGGACTGCGGATATGGTGGACTTGGAGTCCTCCGCCCATTGAAGAATGCGTTGGACCTCCAACATTGCCAGGCGGCTGTGTGTCCCGCCTTGGTGATTGATGTAGGCAACCGCTGTCGCGTTGTCTGACTGGACTCGAATGTGCCTGCCCGCCAACAGGTGGTGAAAGGCTAGGAGAGCTAGAAGCACAGCTCTGGTTTCCAGCACATTGATTGAAAGGGCTGACTCGGACGGAGTGGTGGAGATGTACCGCTCCCCAGCCGGAAAGGCTGGCATCCGTGGTGAGAATCACCCAAGACGGAGTCAGGAAGGAGCGCCCTTGGGACAGGGAGAGGGGTCGAAGCCACCACTGAAGAGAGCTCCTGGTCCGTGGCGACAGAGCCACTAACCTCTGTAAGGAGGAAGGCCGCTTGTCCCAACAGCGGAGAATGTCCAGCTGCAGAGGACGCAGATGGAACTGGGCAAAGGGAACCGCCTCCATGGAGGCCACCATTTGACCCAGCACCTGCATCAGGCGCCTGAGGGTATAACGGCGGGGCCTCAGGAGAGAGCACACCGCTAGCCGGAGAGACTGCTGTTTGATTAAGGGCAACTTCACAAGTGCCGGCAAAGTCTCGAACTGCATCCCTAGGTACGTGAGACTCTGGGTCGGAGTCAGAGTGGATTTGGGAAGATTGACAAGCCACCCGAATTGGGCTAGGGTGGCGAGAGTGAGCGAAACACTCCGCTGACAGTCTGCGCTGGATGTACCCTTGACCAGAAGGTCGTCCAGATAAGGAAGCACTGCTAACCCCTGGAGGTGCAGGACCGCAATCACTGCCGCCATGACCTTGGTGAATACCCGAGGGGCCGTGGCTAACCCGAAGGGGAGAGCCACGAATTGGAAATGATCCTCTCCTATCGCAAAACGTAACCAACGCTGATGTGACACTGCGATTGGCACATGTAGATAGGCATCTCTGATGTCGATGGACGCCAGGAGCTCCTCTTGGGTCATAGAGGCAATGACTGATCGCAGAGACTCCATGCGAAAATGCCGCACCCGGACATGCTTGTTGAGAAGCTTGAGATCCAGGATGGGCCGGAAGGTACCGTCCTTTTTTGGAACTAGGAATAGATTTGAGTAAAAACCTCTGAACCGTTCCTGAGCGGGAACTGGGACAATCACTCCGTTTGCCTGCAAGGACGCCACGGCCTGCGAGAAGGCGGCGGCCTTGGAGCAGGGGGGAGTTGAGAGAAAAAAATCTGTTTGGAGGGCTGGAAGAGAATTCTATCCTGTAGCCGTGAGATATGATGTCTCTCACCCACTGATCGGAGACTTGCTTTAACCAAGCGTCGCCAAAGTGGGAGAGCCTGCCACCGACTAAGGACGTGGCTGGAGCGGGCCGAGAGTCATGAGGAAGCTGCCTTAGTGGCAGAACCTCCTGCGGTCTCCTGCGGACGCGCTTTTGGGTGCCAGTTGGATTTCTGATCCTTGGCTGAGTTAGCGGATGAGGCGGAAGGCTTAGAGGATGACCAGTTGGAGGAACGAAACCTCGATTGATTCCTACCCTGGGCGGGTTTCCTGGTCTTGGTTTGTGGCATGGAAGTACTCTTCCCGCCAGTAGCTTCTTTAATGATTTCATCCAGCTGTTCACAAAACAGCCGTGAACCAGCAAAAGGGAGCCCAGCAAGAAACTTCTTGGAAGAAGCATCTGCCTTCCACTCTCGAAGCCACAAAATCCTGCGGATAACAAGAGAATTAGCTGAAGCCACCGCAGTGCGGTGAGCAGCCTCTAGCATGGCAGACATGGCATAGGATGAAAAAGCTGAAGCCTGAGTAGTTAAGGTAACCATCTCAGGCATAGATTCCTTGGTGAGGGAATGCATCTCCTCTAGAGAAGCAGAGATGGCTTTGAGAGCCCACACTGCTGCAAAAGACGGGGAAAACGCAGCCCCCGCAGCTTCATACACAGATTTGGCCAGAAGGTCAATCTGACGGTCAGTGGAATCCTTAAGTGAGGTGCCGTCAGCCACCGACACAACGGTCCGGGCTGATAGCCTAGACACCGGAGGGTCTACCTTTGGGGAGTGAGACCACTCCTTGACCACCTCAGGTGGAAATGGAAACCGGTCATCAGAACCACGCTTTGGAAAGCGTTTGTCAGGGCAGGCCCTGGGTTTGGTCACAGCGGTCTGAAAACTGGAGTGGTTAAAGAACACACTCTTCACTCTCTTAGGCGAGGTAAACTGATGTTTTTCTGCCAAAGAGAGTTGCTCCTCTGACACTGGCGGATTGAGATCCAGCACAGAATTAATAGAAGCAATCAAATCACTAAGATCTGAGTCACCCTCAGAGAAATCGATGGGATACATAGCCTCCGAGCCCCCAGTGAGAGCATCCTCCTCATCTTGAGAGTCAGCTCTTGAGACAGAGCCGTGGGATGGGGAGGGGGAGGAAACCCTGCACCTTCTCTTAGAAGGACAGGGACTGGGATCAGATGATAAATCCTCAGTGAGCTCCGATGGACGGAGGTCAGAGGATAGGAGTCCTCTGTCAAGAGTATTAGAGGCACCCTGTGAGGGGGGCTGATGCATATTCATCAAAGTCCTGGACAAAAGTCCCATGGACTCAGCAAATGACTGGGATATGGACCTAGAAAAGGACTCTACCCAGGCCGGGGGTTCAATCACAGGTGCAGCAGCAGCCTGAGAGACCACTGGGCCTTGCTCCTTGTGTGAGACATGCTGCTGGTATACAGAGGTCCACAACCGGAGACCGGCTGTGGCTTACCAGACCGCTGAGCGCGGTGTTGTGTGCCCTCCAGATCCCGAAGCCCGGTCCCCCAGTCGCAGCACCTCAGCAGAGATGCAGAATGCAGGATGTCCCAGAGCAGAGTGAACTCTGCCTGAGAAATGACTAGGGGGCGTTCCTATAAAAGAGCGGGAACTGGAGGGCTATAGAGACCTGCAGGGAAGGAGGGACGCCCCAGCAGTGGGGAGTGTCCCTCCCCTGTGTAGAACGGCCGCCGGGAGGAGCCGAACCTGTCCCTCTGCATGAGTGACATGCGAGGGCAGGAAAACGAAACCAGGCCTCCGTCGAAGCCGGGGCCTAAATTTAAGCGGCGAGGCCGACAAGCAGGCACCATCGGCGCGGTTCTCAGGCAAAAGCTAGAGAAACCGCCGGAAAAGTTAAAACAATCACATACAGAATACTCTCCCCTTACAATAAAGAACCGGGACCCCCAGCATAAACGTCTCAGGTACTTAGCTGCTTAGACGCAGGGCCATGTCCCTGGGGATGAGTGCTCCGGTCCAACAGAATCCTCAAGGGGCTGTGGATGGAGACCGGACTCCTGCCAGGCATGGAGACCGTGCTGGCTCCCACTTCAAGTCAGAGCCCAGAAGGGATGGTGAAGGAGCGCGGCATGTAAGGCTGCAGCCTTGTAAATCAACCTTAACAACACCGCCGACACAGTGGGGTGAGAAGGGACATGCCGGGAGTCCAGACATGGACCCGCTTTTCTTCAAACTCTTTCCAAAAGTCAAACAAATCAGATGAGAATGCATGTGTGGATGTATGCCTCCTGACACAAAGCAATAAACTGGCTAGGACTGGCTACCAGGGGGTGTATAAGCTCAGAGGGAGGAGCTACACTTTTAAGTGTAGTACTTTGTGTGTCCTCCGGAGGCAGAAGCTAAACACCCATGGTATGGGTCTCCCAAAGGAACGATAAAGAAAAACCTCTTCAAACAAATCTCTTAGACTGGAGAAGGCGGGTGTACAGACTTTCAAAATCCATGTCAATATGGCTTTATAATCTTTTAGGAAAATTTTCCTGCCCGATATTAAAATGAGCTGGACCAATTTTAAAATCAGGATTACACAGCCAATCTAACAGAGATTTTCCCAGCATGAAATACCGGCCTCCTCAGGTCTAACTGATCTATTTAATATTGTATGCAGTTTATACTGTAAAATCTAGTGACAAATACACTTTAAATGAATGGCTCATCTGAAAAAGAAAGGTAATTTCTACTGCTTTTAAAGGGTTTCTGGTTTTCTAGTGAAAGTCTGCAGTCTTCTGACTCTACAGCTTGTACACCGCATGCTGTCAGGATTCTCCGGTGTTGCTGGCGAAAGCAGATGGTCACATAACTTAAAGGGGTTTTCCCTGAACAAAATTAATTTGAATCAATAGGTCTTGGAATAATTATCATTTCTACAATTAAATGCGTTTAAAAAAAACATTCCTGTGCTGCAATAATCTTATATATGTGTCCCTGCTATGTACTGTGTAATGGCTGTGTCTGACCGTACAGGAACATGGTCTGATCATACCACATCTCCAGGACCGGCGAAGGCTCAAAAGAGTATAAAGCACAAGATAGCAAATAATTATTTTTTTGAAGTAAAACATTTATTTAAAAACTGACAGGGAAATGTTTTACCTCACACAAAGAAACAGCTGTCCTGTCACATACTGTCCTGTCTGTATACTTTTTGACTTCTTCCCCTGACCAGGAGAGGTGGTATAATCAGACTACGTCTCTGTACGGTCAGACACGGCCATTACACAGCAGGGACACATATATAAGATTTCAGAACAGGAACATTTTTTTAAACATATCCAAATGTGGAAAATATTATTATTCCAAGATCTATTGATTAAAATCAACTTTAAAATAATTTTGTCAGTTGGAAAACCCCTTTGAGGCTATGTGCGCACGCTAAGGATCTCCCTCCCTGAAGAAGCATGCAATCCGTAGCGAAACGCGCGTTGGTGGTCCCCTGATCCTACCTGAGGGGGGTCTCTGATGGCCTAGGAACGTTCCTTCACTGCACTTTATTCGCACTCGCACTTTAGGTAATTACGGCTTCCTTGAGCTCTATATGACATATGTGCCTATATAACCCTTGCCCAGAATGAACTTTGTTTATGACTTGATACACATATTCATCATTTTGTTATTTTTTGCATAATACATATCCTTGGAAGCCATTTTTCCTAACTACATGGCCTCAGTTCCCCCTCCTTTCTCCATTTATTGTGATTGATTTTATTACACATATTTTATCTATGTCTGTGTCGTGATTTTTCAATAAAGTTCTATTGTATTTTGCGCATAGTACTCTTTTCCTCTTGTTTTTGAAATGCATTTTGAGTGGTGCACTCACCGGTCTAGCCATACCAAGGCTAGCCAGGTGATCATATGGTTAGCTCAGTTATGAGAATTTTGTTTCTAATATGTGGCACGCTGCGGATTTGCTGCAGAAAATGTGTCCAACATTTCTGCAGTCATTCCTTAGCAAAACCTCTGGGTATAAAAAAAAAAATGTACCCGTGGAATTTCCGCTGCGGAATTAATGTGCATGTCACTTTTCTGCAGGTACCTGCGTTTTTTGCCATAGATAATGGTAAAAAACCGCAGGGACCAACCTGCGGCAAAAACGCAGGTGCGGTATTCTGCCAGAGGGTGCAGATTTTTCTTAGGAAAAGTCCATTTTCTAGTGCGCACATAGCCTAAGTATGCCAATTGCACATATGCGGTCATGTGCTGGCTAGAAGTGCTGCGCTTCGCACAATACACATGAAATGAGAGAGGCCGAGCATGTCTAATGGGAATGTGGCTAGAAGGATGCAACTTGCATACTTGTGGTCACATGACAACTAAGTAGGATTCTGACAGTGTGCGGTGCACACACTGTAAGGATTCAGAAATCTGCAGTCACGTAGAATGAAAGCGGACGATTATTAAAAGACGGAAAAACTCCTTTACTCACATAAGAAGGGAATTTTGTTTACTTACCGTAAATTCCTTTTCTTCTAGCTCCTATTGGGAGACCCAGACAATTGGGTGTATAGCTTCTGCCTCCGGAGGCCACACAAAGTATTACACTTAAAAGTGTAAACCCCTCCCCTCTGCCTATACACCCCCCCGTGCATCACGGGCTCCTCAGTTTTGGTGCAAAAGCAGGAAGGAGGAAACTTATAAATTGGTCTAAGGTAAATTCAATCCGAAGGATGTTCGGAGAACTGAAAACCATGAACCAAGAACAATTCAACATGAACAACATGTGTACACAAAAGAACAACAGCCCGAAGGGAACAGGGGCGGGTGCTGGGTCTCCCAATAGGAGCTAGAAGAAAAGGAATTTACGGTAAGTAAACAAAATTCCCTTCTTCTTTGTCGCTCCATTGGGAGACCCAGACAATTGGGACGTCCAAAAGCAGTCCCTGGGTGGGTAAAAGAATACCTCGTTAAAAGAGCCGTAAAACGGCCCCTTCCTACAGGTGGGCAACCGCCGCCTGAAGGACTCGCCTACCTAGGCTGGCATCTGCCGAAGAATAGGTATGCACCTGATAGTGTTTCGTGAAAGTGTGCAGACTCGACCAGGTAGCCGCCTGACACACCTGCTGAGCCGTAGCCTGGTGCCGCAAAGCCCAGGACGCACCCACGGCTCTGGTAGAATGGGCTTTCAGCCCTGAAGGAACCGGAAGCCCAGAAGAATGATAGGCTTCAAGAATTGGTTCCTTGATCCATCGAGCCAAGGTTGACTTGGAAGCCTGCGACCCTTTACGCTGGCCAGCGACAAGGACAAAGAGCGCATCCGAGCGGCGCAGGGGCGCCGTGCGAGAAATGTAGAGCCGGAGTGCTCTCACTAGATCTAACAAGTGCAAATACTTTTCACATTGGTGAACTGGATGAGGGCAAAAAGAAGGTAAGGAGATATCCTGATTGAGATGAAAAGGGGATACCACCTTAGGGAGAAATTCCGGAACCGGACGCAGAACCACCTTGTCCTGGTGAAACACCAGGAAGGGGGCTTTGCATGACAGTGCAGCTAGCTCAGACACTCTCCGAAGTGATGTGACTGCCACTAGGAAGACCACCTTCTGCGAAAGGCGTGAAAGAGAAATATCCCTCATTGGCTCGAAAGGTGGTTTCTGAAGAGCCGTTAGCACCCTGTTCAGATCCCAGGGTTCTAGCGGACGCTTGTAAGGAGGGACTATGTGGCAAACCCCCTGCAGGAACGTGCGTACCTGCGGAAGCCTGGCTAGACGCTTTTGAAAAAACACAGAGAGCGCCGAGACTTGTCCCTTAAGAGAGCCGAGAGACAAACCCTTTCCCATTCCGGATTGAAGGAAGGACAGAAAAGTGGGTAAGGCAAATGGCCAGGGAGTAAAACCCTGATCAGAGCACCAGGATAAGAAGATCCTCCACGTCCTGTGGTAGATCTTGGCGGACGTTGGTTTCCTGGCCTGTCTCATAGTGGCAATGACCTCTTGAGATAACCCTGAAGACGCTAGGATCCAGGACTCAATGGCCACACAGTCAGGTTGAGGGCCGCAGAATTCAGATGGAAAAATGGCCCTTGAGACAGCAAGTCTGGTCGGTCTGGTAGTGCCCACGGTTGACCCACCGTGAGATGCCACAGATCCGGGTACCACGACCTCCTCGGCCAGTCTGGGGTGATGAGGATGGCGCGGCGGCAGTCAGACCTGAGCTTGCGTAACACTCTGGGCAGCAGTGCCAGAGGAGGAAATACATAAGGCAGTCGAAACTGCGACCAATCCTGAACTAATGCGTCTGCCGCCAGAGCTCTGTGATCTTGAGACCGTGCCATGAATGCCGGGACCTTGTTGTTGTGCCGGGACGCCATTAGGTCGACGTCCGGCTTCCCCCAGCGGCAACAGATCTCTTGAAACACGTCCGGGTGAAGAGACCATTCCCCTGCGTCCATGCCCTGACGACTGAGAAAGTCTGCTTCCCAGTTTTCTACGCCCGGGATGTGAACTGCGGAGATGGTGGAGGCTGTGGCTTCCACCCACAGCAGAATCCGTCGAACTTCCTGGAAGGCTTGCCGACTGCGTGTGCCGCCTTGGTGGTTGATGTATGCCACCGCCGTGGCGTTGTCCGACTGAATTCGGATCTGCCTGCCTTCCAGCCACGGCTGGAACGCCTTTAGGGCTAGATACACTGCCCTTATCTCCAGAACATTGATCTGAAGGGAGGACTCTGGCTGAGTCCAGGTACCCTGAGCCCTGTGGTGGAGGAAGACCGCTCCCCACCCTGACAGACTCGCGTCCGTCGTGACCACAGCCCAGGATGGGGGCAGGAATGATTTCCCCTTCGACAAGGAAGTGGGAAGAAGCCACCACTGAAGGGAGGCCTTGGTCGCCCGAGAAAGGGAGACGTTCCTGTCGAGGGACGTCGACTTCCTGTCCCATTTGCGGAGAATGTCCCATTGAAGTGGACGCAGATGAAACTGCGCAAATGGAACTGCCTCCATTGCTGCCACCATCTTCCCTAGGAAGTGCATGAGGCGCCTCAAGGGGTGCGACTGGGCTCGAAGGAGAGATTGCACCCCTGTCCGTAGTGAACGCTGTTTGTCCAGCGGAAGTTTCACTATCGCTGAGAGAGTATGAAACTCCATCCCGAGATATGTCAGCGATTGGGTCGGTGTCAATTTTGACTTTGGGAAATTGATGATCCACCCGAATCTCTGGAGAGTCTCCAGAGCAATGTTCAGGCTGTGTTGGCATGCCACCCGAGAGGGGACCTTGACAAGAAGATCGTCTAAGTAAGGGATCACCGAGTGTCCCTGAGAGTGTAGGACTGCTACCACTGTTGCCATGACCTTGGTGAAGACCCGTGGGGCTGTCGCCAGGCCGAAAGGCAGTGCCACGAACTGAAGATGTTTGTCCCCAATGGCGAAACGCAGGAAGCGCTGATGCTCTGGTGCAATCGGCACGTGGAGATAAGCATCCCTGATGTCGATTGATGCTAGGAAGTCTCCTTGGGACATCGAGGCGATGACGGAGCGGAGAGATTCCATCCGGAACCGCCTGGTTTTCACGTGTCTGTTGAGCAGTTTGAGGTCCAGAACGGGACGGAAAGATCCGTCCTTTTTTGGCACCACAAACAAGTTGGAGTAAAAACCGTGACCCCATTGCTGAAGGGGAACAGGGATCACCACTCCTTCTGCCTTCAGAGTGCTCACCGCCTGAAGAAGAGCATCGGCTCGCTCGGGGGGCGGAGATGTTCTGAAGAAACGAGTCGGAGGACGAGAGCTGAACTCTATCCTGTAACCGTGAGACAGAATGTCTCTCACCCATCGGTCTTGGACATGTGGCAACCAGGCGTCGCAAAAGCGGGAGAGCCTGCCACCGACCGAGGATGCGGTTTGGAGAGGCCGAAAGTCATGAGGAGGCCGCTTTGGGAGCGGTTCCTCCGGCGGTCTTTTTAGGACGTGACTTAGAGCGCCATGAATCAGAGTTCCGCTGGCCCTTCTGTGGCCTGTTGGACGAGGAGAATTGAGACCTGGCTGAGGGCCGAAAGGACCGAAACCTTGATTGTACCTTCCGTTGTTGAGGTCTGTTTGGTTTGGACTGGGGTAATGACGAGTCCTTTCCCTTGGATTGTTTAATGATTTCATCCAAGCGCTCGCCAAACAGGCGGTCGCCAGAAAATGGCAAACCGGTTAAGAACTTTTTGGAAGCAGAGTCTGCCTTCCATTCACGTAGCCACATGGCCCTGCGTACTGCCACTGAATTGGCGGATGCTACCGCCGTACGGCTCGCAGAGTCCAGGACAGCATTCATGGCGTAGGACGCAAACGCCGACGCCTGAGAGGTTAAGGACACAACCTGCGGAGTAGAGGCACGTGTGACTGCATTAATCTCAGACTGACAAGCTGAGATAGCTTGGAGTGCCCAGACGGCTGCGAATGCCGGAGCAAAGGACGCGCCTATAGCTTCATAGATGGATTTCATCAAGAGCTCTATCTGCCTGTCAGTGGCATCCTTGAGTGATGCACCATCTGCCACTGCAACTATGGATCTAGCCGCCAGTCTAGAGACTGGAGGATCCACCTTGGGACACTGAGCCCAACCCTTGACTACGTCAGGGGGGAAGGGGTAACGTGTGTCATTAAGGCGCTTAGTAAAGCGCTTATCCGGAAAAGCTCGGTGTTTCTGGACTGTATCTCTGAAGTCGGAGTGATCAAGAAACGCACTCCGTGTACGTTTGGGAAACCTAAAGCGGAATTTCTCCTGCTGAGAAACTGACTCCTCAATCGGAGGAGCTGGAGGAGAAAGTTCTAACACCTGATTGATGGACGCTATAAGGTCGTTTACTATGGTGTCCCCCTCAGGTGTATCAAGGTTGAGAGCAGTGTCAGGATCAGAGCCCTGATCTGCAACATCCGCTTCATCCTCTAGAGAGTCCTCATGCTGAGACCCTGAGCAGTGTGATGAAGTCGAGAGAATCTCCCAGCGAGCCCGCTTAGCCGGTCTGGGACTGCGGTCCGTGTCGGAGTCCTCACCGTGGGACCTATGATTCGCCCCAGGAGCACTTTGCTGCTCCAACCGAGGGGGGCCTGGGGGCAATGATTCAACAGTGCCCGGGGCCTGTGTTACCGGTCTGGACTGCAAAGCTTCTAGTATCTTAGCAGACCATCTATCCATAGACTCAGAAAGTTTGTCAGCAAATACTGCAAACTCTGTCCCTGTCACCTGGACAGTGGCAGCAGGTGGTTCCAACTGGGCAGAGGGTCCCACCAGTGGCTGAGGCTCCTGCTGAGTGAGTGTCACCGGGGCCGAGCATTGCACACAATGAGGGTAGGTGGAACCTGCAGGTAGCATAGCCGCACATGAGATACAGGATGCAAAATAAGCCTGTGCCTTGGCACCCTTGCTTTTTGCGGACGACATGCTGTTGTCTCCTCTAGAGCAATCAGTGAGGGTATATAGCCAAAAGCAATAGTGCGGCCGTACAGAGCAAATGTATACAATATAAGCATATAAATATACACTTCGGCACCCAGGGGGGCCAGCACCTAGTAACAGGTGCGGCTTACCGACCGCCCTCAGCGGTTGTGTGACCACCAGATTCCCTGCCTGGGCCTCCCAGAGCTGTGGAGCTCGTCTCTGAAGTTCTCCACCGGCAGCAGTGATGATAATAATGGCTGCCAACGTTCTCAGAGGAGGAGGGAGCCATGGGCGTGCCTCAGAAAGTGCGGGAATCTGGTGCCCCACGGTGCTCAGTGAGGGGGGAGGAGGATACTAAGTATGCTCCAGCCCTCAGCGCTGACGTCCAGTGCAGCGTCCCGCCCTTACCCCTGACTGGCAGGCCCGGGGGCGGGAGTATGCGGTACTAAGCCGCAAAAGCCGGGGACTAAAGTTATAAGCGCGGCCGGCAAACAAGCGCGGTCAGCGCGGTAGTCCCGGCGCACAAACACACCCAGCAGCTGCTGCAGCGTCCATTACACAGGCGCTCTATGCGCCGTCCCCAAGGGGACACAGAGTACCTCAGAGGAGCAGGGCCTGTCCCTGACGATACCCGGTCTCCTGTCCAGCAGATTCCCCCAGGGGCTGCGGAGGGAGCACGGTCCCAGTGTCTGGCGACCGATTAGGATCCCACTTCACCCAGAGCCCCTAAGGGATGGGGAAGGAAAACAGCATGTGGCTCCAGCCTTTGTACCCGCAATGGGTACCTCAACCTTAACAGCACCGCCGACCAGAGTGGGGTGAGAAGGGAGCATGCCGGGAGCCCTGTTATGGGCCCTCTTTTCTTCCATCCGATAAAGTCAGCAGCTGCTGCTGACTAAATTGTGGAGCTTGTGCATGTGTGCCTCCTTCAACACAAAGTATAAAAACTGAGGAGCCCGTGATGCACGGGGGGGTGTATAGGCAGAGGGGAGGGGTTTACACTTTTAAGTGTAATACTTTGTGTGGCCTCCGGAGGCAGAAGCTATACACCCAATTGTCTGGGTCTCCCAATGGAGCGACAAAGAAAGGATATGTTTCCCCAACCCCACTGTTGAATGGATCTCCACAAATCATATTAAACAGCACTAAGTAAAAACTGTAAATCAGTATAACTACCTGGAAAGAAAGATTTCACTTTGTTGGTTTCCAGTCTCTTTAGCATTCTTGGGGCCAAGCATGGGATATCATGGATGGAGATAAGGTTCTGCCTAATGTCCTTCTGAACCAGATTAGGCTTTGCTAGCCACTGTGGTAGAACCGGCAGCACCTACAAAAGAGAGCATTTGTGGTGTCACTTTTACATTTAGGCAAGAATCACACTTGCTAGTGCCTCGCGTGTTTCCCGCGCGAGTCTCTCATGGTAGAACCCGGCATGTGCGCACGCTATGCATACAGGAGCGTCTGAGCTGCATAGAGATATATGCAACCGACCCGCTCCTGTCAGGGGAGTGTGCGGCCAAGCCGGGTTCTACCATGAGTGACTCACGCGAGGCACTAGCAAGTGTGATTCTGGCCTTAAGGTTTATAGCTTTCAAGCCAAATGGTCTTACCTTCTGAACTGGTTTGGCCTTAAAGCCTCCAAGTAGTAGAAAGTCTTTTCTCCCTCCAGTCTTCTGCTCCAGCTCAGCATTGTCACTTTTTGCTGCGCTCCCCTCTAATTCGGCATCATCTTTCTTTGTATCTTCCATGACGTCCCCCACTTCTTTGTCAGAGTTCTCACCTCCTTGTTTCGGCTCCTTTTTGAGATCAGTCTTTCCATCTTCACTCATTATGGCTTCAGTTCTCATTCTTGCCTCACCTTTACTGACTTTCTTCTTATGTTTCTTTTTTTCATCTTGTGCATTGAGACCCTTTCTCTTTTTTTGTTCCTCATGATTGATACTTTGCTTGCGAGGTTTCTTTGCCTTCACATTTCCTACATCCTCTGGTTGAACATCAAGACATGGATTTTCCACCTCAGTAGGTGACTCATCATCGAGAGTTTTCTTCCGTTTCTTAGGTTTCTTCTGTTTCTCAGACACTTGTGCTTCCGGTACCACCTCTTCACTGGAGGACTTAGAAATTGCCTTCACATTTTTCTCCTTACATTTTAGTTGTGACTGTCGATCCTTGGCTTGCTGATGTAGCTTCTTTAGTAAAGCTTTGGCCCTATCTTCAGTTGAATCTACCTCATCACCAAGATACCTATCAAGCAAAACGATAGTGGTTACATAATATATAGAGAGCATCGAGCTTTGTCTGTAACTGTGAGACAACTATACATTTAAATATACATCTGGGGAAATATGGCCACAGTTATAGCAGAGGCACAGAAGATGCGCCTGCCTCATTATTTGCACATGCTGACTATAGCATACAACTCACACCCCACAACAGGGAGCATGTTAGTGTTCACTCATCACTACTCGTTACGAGCACCAGAGCATGGTGGAGGTCGCTCATCATTACTCGTTACGAGCACCAGAGCATGGTGGAGCTCGCTCATCATTACTCGTAACGAGCACCAGAGCATGGTGGAGCTCGCTCATCACTATTCGTTACGAGCACCAGAGCATGGTGGAGCTCGCTCATCACTATTCGTTACGAGCACCAGAGCATGGTGGAGCTCGCTCATCACTATTCGTTACGAGCACCAGAGCATGGTGGAGCTCGCTCATCACTATTCGTTACGAGCACCAGAGCATGGTGGAGCTCGCTCATCACTATTCGTTACGAGCACCAGAGCATGGTGGAGGTCGCTCATCATAACTCGTTACGAGCACCAGAGCATGGTGGAGCTTGCTCATCATTACTCGTAACGAGCACCAGAGCATGGTGGAGCTCGCTCATCACTATTCGTTACGAGCACCAGAGCATGGTGGAGGTCGCTCATCATTACTCGTTACGAGCACCAGAGCATGGTGGAGCTTGCTCATCATTACTCGTTACAAGCACCAGAGCATGGTGGAGCTCGCTCATCCCTACTCGTTACGAGCACCAGAGCATGGTGGAGGTCGCTCATGATTACTCGTTACGAGCACCAGAGCATGGTGGAGCTTGCTCATCATTACTCGTTACGAGCACCAGAGCATGGTGGAGGTCGCTCATCATTACTCGTTACGAGCACCAGAGCATGGTGGAGCTTGCTCATCATTACTCGTTACAAGCACCAGAGCATGGTGGAGCTCGCTCATCCCTACTCGTTACGAGCACCAGAGCATGGTGGAGGTCGCTCATCATTACTCGTTACGAGCACCAGAGCATGGTGGAGCTCGCTCATCCCTACTCATTACGAGCACCAGAGCATGGTGGAGGTCGCTCATGATTACTCGTTACGAGCACCAGAGCATGGTGGAGCTTGCTCATCATTACTCGTAACGAGCACCAGAGCATGGTGGAGCTCGCTCATCACTATTCGTTACGACCACCAGAGCATGGTGGAGCTCGCTCATCACTATTTGTTACGAGCACAGTAGCCCTCACTCATAACTACTCGTTACGAGCATGGTAGTGCTCACTCATAACTACTCGTTACGAGCATGGTAGTGCTCACTCATAACTACTCGTTACGAGCATGGTAGTGCTCACTCATAACTACTCGTTACGAGCATCCAAGCATGGTAATACCTGCTCATCACTACTCATTATGAGCATACAACGCATGGCAGTGCTTGCTTATCACTACTTATTACGAGCACCCGAGCATGATAGTGCTCACTCATACTTGTTACGAGCACCCGAGCATGGTAGTGCTCACTCATACTTGTTACGAGCACCCGAGCATGGTAGTGCTCACTGATCATTACACGTTACGAGCACCCGAGCATGGTAATGCCTGCTTGTTACTACTCATTATGAGCATGGCAGTGCTTGTTTATCACTACTTGTTACAAGCACCTGAGCATGGTAGTGCTCACCTCATACCTGTTACAAGCACCTGAGCATGGTAGTGCTCACTCATACCTGTTACAAGCACCTGAGCATGGTAGTGCTCACTCATACCTGTTACAAGCACCTGAGCATGGTAGTGCTCACTCATACCTGTTACAAGCACCTGAGCATGGTAGTGCTCACTCATACCTGTTACAAGCACCTGAGCATGGTAGTGCTCACTCATACCTGTTACAAGCACCTGAGCATGGTAGTGCTCACTCATACTTGTTACAAGCACCTGAGCATGGTAGTGCTCACTCATACTTGTTACAAGCACCTGAGCTTGGTAGTGCTCACTCATACTTGTTACAAGCACCTGAGCTTGGTAGTGCTCACTCATACTTGTTACAAGCACCTGAGCATGGTAGTGCTCACTCATACCTGTTACAAGCACCTGAGCATGGTAGTGCTCACTCATACCTGTTACAAGCACCTGAGCATGGTAGTGCTCACTCATACTTGTTACAAGCACCTGAGCATGGTAGTGCTCACTCATACTTGTTACAAGCACCTGAGCTTGGTAGTGCTCACTCATACTTGTTACAAGCACCTGAGCTTGGTAGTGCTCACTCATACTTGTTACAAGCACCTGAGCATGGTAGTGCTCACTCATACCTGTTACAAGCACCTGAGCATGGTAGTGCTCACTCATCACTAGTATGAACTTCTAAATACACATAAAGATCCCATGAAATGTGTCCAGAAAATCAATTAGCTAAAACGTGACGCAGACAGGCCAGGTACAGGCAGCCCTCGCTGTAAGCCGTAATTGTCATTATGAGGATGCCTTGTATAGATAGAGATCACACAGGAGCCCTCCATATAACAGCGATCATACTATTCTCAGCTGGTGAAGCTGCCGCAGAACAGTTTTCTGTAAGTCAATCATCTATTGGCGCTTTCCTGTCTAATCTCCATGTTCTAGCGACGAGACCGGGAGGAATATTAGATACGAGCACCTGTTTATGACAAAGAGCGACATCCCGAACGACGGTCTCCGGTGATTCCAGCAAAACACAGCGCTGATCACGTGGGGACACAGCATGGGATGTCGCACGTTAGTGACGTCACGAGCAGTGCAGGATGTCTGGAGACTCGGCCGTGTAGTTACTGTGGAGCGCCCTCTGCTGGCTCAGAACGTGCTGACATCGGGCTGAGCAGCTGCACTTGTCAGCCAGCTCCGGGGTCTCTGCGCCCCACCATGCTGCTCTAATGTATGATATTTATACTAATCATTATTATTAATATTATCAGCAAAAGTACATATACTAATAATTATTTGCATAAAATAAAGCAGAAGATCCAAACAAAATTTTTTTTTTGATCACATATAAACTGTTTGCTAAAAAATATTTAGTAGAGTTAAAATGTAAAAATGCCAGATAATGTGATGCACTGAGCATTATTGGGTGAGGACCCCTGCTCCAATGATCGAGGGGTTGTCACTTGCAAAAATTAAAAACCTTTTTATAAATGGGATTACGGTAATAATTGATGCCTGAACCTGCCCCCTCGGACGTCAGCGCTGCAGACAATCAGGCTCTGTGCACACATTGAGTTATTGATGAGTTTTTTTATCTCAGTATTTGGAAGCCAAAAGCAGGAATGTGTAATAAATACAGAAGTGGTGCCGTGTGTCTATTATACTTTTCCTCTGATTGTTCCACTCCTGGTTTTAACTTAAAAACGTCTCCAGATACTCGTTGTGTGCACGAGCCCTTACACACACCAGCTGCAGAGATCATCTCTGGACTTGCCGTGACTGAGTAAAGAAGCCAGCGGAGAGGGGATTTCTGAAACTGGAAAACTTAAGGCTATGTGCCCACGTTGCGTTTTAATGTGCAGAAAATCTGCACATCGGTTGTTTTGGTAGGAAAAAAGCAGCTGAAAAAACGTACATTTTTATTGCATTTGCACATTTTTTCACATGCTTTTTCCATGCTCTTTTGTACATTTTTTAATCATGGCGACCGCGGAGGTTCAGATGCTGTACCCCACGATCGCCGCTGGGTCACTGGCAAATGTTACACCCGGAACCCGACTCCGGCAGTTTAACTACTCTGACTGCTGCGATCAGTGCGATCACAGCATTCAGAAAGCAGGGAGAGGGATCTCTTACCTGTTCCTGGTGATCAGGTCACTGGAATGAGATCACAGGGACCCGATCGCTGCCATAGTAAGCCTGGGTTATCAGCATGATGACCCCGGGTTGCTGAGCCTTGGAGAGCCTCACACACCATGCCATATGCATAGTGTGTGAGGCGAACTGTAGAGCTATAATCCACTATAGTGATAAGTGATAAAGCATTGCAGGGGATTATAGAATTGCAGGAAATAAATGCAGAAACAATTGATATGCTGCCAACTACAAAATCTGCAAAGAAAAAAAAAGAAGCAGCATGTGCACAGCAAGTCACAATTCTCATAGACTTTGGTGGGATGCTTTTTCCTTGCTTTTATTGATTAAAAAAGCAAGGAAAAACGCTAGAAAAAATGCAAAAAAAACCCCGCAACGTGGGCACATGGTTGTATGTTCTCTCATGCAAGAGAGTCACCCGATTATGTTTATGACATTTGGCTCAAACTCTGATCAGAGCGTAAACTGAGTGTTATTTACTGTGATCTGATTCTCTTCCATGAAAGAATCAGAGCACAGGTCAGGAGAAGATGGAGAACTTAATTTACCCATCTCCATTGCCCATGTACAGTATATCGAACTGCACTGATCTCATCTGAATGCAGTCCGATAAATTCCACTCACCCATAGACTTGTGTGGGTGCATATCACCTGAATTGGCATGAGAAAGTGCAAATCGGCAGTGTCCCCTAGTGTAACATTGGTCCGAGTGCTATATGAGAAAACAATGGATAGCACTCATGTGAACGAACCTGGATTAATGTTGGATTCTGAAGCCTCTGATGTGTGAATTACGAGGTTCTGCAACAGCTGAAGAGTGTACTATGATTATACAGAAGCAGACGTATTAGGATGTTCTGCAGCAGCTGAAGCATGGATTGTAATCTTCCACAGAAGACGGCATGTATGTTATTATGTTCTATACTGTAAACTATGAGGTTCTTCAGCATTTGAGAACAAGTCTTTGTTCAGGGGCCAGGCAAGTTGTTCCACAGCAAAGCCTAAGGGTGGCTTTACATGCTACGATAGTACCGATATCGCTAGCATGCGACCCGCCCCCATCTTTTGTGTGAAACGGGCATATCGCTGCCCGTCGCGCACAAAATCGCGCACCCGCGTCACACATACTTACCTGTATAGCGACGTCGCTGTGACCGGCGTACCGCCTCCTTTCTAAGGGGGCGGTCCGTTCGGCGTCACAGCGACGTCACTAAGCGTCCGCCCAATGAAAGCGGAGGGGCAGAGATGAGCGGGACATAACATCCCGCCCACCTCCTTCCTTCCGCATTGTGGCCGGAGGCAGGTAAGGAGGTGTTCCTCGTTCCTACGGGGGTCACACACAGCGATGTGCACTGCCGCAGGAACGATGAACAACAACGGCAAAGCGATAGTATCGATAATTGGGAGCGGACCCCTATGTCAACGAAGAGCGATTTTGGACGTTTTTGCAACGATCCAAAATCGCTCCTTGGAGTCACACACTACGAGATCGCTACAGCGGCCGGATGTGCGTCACAAATTCCATGACACCAACGAGATCGCTGTAGCGAAATCGTAGCATGTAAAGCCCGCTTAACAGGGCCTTTATGGATCTTGGGTTGTGCGTTGGCACAGTCATGCTGGAACAGAAAAAGGCTTTCTAGAATGTCTTAGGGTAAGTTCACACAGTGCGTTTTTCGCTGCGATTTTGCACATTTTTGGCCTCAAAACTGCTTGACTTGGCCAGCAAAGTCTATGAGTTTTCATTTTTGCTGTCCGCACACAACTTTTTTTTTTAAGCTGCATTTTTGAGCTTAAAAAAAATGGACATGTCGATTCTTTCCTGCGTTTTTCTGCATTTTCCCCCCATGCAATGCATTGGAAAAACGCAGCAAACGCAGAGATCAATAACGCAGCAAAACGCAGCCAAAAATGCACCAAATCGCGGTAAAAACGCATGCATTTTTGCCGCGGGTGCGTTTTTCTGCGTTTTTAGCGGCCAAAAACGCATCGTCAAAAAAACGCAGCGTGTGCACATAGCCTTAGGACATTAGGTACAGTGATTTCCCAGAAGAAGACAATTTAGGAAAATATGGACATCCGTCTGCTGGTGTTCTAGCTGTGACTTTCACTTTCAGTGGAAGTCATCTGAACAATGAATATGCTACTTTTAATTGCCTAAAGCCTGCTTTACACACTTCAATAGATCTTTCAATCCGTCGTCGGGGTCAAGTTGTAAGTGACGCACATCCGGCATCGTTCGTGACGTATTTGCGTGTGAAACCTACATGCGATCAAGATTGAACGAAAATACGGTGATCGCATACACGTCGTTTATTCCTCATACATTGGACGTTTTGTTGTACGAAACTAGTGAATTGTAACGTGTGACATCCCTCATACGATTTTTGTGTCTGATGCTATGTGCGCAGGTGTGCGCTCTGCACCGCAGCTTAAAAAAGGTCTGCTTCAGAGCGCAGCTGAAAAGCTGCGTTCTGAAGCGCCTCACAATGTCTGTCATGCACTAATCTCTGTCAGTCCGTCACTATCTCTGTCCCTCACTCTCTGTCCATGTCAGTCTATCCCCCTCTCTCATATACTCACCGATCCCCGATCCCCGGCGCTGCACGGCATTCACACTGCTCTGCCGGCTTTTACTGTTTTGAAAAAGCCGGCCGCCCATTATACAATTTCGTATTCCCTGCTTACCCCGCCCACCGGCGCCTATGATTGGTTACAGTGAGACACGCCCCAACGCTGAGTGACAGGTGTCACACTGCACCCAATCACAGCAGCCGGTGGGCGTGTCTATACTGTGCATTGAAATAAATAATTAAATAATTAAAAAAAACGGCGTGCGGTTCCCCCCCATTTTAATACCAGCCAGATAAAGCCATACGGCTGAAGGCTGGTATTCTCAGGATGGGGAGCTCCACGTTATGGGGAGCCCCCCAGCCTAACAATATCAGCCAACAGCCGCCCAGAATTGCCGCATACATTAGATGCGACAGTTCTGGGACTGTACCCGGCTCATCCCGATTTGCCCTGGTGCGTTGGCAAATCGGGGTAATAAGGAGTTATTGGCAGCCCATAGCTGCCAATAAGTCCTAGATTAATCATGTCAGGCGTCTATGAGACACCTTCCATGATTAATCTGTAAGTTACAGTAAATAAACACACACACCCGAAAAATCCTTTATTGGAAATAAAAAACACACACACATTCCCTGGTTATCCACTTTAATCATCCCCAAAAAGCCCTCCTTGTCCGGCGTCATCCAGGATGATGCAGCGTCGCTTCCACCGCAGCTGCATGGAGGTGACCGGAGCCGCAGCAGACACAGCCGCTCCGGTCACCTCCACACAGCTAATGAACACAGCCGGCGATCAGCTGAGCTGTCACTGAGGTTACCCGCTGTCACTGAATCCAGTGACAGCGGGTAACCTCAGTGACAGGTCAGCTGATCGCCGGCTGTGTTCATTAGCTGTGTGGAGGTGACCGGAGCGGCTGTGTCTGCTGCGGCTCCGGTCACCTCCATGCAGCTGCGGTGGAAGCGACGCTGCATCATCCTGGATGACGCCGGACAAGGAGGGCTTTTTGGGGCTGATTAAAGTGGATAACCAGGGAATGTGTGTGTGTTTTTTATTTCCAATAAAGGATTTTTCGGGTGAGTGTGTTTATTTACTGTAACTTACAGATTAATCATGGAAGGTGTCTCATAGACGCCTGACATGATTAATCTAGGACTTATTGGCAGCTATGGGCTGCCAATAACTCCTTATTACCCCGATTTGCCAACGCACCAGGGCAAATCGGGAAGAGCCGGGTACAGTCCCAGAACTGTCGCATCTAATGTATGCGGCAATTCTGGGCGGCTGTTGGCTGATATTGTTAGGCTGGGGGGCTCCCCATAACGTGGAGCTCCCCATCCTGAGAATACCAGCCTTCAGCCGTATGGCTTTATCTGGCTGGTATTAAAATGGGGGGGAACCGCACGCCGTTTTTTTTAATTATTTAATTATTTATTTCAATGCACAGTATAGACACGCCCACCGGCTGCTGTGATTGGGTGCAGTGTGACACCTGTCACTCAGCGTGGGGGGCGTGTCTCACTGTAACCAATCATAGGCGCCGGTGGGCGGGGTAAGCAGGGAATACGAGATTGTTTAATGGGCGGCCGGCTTTTTCAAAACAGTAAAAGCCGCCAGAGCAGTGTGAATGCCGTGCAGCACCGGGGATCGAGGAACGGTAAGTATGAGAGAGGGCTGCTCAATTCAGTTACTCAGGAGATTAGCGGTCACCGGTGAATCCTTCACTGGTGACCGCTAATCGGGACGCGGCACAGACAGAGCCGCAGCATCACCATGAAGTCGGGTGAGGTTCACCCGAGTTCATTCTGACAGTGCGGCTCTGTCTGTGTCTGCTGTCATCGGCCATTCACCGCTGCTACATGGCTGTCTGTGGCTGCTGTCAGCGGCCATGTAGCAGAGCTGAATGGCAGATGACATAGTAAAAACGCATCCCTACACATTACACACGCTTGGCAAGTCAATAAATAAAAAAAAAAAAAAAAGGTGCCCAATGCATACGTCACAGGACACATGATCTAAAGGATCGCACACAAAATTGATCAATTTAACATAGACTACTAACGCTCGTGTGACAGCAAATGAACGACCTACATGCAATCTCATTAGATCGCATATGCGACTGGGCGTGTCACATCGCATACGAGATCGCATACCTAATTGTAAGGTGTAAAGCTGGCTTAAAGGCCACTTTATCTACAGATTAATTCAGCTGAATCTCTAGGCCACTTTACACACACAGATAAATCTGCGGCAGATCTGTGGTTGCAGTGAAATTGTGGACAATCAGTGCCAGGTTTGTGGCTGTGTACAAATGGAACAATATGTCCATGATTTCACTGCAACCACAGATCTGCCAAAGATTTATCTGTGTGTGTAAAGTGGCCTTTAGGCTATGTGTCCACGTTGCTTTTTACCTGCTTTTTACCTGCTTTTTACCTGCTTTTTACCTGCTTTTTTGCTGCTTTTTCAACTGCAGCGTTTAATGCCAAAATAGATGTGTTCTGCTTTTCAAGCAAAGTCTATGGGAATTTGGGTTTCTTGTCCGCACTATGCAGTTCAAACTGCAGCCTTTTTGTGGCAGAACTTTGGACAAAAACTCAGCTTTGCAGTGCAAAACCCAAATGGCAAAAACAATTGACATGTCAATTGTTTTTGCCATTTGCGTTTTGAACTGCAAAGCAGAGTTTTTGACCAAATTTCTGCCAGAAAAAGGCTGCAGTTTGAACTGCATAGTGCGGACAAGAAACCCAAATTCCCATAGACTTTGCTTGAAAAGCAGAACACATCTATTTTGGCATTAAACGCTGCAGTTGAAAAAGCAGCAAAAAAGCAGGTAAAAAGCAGGTAAAAAGCAACGTGGACACATAGCCTCAGGCTACATGCGCACGCTGTAGCTTTTTGTCTTCACAAACTGCAACCAAAACTGCACGTTGTCAGAGAGAGCCTGGAAATGTCCAAAAAAATACTTGTAATGTAGGTGCGTTTTTGGTGAGGTTTTGACAGCATGCGTTTTTGATGCATTTTTATGACAAATGTTAACATAAACGCTAGAAGAATGAACATGCTGCATTTTTTTTGTCACAAACTTTTGACAAAAAAACCGCTGACAAATAAACTGCAAGGTGCACATTGCAAATCTGACTTTGCTGGGAAGTCAAATGTCAGTAAGTTCTGACAACAAAACTGCACCAAAAAAACGAGGCAAAACGCAACAAAAAACGCAGCATGCATATGTAGCCTAAAGGGGGCTTTACACGCTGTGACATCGCTTATGCGGAGTCGTTGGGGTCACGGAATTTGTGACGCACATCCGGCCGCATTAGCGATGTTGCTGCATGTGACACCGATGAGCGATTTTGTATCGTTGCAAAAACGTGCAAAATCGCTCATCGGTGACATGGGGGTCCATTCTCGATTATCGTTACTGCAGCAGTAACAATGTAGTTCGTCGCTCCTGCGGCAGCACACATCGCTATGTGTGACGCCGCAGGAACGAGGAAGCTTTCCTTACCTGCCTCCCGGCCGCTATGAGGAAGGAAGGAGGTGGGCGGGATGTTACGTCCCGCTCATCTCCGCCCCTCCGCTGCTATTGGGCGGCCGCTCAGTGACGTCGCTGTGACGCCTCACGGACCGCCCCCTTCGAAAGGAGGCGGTTCGCCGGTCATAGCGATGTCGCCGGGCAGGTAAGTATGTGTGACAGGTCTGGGCGATGTTGTGCGGCACGGGCAGCGATTTGCCCGTGTCGCGCAACAGATGGGGGCGGGTACCCACACTAGCGATATCGGGACTGATATCGCAGTGTGTAAAGTAGCCTTAAGGCCTTGTGCGCACTAGAAAATGGAATTTTCTTAAGAAAATTCCACAGGCACTGAAAGATTTCCGCACCCGCGGAAAAAAATCCGAAAAAAAACCGCACCGAAATCTGCATGCGTTTTGGTGCGGTTTTCGTTACCTGCATCCACCGGCAATGAGGAAGGAAGGAGGTGGGCGGGATATTCTGCCCGCTCATCTCCGCCCCTCCGCTTCTATTGGACGGCTGCTGTGTGATGTCGCTGTGACGCCGCTCGAACCGTCCCCTTAGAAAGGAGGTGGTTTGCCGGCCACAGCGACGTCGCAGGAAAGGTAAGTCCGTGTGACGGGTGTAAGCGATGTTGTGCGCCACGGGCAGCGATTTGCCCGTGACGCACAACCAACGGGGGAGGGTACGCTCGCCAGCGATATCAATAGCGATATCGCAGAGTGTAAAGTGCTCTTTAGACTTGCATGTGACTCGCGTGAGGATCGCATCTCACTGCACAGACTGGCTGCTGGTTGTCCTGACAGGAGCGTGTCAGCTTCATATATTTCTATGAAGCTGACATGCTCCTGTCAGAAAAGCCGCTGGCTGGTCCAAGGAATACGATCCTCTCTCTAGTCACACACAAATGTGACTTCAGCCTAACAGTTGGCTCAATCAGTACCTGATACCTCAACTTTTTTTGCAATTATGGTTTTCACCCTCATTTTGGTGAACTCTCTAGGGTGAGTTATGGATGTCCTGCGGTAGAGGTTGCCATATGGAAACTTGGGAATGTATAGAGGGAGGTTCGTAAGAATATTGCGGTGGCTCAGCTTTGCTAAAACTGGAAGGTAGATAGGAAACGTTCGGCAGCTCCCATCTTCAATGTAGGTGATAAGATTTAGTTAATGTCATACCTTGGGTTCTGGACTCAATTCAGTGACTTTGTGCTGCATAGTCAGTTTCCTTCCCTACTGAGCCACCGCCTGGTCACTCCCTGTTCAATTGCTGATGGTCTTTTTTCTTTGCTTCTATCCTTTTGGTTTGCGGTTATCATTATCAGGTATTTTCGCTTGCCCATTTTGTCTGTCCTATCACACCCAGGATAGGACTATTTATACTCTCCTAATACTAGTCTTCTCTGCTGGCTGTATTCCTATGTGGTTTCTGCTAAGGAGTTCTAGCCTTGCTGCTAGGGATTTGTACCTGTGATACAGAGACCAGTGTGATATTTTTTCTGTGCTTCCTCTTTTAGCTAACCTACACCTTTCTCCTGTTGCTGTTAGGTTGTAGGAGAATATCAGAACTTGCATTTGCTACGTCACCTTTTCCACTTGTGCACGTGTTTTATGATTCCTCACCTTGGGTAACTAAATATCTTATCTTTCGTGGGCACGAGATTATGTGCAGGTAGTTGGATGACGCTGCTGATGACAATTACAGCGCCGCCCATAATCTCGTGCCTAAGCAATCACCTCACCAGCGTTCACGCTTTGCACAGTGCTCAGTCCCGCGAGAGTGCCACTGAGCATGTGCGAGACCTCGGGAGCACACAGTTACATGAGGGGGGCGTCCTCATGTATGTAAATGAGCAATGGGGGACGGCGTACAGCGGCAGGGGTGCGAATAACGGACGAAATACAGCCCGCCCCCGTGACCATAAAATCACATTAGCATACAAAAAGGTAAGCATTTATAAACTGTTTATTTAGGTCTCAAAGGGGGCACAATAGCAACAGGAACCTTTCTAGAATGCAGCCCAGGAGCTGCAGAAGGGGAATCTTTTAGGTTTATTGGGAAAATTCTGCTGACAGGTTCCCTTTAAAAAAGCGTACTGTGAAAGCAACCTGTTTAGAGGCACACACAATAGACACCCAGAGAGGATAAATATATCAACTAAACTGAGCATAGTGTGCACAACAGCAGATAAGCTAATCAGTACCTGCTCTGATGCTATGTACGCATGACAAGCAGATAACACAAACAAACCCCCATAGAGCAGAGCTAGTGGTAATCTCACTACATGGAGTGGCTGCAGTGATGTGTTCAGCTATTCTGTGTTTTAGCATACATGACCTGCAACCTATATAGATTTTGTTGCATACAGTACAAATAGGCTAATAAACAACTTACTTGGATGAACAATTTATAAAGGAATTGATCTGATACAGAGATGTGGTGACCATTGCAGTGTTTTCATTACCCTCCAATTGTATATCCAAATAGATTGTCATATTGCCATATACATCTACTATAAATTTCAAATTTAATGGATTCCCATTCAGATACAGTACAGACCAAAAGTTTGGACACACCTTCTCATCTCTAGAACAACTATTAGGCTGGACTCACACGAGCGTATGGCATCCGATGCGAGAGCATCGGATGCGATATGCTAATGTCCCCCGGCTCAGGCTCTGCTGCGAGCGTGAGCCGGGTGTCATGCGACTGTAACCCGATCTTGCGATCGGGTCACAGCTGTGAAGCTGAGTGCAGGCGCTGCGGAGGAGAGGGAGGGGTTAATCCTCCCATCTCCTCCACTGTCAGCCTGTGCGTAGATCGCACTGCACTGGGATAACATCCGAGTGCAGTCCGATGTATCTCTCGCATCCATTCACTTGAATGGGTGCGAGGGATACGGCTCTCGCAGACAATCGCAGCATGCTGCCGCTTTTCTCGCATCCAGAATCTGTATGCGAAAAAAGCTGACCAACAGCTCAACCTCATTGCCTAACATTGGTCAGAGTGCAATGCGAGAATTTCTCGCATTGCACTCGTCCGATTTTCACGCTCGTGTGAGCGTACCCTAAAGAGGAGACTTTGTGCAGCAGGCCTTCATGGTAAAATAGCTGCTAGGAATCCACTGCTACAGGGGGCTTTACACGCTACGAGATCACTACAGCGATCTCGTTGGGGTCACGGAATTTGTGACGCACATCCGGCCGCTGTAGCGATGCCGTTGCGTGTGACACCTATGAGTGATTTTGCATAGTCGCAAAAACGTGCAAAATCGCTCATCGGTGACATGGGGGTCCATTCTCAAATATCGTTACTGCAGCAGTAACGAAGTTGTTCCTCGTTCCTGCGGTAGCTCACATCGCTCTGTGTGACGCCGCAAGAACGAGGAACCTCACTGTGAGGCAAATCCCGGGATATGAAGATGAATTATGACTCCAGTCATAATCCCTCATCACTCCCTGGCAGTGCCCCCTCCCTTCTTGTTCTCAGTGTTCCACTTACACCTCCATGGCCATGTCCTGTGATATGGAAATGAGGTGGTGTGGGAACAATGGACACAGGATGACTCCCTGCCGTCACCCTGTAACAAGAGTTGTATCTCATTATAAGGCTCTGGAACTAGCCAGACAGAACGACTCCAGTAAAAAATGGTTCATATCTCGCAAGCCATATTTCCGATAAATACGGCAACCATAAAAATGGTGTTTTCGCATGCGGACGATGCTGGCACACCTTTTTTATGGGAGCGGGAGCTTGGGAAATACCCCAGGCGTGATATCAGCCAATGTGGAACTAGTAGACAAGTCATGAAACCTCTCATTCTGTAGCTAAATTCATAACTGTCACAATGAGAGCATTGACGTCCGCCTACGACGCTCCCAGGCCAAGTTATGGCCATATTCCATGTTGTGGATTTTGTCCATAACTCCAGCCAGGGGTGGAGCAGTGCTCCCTCTGAGGTCACGAAGGTAGGAGGGGACCTGGATTTGTCCAGGTTGATAACCCTACTTCGGCCATTTTCCAGTGTTCTTTCGCTGGGGGTCACGTGTGAGAAACATCTGTGGGAGTTCCTGGAAACCTGGTCTACAGCGCCCCCCTGTGGCCAGACGCACAAGGTAACTGATTGAATTTGCATACCTGTTTGTAAACCATGCTTTATCTGTAACTGTACTCTGACATATGTATATTCTGTAGATTCCCTATTGTATATATTGTAGTTTCTAGTGTGCTTTAGGCTGATTAAATTATATAATTAATCTTGGGCTGTTCTGCTATCTCGATCTTGAATCCCACGTCTGTGTGTTCGGCTAATAGTTACCGTGAAGCGGTTGGTGGCAGCGAGTTGTGCCAAGGATTATTGTGGGGAGGCCAGTGAGATTCGGGGAGATTTTATATATTCCGCCCGCGGAGGTCGGGGGAATATATACCCTACTCTCACCGGGGACCCTTCAATAATCGGCATAAGTAGTATAGCGGCCTCCTTGCTTATTGTCGGGCAATTCCATAATTGGCCTGACTATAAGAGGGGCGCTAGAGAGCGCGTCACGTGCTCTGTCTGTCGGTCGGGAGGTATAAAGGAGGGGTGACCCCCACTTGTTACCCCCCGATTGTGACGTACTGGTAGCCAGCGCGGGGGGATTTCTGAGTGACCCCCCGGTGGTTTGTGACATATTGGTGGCATAGCGGTGGGATCGAGATAATAGTGTGTGTGAGTGTGAGACCCATACTCCCAGACACTAAAGACTGCCTGCAGCAGCTGTGGCTGCTGGGGTCTTCAGACCAGCTCAACACTAGAGTGTCAGAGTGCAGATACTGTAAGGTGTGTGGAGGCATCAGGTGTCAGTTCTGTGTCAGTGACCAAAAGTCTGCAAGAATGGCTGATGGCACCAGGAGCAGAGCTATGCAACTGGCCAATGCTAAGGCAGGAGCCGAAGAGAGGGAGGACGGTGCTGTGGACAGTAATGAGGAGGTTGCCCACGAGTCCTCCAGGAGCTCGACGCCAGAAAACCGTTCTGCAGAGGACATTGCACAACCTAGCAATTATGGACAAGATGAGGAGCAGCTCACCCAAGGGTCCTCAACGAGCCAGATGCCAGCCCTCCGCTCTGCAAGGGACAGTGAAGCACCAGGCTCCGCAGCGGGCCGCAGATCACCACGTGCCATTCCACCGAGCCTGGGAGGCTCGGATAGCCTTCTCCAAATGGCTATGGCCCTTCTCCAGGCGGGAGACCGGGATACCTACGAGATACTCATGGCAGAGCGCAGGGCAGAGCGGCAGGCAGCGCGTGATGCTGAGGCTGCGGAGCGGCAAGCAGCGCGTGAAGAGCGCCAGGCAGAGCGTGAGGCTGCGGAGCGACAGGCAGACCGTGACTACCAGCTGCATCTAGCTCAGCTCCGGCCCTCATCAGCCACACGTGACCTTCAAGACACCAAACTTCCAAAGGTCCGTGTTGAGGACTTCCCAGTGCTGGAGAAGGATGGAGACTTGGACTCTTTCCTGACTGCTTTTGAACGGACTTGCTTGCAGCACCATCTGGACAAGGACCAGTGGGCCAAATACCTGACCCCCCGTTTAAGGGGTAAGGCCCTGGAAATCCTTGGGGACTTGCCTGCTGAGGCAGATCAGGGCTACGACACCATCAAGCGGGCCCTGATCCAACAGTACAACCTCACTCCGGAGTCCTACCGCAAGAAGTTCCGGACCCTGCAGAAGGGACCAAAGGACTCCTGGGCTGACCACCGGCGGGCACTTGCCCGAGCTGCCGACCACTGGACCCAAGGCCTGCAGCTTTCCACCGGACCAGAGATCCTGGACTTGGTCATCACGGAGCAACTTTTGTGGAACTGCCCTGAGGATCTCCGCCAGTTCATCCGAGACCAGAAGCCAAAGGGGTCCACGGCTACAGCTGCCCTTGCCGATGACTACACCAACAACCGGGCTCCTGAAGCCAGGAGAGCAGCCACCAGCAGCACCTGGAGAGGGGGTAAGATGAACTCTGCGACTGCCCCACCTGCCCCTAGACTGCAGGGGGTGTCCCCCTCAACTCCCCTCTCCAGGCCCGTGGCAGAACCAAGACGGTGCCACCAGTGCAACCTACCTGGACACTTCAAGGCCATGTGCCCTCAGCGTCCCAAGGCCCCGGCTCCGTCCCCGTCCCAAGGGCCGCCCAAGGTGTATTGTGTGGGTGGGGGTGGTGGTAGGTCCCTGGACAGCTTCCAACCTGTCACCGTCGGCCGGTCTGTGACCATAGGACTGCGAGACAGCGCCTCGGAGGTGACTCTGGTGCGGCCTGAGATGGTGTCCCCCCAAGACTTGATCCCTGGAAAAACCCTCGCTGTCTCCGGGATTGGAGGCATTGACCCGGCGCTGCCTGTTGCTGACATTTATGTGGACTGGGGCGCAGGGCGAGGGGTGAGGGAGGTGGGGGTAACTGATCGGATCCCCGCAAACGTGCTACTTGGGACAGATTTGGGGCAGATAACCTCCCAGTTTGGGCCCCAACCAAGGGCTGAACCTTCAGCCAGTACTGACATGCCTCCGGACAATGTTAATGTGTTATCTATGAATGATGTAAGGGAGGAGGGAGTGAACTCTGATATTTCTGCTTGCATAGACACTATAGACACACACACAGCTGCAGCTGTGACAGGGGAGGGGGTCAGAGAAAGGTGTGACAATGCCTCTACAAGTAATCAGCCTGTGAGCTGGGATCTGTTGCCCTCTGCAGGGATAAGCAGAGAGCAGGGTGCTGCAGGGGGAGGACCAGTGTGTGGGGTGGGGGCTACCACAGCAAATGTGGGGTCCCCAGAGATTTCACAGCGGGGTTCTGTTGCTGCAGGAGGGGAACAGGCAGGTGAGATTGGGGCCGGTCCAGGAGCGGAAGTGCTCCCAGGTAAGATCTCGGTGCATGGTTCCCCCACAACCGGGGTGTCAGGAAGCCAGGTAGGTCTGCCTGAACCGGCGACTTGGTCAGGAACGGAGGAGGAGCAGGCACGACCCACGGTCGCAGCGGCTGTGGCCGCTGTCACCCGCAGTGGGAGTGCTGGAAGCAAAGGGGCCTCCCGGAGGTCCGATAGCTCTTCCCCTTCTGACCAAGTGGCAGCCGAGTCAGGTGGAGGCCAGGACACAGGTCCCGGGGTACTGACTGAAGATGTGACAGTCTCGTCGATTCTGGCCACATCTAGTCAGGGGTTTCAGGCAGCGTTAGAAGCTGACGACAGCCTGAAAGCTCTTAAGGAGCAGGCGGCACAGCCTCCCTCGGACTCGGACCCGGAGCGAGTGGTCTGGGACCAAGGATGGCTGTACCGGGCCACGGTCCAGCAGGATTCACCGGAGGCGTGGCCCAGGGACCGACAGTTGGTGGTACCCTATCCGTTCCGGACGGAGTTGTTGCGGATCGCACATGAGATTCCGATGGCCGGACACCTAGGGATCGCTAAGACCAAGGCCAGGTTAAACCAGCATTTCTACTGGCCAAAAATGGGGGCCGATGTGGCTGCCTACTGCCGTTCGTGTGAAACCTGTCAGAGAGTGGGGAAGGCGGGGCCACGCCCCAAAGCCCCACTAGTATCTCTGCCAATCATCGATGAGCCTTTCAGGAGGGTGGCTGTGGATCTGGTCGGCCCGCTGGCCATCCCCAGCAGCTCCGGGAAACGCTTCATACTGACGGTAGTGGACTATGCCACCCGGTACCCAGAAGCAGTGGCCTTGTCGTCCATTCGGGCTGACAAGGTGGCCACCGCATTGCTGGAGATTTTCTCCCGAGTGGGTTTTCCCCAGGAAATGCTCACTGACCGGGGGACCCAATTCATGTCCCAGCTGATGGAGGCCCTCTGTAAGCAAGTCCAGGTGCGACATCTGGTGGCCAGCCCGTACCATCCACAGACTAATGGCCTGTGCGAGCGGTTCAATGGCACCTTAAAGCAGATGCTTAAGATGTTGGTCGACTCCCATGGGCGTGACTGGGAGCGGTATCTCCCACACCTGTTATTTGCTTACCGGGAGGTTCCACAGGCCTCAACAGGATTCTCACCGTTTGAGCTCCTGTACGGGCGACGTGTGCGGGGCCCCCTGGCTCTGGTGAAAGAGGCTTGGGAAGGGGATTTGGCCACCCCTGGAGTGTCGGTTATCGAGTATGTCATGCGCTTCCGGGACAAAATGCAGGCCTTGACGCAACTGGTACACGACAATATGGCTCAAGCCCAGGCCGATCAGAAGCGTTGGTACGACCAGAACGCTTGTGAGAGGACCTACCAAGTGGGTCAAAAGGTGTGGGTACTGGTCCCCGTACCACAGGACAAGCTTCAGGCAGCCTGGGAAGGCCCATACCTCGTGTACCAGCAGCTCAACCCTGTAACGTACCTGGTCACCCTGGACCCTGCCCGTGGAAGGCGGAAGCCCTTCCATGTGAACATGATGAAGGCACATCATGAGCAGGAGGCATGTGCGCTCCCCGTGTGCAACCTGCCCGAGGAGGGAGAAGCGGAAACCCTCTTGGATATGCTAGCCCAGGTTAGGGCAGGCGGATCCATTGAGGATGTGGAGGTTGGCCACCAGCTCTTGGAAGACCAACGGTCCCAGCTGTGGGCCACCCTCCTCCCCTTCCGGGGGTTGTTTACCAACCAGCCCGGAAGGACTGACTTGGCTGTCCATCACGTGGACACTGGGGATCATCCCCCGATCCGGCGTTCAGCATATCGGGTCTCCCTGGAGGTGCAGCAACACATGCGCCAGGAGATTGACGAGATGCTGAAGCTGGGGGTGATCCAGGCATCCAACAGCGCTTGGGCCTCGCCTGTAGTCCTCGTCCCTAAGAAGGACCGAACCACTCGGTTCTGCGTGGACTACAGGGGGCTCAATGCTGTCACGGTCGCCGATGCGTACCCAATGCCACGCATCGATGACCTGCTCGATCAGTTGGCCGGGGCTCAGTACCTGACCATCATGGACCTGAGCCGGGGATATTGGCAGATCCCCCTGACTCGCAAGGCCAGGGAACGCTCTGCCTTTATTACCCCATTTGGACTGTACGAGTCCACGGTGATGCCATTCGGGATGAGGAATGCCCCTGCCACTTTCCAGCGGATGGTCAACACCCTGCTCAAGGGACTTGAAGGGTACGCGGCCGCGTACCTGGATGACATTGCCGTCTTCAGTCCCACCTGGGAGGACCACCTAGAGCATCTAGCACAGGTGCTCAGGCGGATCCACCGGGCAGGTTTGACCATCAAGCCGGGAAAGTGTCAGCTGGCCATGAGCGAGGTCCAGTACCTCGGTCACCGGGTAGGTGGGAGAACACTGAAGCCCGAGCCTGAGAAAGTGGAAGCCATCGCATCCTGGCCCACCCCCAGGACCAAGAAGCAGGTGATGTCCTTCTTGGGGACCGCTGGGTACTATAGGAGGTTTGTTCCATGCTATAGTAGCCTGGCAAAGCCCTTGACGGACCTCACCAAGAAGAAGCTGCCCTCTGCAGTCGATTGGACAATGGACTGCGAGACAGCCTTCCGGGCCCTAAAGGACGCCCTGTCCAGCCCGCCCGTGCTACAGGCAGCCGACTTCACGCGGCCGTTTGTAGTACAGACCGACGCCAGTGACTTCGGCCTCGGTGCGGTGCTCAGCCAGGTGGACTCTGCGAGCCAAGAGCACCCAGTCTTGTACCTGAGCAGGAAGCTGTTACCAAGGGAAGTTGCCTATTCCACGATGGAGAAGGAGTGCCTGGCCATAGTGTGGGCCCTGCAGCGTCTGCAACCCTATCTATACGGGCGCCACTTCATCGTGGAGACGGACCACAATCCCCTCAGCTGGTTGCACACCGTCTCTGGGACGAATGGGCGATTGTTGCGATGGAGCCTTGCGCTCCAGCAATACAACTTCACCATTCGCCACAAAAGGGGCCGTGACCACGGTAACGCAGACGGGCTGTCCCGACAAGGAGAGGTCGCGGACGGGCGCACGGGGGAACACCGGAGTGTGCTGCCCCCTAGCGCCCTCAAAAGGGGGGAGGTGTGAGGCAAATCCCGGGATATGAAGATGAATTATGACTCCAGTCATAATCCCTCATCACTCCCTGGCAGTGCCCCCTCCCTTCTTGTTCTCAGTGTTCCACTTACACCTCCATGGCCATGTCCTGTGATATGGAAATGAGGTGGTGTGGGAACAATGGACACAGGATGACTCCCTGCCGTCACCCTGTAACAAGAGTTGTATCTCATTATAAGGCTCTGGAACTAGCCAGACAGAACGACTCCAGTAAAAAATGGTTCATATCTCGCAAGCCATATTTCCGATAAATACGGCAACCATAAAAATGGTGTTTTCGCATGCGGACGATGCTGGCACACCTTTTTTATGGGAGCGGGAGCTTGGGAAATACCCCAGGCGTGATATCAGCCAATGTGGAACTAGTAGACAAGTCATGAAACCTCTCATTCTGTAGCTAAATTCATAACTGTCACAATGAGAGCATTGACGTCCGCCTACGACGCTCCCAGGCCAAGTTATGGCCATATTCCATGTTGTGGATTTTGTCCATAACTCCAGCCAGGGGTGGAGCAGTGCTCCCTCTGAGGTCACGAAGGTAGGAGGGGACCTGGATTTGTCCAGGTTGATAACCCTACTTCGGCCATTTTCCAGTGTTCTTTCGCTGGGGGTCACGTGTGAGAAACATCTGTGGGAGTTCCTGGAAACCTGGTCTACAGCGCCCCCCTGTGGCCAGACGCACAAGGTAACTGATTGAATTTGCATACCTGTTTGTAAACCATGCTTTATCTGTAACTGTACTCTGACATATGTATATTCTGTAGATTCCCTATTGTATATATTGTAGTTTCTAGTGTGCTTTAGGCTGATTAAATTATATAATTAATCTTGGGCTGTTCTGCTATCTCGATCTTGAATCCCACGTCTGTGTGTTCGGCTAATAGTTACCGTGAAGCGGTTGGTGGCAGCGAGTTGTGCCAAGGATTATTGTGGGGAGGCCAGTGAGATTCGGGGAGATTTTATATATTCCGCCCGCGGAGGTCGGGGGAATATATACCCTACTCTCACCGGGGACCCTTCAATAATCGGCATAAGTAGTATAGCGGCCTCCTTGCTTATTGTCGGGCAATTCCATAATTGGCCTGACTATAAGAGGGGCGCTAGAGAGCGCGTCACGTGCTCTGTCTGTCGGTCGGGAGGTATAAAGGAGGGGTGACCCCCACTTGTTACCCCCCGATTGTGACGTACTGGTAGCCAGCGCGGGGGGATTTCTGAGTGACCCCCCGGTGGTTTGTGACACTCACCTTACCTGTGTCCCGGCCACAATGCGGAGGGAAGGAGGTGGGCGGGATGTTCGTCCCGCTCATCTCCGCCCCTCCGCTTCTATTGGGCGACGGTTCAGTGACGCTGCTGTGACGTCGCTGCGACGCTGAATGAACCGCCCCCTTAGAAAGGAGGCGGTTCGCCGGTCACAGCGACGTCGCAGGGAAGGTAAGTCCGTGTGACGGGTCCGAGCGATGTTGTGCGACACGGGCAGAGATTTGCCCGTGTCGCACAACCGATGGGGGCGGGTACGCACGCTGCCGATATCGGTACCGATATCGCACCGTGTAAAGCGGCCTTAAGGACAGGCAACAAGCAGAAGAGACTTGTTTGGGCTAAAGAACACAAGGAATGGACATAAGACCAGTGGAAATCTGTGCTTTGGTCTGAGGAGTCCAAATTTGAGATCTTTGGATCCAACCACTGTGTCTTTGTAGAAAAGGTGGACTCTACATGCCTGGTTCTGTACCGCCACGTGGCCTCAGCTGCGGCCGAAAAGCCGCTCGGGTCCGTGCTCGTGTACTGCGGGTGGTGGCTCGAGCCTCTCACGGACCCGGGGGTAACGTCGCTCTGAAAGGAGGGGAGTGGCGGTGCACGCAGGGGTTTTGGGTGGAATAGGTAAAGTTCGTGATGCCACCCACGGGTTGTGGTGATTGTATGGTAGACACCACTGATGTCGTGAAGGTACGGGGCTCCGGGGAGCGGTGTAGTGGGTGCAGCTAGGTGTTGACCCCTCCGTGGGTAGGTGATGTTGGTCCCGGGGCCCGAGGGAGGTTGCAGTGTCGCGGTGCGGTGCAGTGCGGTGCCTGATGGCACTGTTGGACTCACGATTAAACCACACAGAGTCACTGGTAAACCACATTCGGTGAAGATCGGTGCCCGCAGCCAGCTGCGTGAGTCCCCAGTAAGGGTGGTGATGTCGCCTTTCTCCTGCACTTCTAATTGTGTGTTTTGACTCCTATGCTTCAGCAACGGTAGTCCGCTCCCGACTTTTAGATGCCGGAGGAGCCCCTTTTGCCCGCAGGTGCTGGCCCGTGGATCTCTGGCCCTTGGCGGTGGCTCTTATCCGGAATCGGTGGGCTTTTTCCATCAATCGGGACTTTGGGTGGGAATGAACCCCTGAGGTCCAGACCGCAATCAGTGAATTTGACTACACCTAGTGGCTTTTAGGCTAGTTCGGGGTCTGAGTACCCTGCCTGGTGCTCCGGTAAACAAGTTAGCTCCCCGGTTCAGGTCCGGCGGGCCACCACCTGGTCACGATCCCTACGGTTCCGCAGTTCTGTCCTCCCGGACTCCTGCAGGCGGCCACCACCGTCTGCCTGCCTGACTGATCGGGGGTCCTAGGCTCCAACCCAGGCCCCTCACAGAACTGTACTCCTTTTAGCTCCTCTCATTAACCTCTCCAAACTTAATCTCCTTGTATTTCCTGCCTAAGGCCAGCAGACTCCTCGGGGGGCGTGTCTATCTGCCTGACTCCACCCACCTGGTGTGCCTGTCTGACTCTGAGGGAGGCAATTGGGTCTTTGTTGACTGATGGTACCTTACTGGGGTGGGGGTGTGTGTGATGTGTGTAGTGACCTGTGACCCCTGGGGGTACAGGGCGTCACATTCCCCCTTGGTTTAATGCAGACCGTCCGCGGGCTGCCCGACCAACACCGGTTTATTTTTCTTTCACTGAAAAAGATAAAACGGACAACAATTTACAAATATACTAACATATTCACATGTTAAGAATATTGGTTTCTTCCCTTACGGGAGGCAGGTTTACTTGAACATTACGGAACTTTTATTAAACATACGGGGAACGGATGCATGTCCTTCCGCTTTCGCACCCAAGCCACCTAGACCTTGATGCTGCCCCTAAGAAACGGGCAGCACCCCTTTTCCCCAGTCCAGAAAACGGGAACTGGCCTAGGCCACCCAAGTGGGAACGGGTACGGTGCGTCGCACCCGGCAGTCATTCAGAAGCCCCACGTCCAGGGGACCCCTGACCTGGTGGATGGTCACCAGTTCTGATGGTGACCGGACCCCAGCCTGCTCTGCTGCGGGTCCTCCCGCCAACCAGCCTCTCCGGAGACTGGCAGTTGCGGAAAGGGCAATTGGGGCATTATTTACAAGCCCAAAAGTTATTTTGGGTGGCTTGCAAGTTCTCAGCCTTGCCTTTGGGAAAGGGGGCAACAAAAGTCTCAACAGGGACGGGCGCTTCAGTAGCCGGTTCCGCTACCATAAAAACAAACACTGTAGATCCGAACGGGGACTGTCCTTTAGACAACGGGGATCCGCTGCCCTATTTCAGGTCACCTTCCTCGTACTCCTCCTCCAGCTCCACATCAGGGCCGTACGGTGGGGGAGGGGACTGGGAGCGCCCCGGGCCTTCTTGGCGTGCCCGTCTCTCGACGCCACGGGCAAACCAGCCCCTCTCCCCACAGTGCCGGGTGTAGGTGACTAGCTCTCCTGGGATCAGGTCACGGTCCGGGTGACCCATTGGCAGGTGCGGGAACACGTCCCGACGGGATACGAAGCCCTCTGCTTCCAGGCCGGGCTCATACACAAACCCCCATCCTCTGTCAGGGTCAAATCGCTGGACTTGGCCTTCGTACCTTGGGCCCCGCACCCGATAGGTGGCGCATCGGAGATTTTCTTTCTCCCTAATCGTCTGGGCCAGGATCTCGGCTCGCCTCTTTTCCCGGGCCGCTATTTCATGGCCCAGCTGGCTAGGCTGCCGCTCCCAGTACGGAGCATCTGTCTGCTCCCATTGCGCAGGGGTCGGGTCCAGTCGGCGCTCCCCGGTGCTGGCTACGACCGGTACCATCTGCGTTGGGGAGCCCCGCTGTGTCGCGGCCTGCTGTGCTGCCTCGCAGCAACGACCCTGCGCCACCTCCGCCGAGGCCTGGGGTTGTGGAGCGGCCAGCTTTGCCCACAGGGCGGGCTTCCGGGCAACATCCGCCTCCTCCGTGGCCGGGCGGACTGCCGGGGCCGGGACTACTTTGGGCGCGGTCACTTCCAAGACCGGCGGCTTCATCTCGCGGACAGGCACCTCCCGGGGAATCTTCCACGGCAACGGGATCGGTGCGGGCTGTACAAAGGGCTGTCCGCGGGCGGCGTCCACAGGCTCGTCCTCATGGGCGGATGGGATGAACTCCGCGGCCGGTGTCGGGGGCAGCGGGCCGGGTGGCGGTGCGACGGCAGCCGATACGGGCGGCGGAGGAAGCAGTAAGGTGAGCGGGAGCAGGCCGAGCCCCTCAGCCGCAGCGGCCGGTCCTTCAGGGACGCAGGGACGTGGGTCGCTTACCAGCTCCTCTAACACTGCCTCCACCTCGCGTTTCCACATGGCCGCAGCTACTTCCTCCATTTCGGCCGCCCCCTTTCCATAAGGAACCGGACTTGGGCCTGTAGACAGCAGCACATCTGCGCTGTCCGGGCTTCCACCCACGCCGCTGTTCCTGGTGCGGGCTGCGGGATTTCAGGGTTGCCGGAGGGGATGGACATCTTGCAGAGTGCTTGTCCAGGAACCAGACGGGTGCAGAGTCCTGGCGTCCCTGCTCTTTATCTTCTTGGTCACATGAGGCAAGATCTTCGCCCGCAAACCCCTTGGTCTTTTCACAGCACCTCTCTCTCTGGGGGCGGGGCTTCACTTTCGTGCCTTCACTGCTCGGGGAAGACAACTCGAGCGGGAAACTTTCGCGCCCAAGATGGCATGTCTTCAGATTTTTCAGCGGGACGCCGCTGACGGGGACTACAAGGCGCACTTCTACTGGTAAGTAGACTGGTTCTATCCTGTTCGTGATGCCAGAAGGGTCGATGTGTACCGCCCCGGGGCCTCGGCTGCGGCCGCCGAGCCGCTCGGGTCCGTGCTCGTGTACTGCGGGTGGAGGCTCGAGCCTCTCACGGACCCGGGGGTCACGTCGCTCTGAAAGGGGGGTAGTGGCGGTGCACGCAGTGGTTTTGGGTGGAATAGGTAAAGTTCGTGACGCCACCCACGGGTTGTAGTGATTGTATGGTGGACACCACCGCTGCCGTGAAAGTACGGGGCTCCCGGGAGTGGCGTAGTGGGCGCAGCTAGGTGTTGACCCCTCCGTGGGTAGGGGGTGTTGGTCCCGGGGCCCGAGGGAGGTTGCAAGGCGCAGTGTCGCGGTGCGGTGCAGTGCGGTGCCTGATGGCACTGTTGGACTCACGATTAAACCACACAGAGTTACTGGTAAACCACATTCGGTGAAGATCGGTGCCCGCAGCCGGATGCGTGAGTCCCCAGTAAGGGTGGTGATGTCGCCTTTCTCCTGCATCTCTAATTGTGTGTTTTGACTCTTATGCTTCAGCAACGGTAGTCCGCTCCCCGACTTTTAGATGCCGGAGGAGCCCCTTTTGCCCGCAGGCGCCGGACCGTGGATCTCTGGCCCTTGGCAGTGGCTCTTATCCGGAATCGGTGGGCTTTTGCCGTCAATCGGGACTTTGGGTGGGAATGAACCCCTGAGGTCCAGACCGCAATCAGTGAATTTGACTACACCTAGTGGCTTCTAGGCTAGTTCGGGGTCTGAGTACCCTGCCTGGTGCTCCGGTAAACAAGTTAGCTCTCCGGTTCGGGTCCGGCGGGCCACCACCCGGTCACGGTCCCTACGGTTCCGCAGTTCTGTCTTCCCGGACTCCTGCAGGTGGCCACCACCGTCTGCCTGCCTGACTGATCGGGGGTCCTAGGCTCCAACCCAGGCCCCTCACAGAACTGTACTCCTCTTAGCTCTTCTCACTAACCTCTCCAAACTTAATCTCCTTGTATTTCCTGCCTCAGGCCAGCAGACTCCTCGAGGGACATGTCTATCCACCTGACTCCGCCCACCTGGTGTGCCTGTCTGACTCTGAGGGAGGCAATTGGGTCTTTGTTGACTGATGGTACCTTACTGGGGTGGGGGTGTGTGTGGTGTGTGTAGTGACCTGTGACCCCTGGGGGTCCAGGGCGTCACAGTTCCCACCGTGAAGCATGGAGGAGGAGGTGTGATGGTGTGGGGGTGCTTTGCTGGTGACATTGTTGGGGAGTTATTCAAAATTGAAGGCATACTAAATCAGCATGACTACCACAGCATCTTGCAGCGGTTTGCGTTTAGTTGGACCATCATTTATTTCTCAACAGGACAATGACCAAAAATGCACCTCCAGGCTGTGTAAGGGCTATTTGACTAAGAAGGAGAGTGATGGGATGCTACGCCAGATGACCTGGCCTCCACAGTAACCAGACCAATCGAGATGGTTTGGGGTGAGGTGGACCGCAGAGTGAAGGTAAAAGGGCCAACAAGTGCTAAGAATTTCTGGGAACTCCTTCAAGACCGTTGGAAAACCATTTTCGGTGACTACCTCTTGAAGCTCATCAAGAGAATGCCAAGAGTGTGCAAAGCAGTAATCAAAGCAAAAGGTGGCTACTTTGAAGAACCTAGAATATAAGACATATTTTCAGTTGTTTCACACTTTTTTGTTAAATATTTCATTCCATTTCATTCATAGTTTTGATGTCTTCAATGTGAATCTACAATTTTTAGAGTCATGAAAATATAGAAACTCTTTGAATGAGAAGGTGTGTCCAAACTTTTGGTCTGTACTGTATGTCTGCAGTGAATTTTTAATCAATTGAAAATGTCTGCATTTGCTTTAAGGTACTAGAAAATCGGGTCCTTGATGGAAGGAACATACCTGAGTTTAATTCAATGTGATTAGGTTACCTCCCATCCGATTTCTGATCTACAAAGGTAGAAGCTATATCTGGACAGTTCAATTATATCTAAATATGCCTATGAATAAGCACAAACCATATGTCCAAATTGCGTAAGGTTACCTGTATTGGACTGATGTGCTTTTTTTATTGTTTGGATTTTTTCATCTTTTTTAATATGTGAGAAAGAAAGAAAATATATTTAAAAAAAAAATTCCTGTTGGTGCTGGAAGTTTCCTCCTTTTCTCCAGATTGCCCATTCGCTGGACGGACTTGCCGGCGTGTTCTCCGTGGATCTAACAAGGATATCACTGCCTTATCAACATTATGGAAAACATATGGAATACGGTAGGCTGAAAATATAAAATTTTTTCTTTTTTACAGCTCGATGTACATTTCACCTGAACGACTTTGTCAGGAGGCGTGGCTATATGGGGAAAGGAGGGTTTAATTAAATATCCCTTGTCAAAGTCCAGATTGAAGGTAGGACAAATCGGCGCGCTCAGCGTCATGTTGTCCTGCCCCTCCGCACAACGCAGCGGCGGCCCGCTGAGGATGATGGTAGGGAGGATGTGTGTAATCCACCCCATCACCATGGAAACGCCACAACAACCACGGTGTGTGGAAGGCCGGGACAGCACATGCGCGCTTTGCGTTTGTGTCCAGGGGATATACAAAGTACGTAGTAGGACATATGGGCGCGCCAAACACCACACCATCTCGCTCCCCCACACGATGACTACGTCATCCCCTCCATCTCCACAGCGACGCCAAAACAACCACAGCGCACAGGAAGCCGGGACAGCGCACACGCGCAGCGCGTCTGTGTCCAGGAAACATATAACCTCATGGAGTAAGTGAAACCATTGCTGGTAGACCACATATAATATATATAACAGATCCCGCCCTCACACCTATAAAAGCATTTGATAACCATAAGGACACGATATTACATTAGCATAAATATGCAAATATAAACAAAAACAGTTATTCAGTAACGCAAAAATCAAAAGAGTACAAAACATATACAGTTAGGTAGTTAGGTCCAGAAATATTTGGACAGTGACACAATTTTCGCGAGTTGGGCTCTGCATGCCACCACATTGGATTTGAAATGAAACTTCTACAACAGAATTCAAGTGCAGATTGTAACGTTTAATTTGAAGGTTTGAACAAAAATATCTGATAGAAATTGTAGGAATTGTACACATTTCTTTACAAACACTCCACATTTTAGGAGGTCAAAAGTAATTGAACAAATAAACCAAACCCAAACAAAATATTTTTATTTTCAATATTTTGTTGCGAATCCTTTGGAGGCAATCACTGCCTTAAGTCTGGAACCCATGGACATCACCAAACGCTGGGTTTCCTCCTTCTTAATGCTTTGCCAGGCCTCTACAGCCGCAGCCTTCATGTCTTGCTTGTTTGTGGGTCTTTCCGTCTTAAGTCTGGATTTGAGCAAGTGAAATGCATGCTCAATTGGGTTAAGATCTGGTGATTGACTTGGCCATTGCAGAATGTTCCACTTTTTTGCACTCATGAACTCCTGGGTAGCTTTGGCTGTATGCTTGGGGTCATTGTCCATCTGTACTATGAAGTGCCGTCCAATCAACTTTGCGGCATTTGGCTGAATCTGGGCTGAAAGTATATCCCGGTACACTTCAGAATTCATCCGGCTACTCTTTTCTGCTGTTATGTCATCAATAAACACAAGTGACCCAGTGCCATTGAAAGCCATGCATGCCCATGCCATCACGTTGCCTCCACCATGTTTTACAGAGGATGTGGTGTGCCTTGGATCATGTGCCGTTCCCTTTCTTCTCCAAACTTTTTTCTTCCCATCATTCTGGTACAGGTTGATCTTTGTCTCATCTGTACATAGAATACTTTTCCAGAACTGAGCTGGCTTCATGAGGTGTTTTTCAGCAAATTTAACTCTGGCCTGTCTATTTTTGGAATTGATGAATGGTTTGCATCTAGATGTGAACCCTTTGTATTTACTTTTTATGGAGTCTTCTCTTTACTGTTGACTTAGAGACAGATACACCTACTTCACTGAGAGTGTTCAGGACTTCAGTTGATGTTGTGAACGGGTTCTTCTTCACCAAAGAAAGTATGCGGCGATCATCCACCAATGTTGTCATCCATGGACGCCCAGGCCTTTTTGAGTTCCCAAGCTCACCAGTCAATTCCTTTTTTCTCAGAATGTACCCGACTGTTGATTTTGCTACTCCAAGCATGTCTGCTATCTCTCTGATGGATTTTTTCTTTTTTTTCAACCTCAGGATGTTCTGCTTCACCTCAATTGAGAGTTCCTTAGACCGCATGTTGTCTGGTCACAGCAACCGCTTCCAAATGCAAAACCACACACCTGTAATCAACCCCAGACCTTTTAACTACTTCATTGATTACAGGTTAACGAGGGAGACGCCTTCAGAGTTAATTGCAGCCCTTAGAGTCCCTTGTCCAATTACTTTTGGTCCCTTGAAAAAGAGGAGGCTATGCATTACAGAGCTTTGATTCCTAAACCCTTTCTCCGATTTGGATGTGAAAACTCTCATATTGCAGCTGGGAGTGTGCAATTTCAGCCCATATTATATATATAATTGTATTTCTGAACATGTTTTTGTAAACAGCTAAAATAACAAAACTTGTGTCACTGTCCAAATATTTCTGGCCCTGACTGTATCACTCTAGCACGCCAAAGAGGTATCAATATAGAAAAGTGACAACACGGTCAACAAATACAATTTCGTCACACATATCAAATACAACAGGTGAGAACACGTCCCACCAAAACCATAACCCAAAAAGAGATGAAGCTTGACAGGAGTTGATGGGCGACTCCATAATGCCAAATAAGTGTGAATGACCAATCTGAAAATGACCATGGACACAATCCAACGGAAAACCTAAAATAATACAATGATACAAAGGAAAATTAAAAACAGAACAAAAAGAACTGAAGAAAAACTCCTCGTACATTCAGGATCATAGCTACAAAAAGGACTTGAAGCTGACGGCTTCATTGAGGCACCGAGATGAGATGGTATCCAAAATGACCATCCAACGGGTTTCTTTCTGGAGGAGTCTCCGTTTAATACCACCTCCCCTATTACCCATATACACATGATCAATACCCCTAACACTAAGGCTGTGTGCACACGTTGCGTTTTTTACCGCGGAAACGCTGCGTTTAGAACCGCAGCATTTCAGTGGCAAATTGCATGCTTTCAGCTTTCCCAGCAAAGTGTATGAGAAAGCCGAAAAATCAGTGCACATGCTGCGTTTCTAAACGCAGCGTTTTGGATGCCAAAAATCGGTGCGGAAAGAAAAGCAGCATGTCACTTCTTTTGTGCGGTGTGGCTGCGTTCTCTCCCCCATTGAATCAATGATGTGGGGTCAGAACGCAGCTACACCGCAGTGAGCTGCTTTTTTGTTGCGGTCCGCGGCCTTTGTCGGCACGCCAGAACGCAGGCATTTACCTGGAAGTGAGGTCAAGAGGCTTCCTGTTGACCTCACTTCCTGGCAAAGTCCAGGAAAGCCCCCGGTGTCTCCAAAGTGCCCGCCCCGACCCCCGACCCCCCTCCCGAAAATCCAACATGGCCGCGCGCACAGTAGCGCACCGGCCGCCCTGCTCCTATGATTTCTGTCGCATGTGCAATAAAACATGCGACAGAAAAATGCCCCCAGGCCCTGCCTGGTCACCCCCTATTCCCCCCAGTATTCCCCCTTACCTGTCCGGTCGCAGCGCTGATCCCCCGTGGCCCCCTCCTCCTTCACAGTGCACGCCGGCCGGTCACATGAGCAGAGCAGCTGACAGCCAGCACTGTGTTCAGAGAGCTGTGCTGGCTGCTCGGCACTCTGCAGCTGTGACCCGGGGAGAGTGGGTGCAGATTTTTGGCACCCACTCTCCTCAAATGGAGGGTCTGCCCTCCTAGAAAATGGGGGATACGTTCCCTGAACGTGCCCCCATATTCTAGAAGGTCCAGAGGCGACGTGGGACGTCCATATGGATTTCTGCGGACCCATTTTTTTCAAATTTTTTGATTAAATTGGAGAACAAGGGAATGATTTGGGGAGTGTTTTTTCTAATAAAAAATTTTTTGTCATTTTTTTTTTGCTTTTGTTAACTGTCAATTAGTTATGTCTGGTATCTGATAGACGCCGTGACATCACTAATTGCTGGGCTTGATGCCAGGTGACATTACACATCTGGTATCAACCCCATTTATTACCCCGTTTGCCAACGCACCAGGGCGCGGGATGAGTTGGGGCGAAGCGCCAGGATTGGCGCATCTAATGGATGCGCCACTTCTGGGGCGGCTGCGGCCTGCTATTTTTAGGCTGGGAAGAGTCCAATAACCATGGCTCTTCCCACCCTGAGAATACCAGACCCCAGCTGTCAGCTTCACCTTGGGTGGTGATCTAATTTGGGGGGACCCCACGTTATTTTTTTTTTAATTCTTTATTTATAAATAAAAAAAAAAAGCCTGGGGAGCCCTCCAAATTGATCACCAGCCAAGATGAAGCTGCCAGCTGTGGTTTGCAGGCTACAGCTGTCTGCTTTACCCTGACTTGCTATCAAAAATAGGGGGGACCCCACGCCATTTTTTTCATTTTTTTTTTTTTATTGGATAAATACTAAGCTAGGCACCCTTTAGTGCCACATGAAAGGTACTAAAGGTGTCAGCTTAGAATATGCAGGCGGGGGTGGGACGTTATATATATTTGACATCCATTCATCCATTGACGCTTTTTAGGCTGTGTGCCCACCATCAGGGTTTGCAGAGTTATGGGCGCTGAGTGTTTTCCCTGCGTCCATAACGCTGCGTTGTGCAGTAGAAGCACAGTGGAAGGATTTTTGGAGATCCCATGCCCACTGTGCTTCTTTTCTCCGCAGCATAAACATGTCAATTTATGCTGCGGAGACGAGAATGTTCTCTGCAGGTAGCATAGAGCTCCACAGCAGCCTGAACCCAAATCGTGGGCATGGGCAGCTGCAGGAAGGCTGGCACTGTGTACTAGACGCCGTGTCGCTGGATCATGGCCACATAGCCTTAGGCCCCTTTCACACGCGGGTACGCCGCACGGAGACACGTGCAGTGAAAAATCACTGACGTGTGCACACGTTGCGTTTTTTACCGCGGAAACGCTGCGTTTTGAACCGCAGCGTTTCAGTGGCAAATTGCATGCGTTCAGCTTTCCCAGCAAAGTGTATGGGAAAGCTGAAAAATCAGTGCACATGCTGCGTTTCTAAACGCAGCGTTTTTGATGCTAAAAATCGGTGCGGAAAGAAAAGCAGCATGTCACTTCTTTTGTGCGTTGTGGCTGCGTTCTCTCCCCCATTGAAATCAATGATGTGGGGTCAGAACGCAGCTACACCGCAGTGAGCTGCTTTTTTGTTGCGGTCCGCGGGCTTTGTCGGCACGCCAGAACGCAGGCATTTACCTGGAAGTGAGGTCAAGAGGTTTCCTGTTGACCTCACTTCCTGGCAAAGTTCAGGAAAGCCCCCGGTGTCGCCGAAGTGCCCGCCCCGACCCAACAAAATCCAACATGGCCGCGCGCACTGTAGCGCACCGGCCGCCCTGCTCCTATGTTATCTGTCGCATGTGCCTTGAGACATGCGACAGAAAAATGCACCCAGGCCCTGCCTGTTCACCCCAATTCCCCCCGGTGTCATACATACCTGTCTGGTCGCAGCGCTGATCCCCCGCGGCTCCCTCCTCCTTCACAGCAGACGCCGGCCGGTCACATGTGCCGAGCAGCTGACAGCCAGCACTGTGTTCAGTGTGAGCTGTGCTGGCTGCTCGGCACTCTGCAGCTGTGACCCGGGGAGAGTGGGTGCAGATTTTTGCTCCCACTCTCCTCAAATGGAGGGTCTGCCCTCCTAGAAAATGGGGGATACGTTCCCTGAACGTGCCCCCATATTCTAGAAGGTCCAGAGCCGACGTGGGACATCCAAATGGATTTCTGCGGACCCATTTTTTCTATTAAATTGGAGAACAAGGGAATGATTTGGGGAGTGTTTTTTCTAATAAAAATTTTTTTGTTGTCTTTTTTTGCTTTTGTTTACTGTCAATTAGTTATGTCGGGTGTCTGATAGACGCCGTGACATCACTAATTGCTGGGCTTGATGCCAGGTGACATTACACATCTGGTATCAACCCCATTTATTACCCCGTTTGCCAACGCACCAGGGCGCGGGATGAGTTGGGGCGAAGCGCCAGGATTGGCGCATCTAATGGATGCGCCACTTCTGGGGCGGCTGTGGCCTGCTATTTTTAGGCTGGGAAGAGTCCAATAACCATGGCTCTTCCCACCCTGAGAATACCAGACCTCAGCTGTCAGCTTCACCTTGGCTGGTGATCTAATTTGGGGGGACCCCATGTTATTTTTTTTTTATTATTTTTATTTATAAATAAAAAAAAAAAAACCTGGGGAGCCCTCCAAATTGATCACCAGACAAGATGAAGCTGCCAGCTGTGGTTTGCAGGCTACAGCTGTCTGCTTTACCCTGACTGGCTATCAAAAATAGGGGGGACCCCACGCCATTTTTTTTTTGTTTTTGTGATAAAAACTAGGCTAGGCACCCTTTAGTGCCACATGAAAGGTACTAAAGGTGCCAGCTTAGAATATGCAGGGGGGGTGGGACGTTGTATATATATTTGACCTCCATTGACGCTTTTTAGGCTGGATGCCCACAATCGGGGTTTGCAGCGTTTTGGGCGCAGAGTGTTTTCCCTGCGTCCATGACGCTGCGTTGTGCAGTAGAAGCACAGTGGAAGGATTTTTAGAAATCTCATGCCCACTGTGCTTCTTTTCTCTGCAGCATAAACCGACCTGTGAAGCAGCTTCCCGAGCCTCAGCATGTCAATTTATGCTGCGTAGATGAGTGTTCTCTGCAGGTAGAATAGAGCTCCACAGCAGCCTGAACCCAAATCGTGGGCATGGGCAGCTGCGTTCTCCCGTGGGAAACACTCACATCTCTGCAGGAAGGCTGACACTGTGTACTAGACGCCGTGTCGCTGGATCATGGCCACGTAGCCCAACAGTGAGAATATTGTTGCTACAGCTACATTTTGGGGGAAATAGCTGTGGATTCAAAATGATTAATATACTCCTGAATAAAATCCTTGAGGGGTGCAGATTCCAAAATGGGGTCACTTGTGGGGGTTTTCTGACGTATAGGTACCCAAGTCTTAAAAAACGCACCTAAAGAAACGCATGGAAAACGCATGAAAAACGCATGAAAAACGCATGAAAAACGCATGCGTTTTCTATGCGTTGTTTCTCAAAAAGCATTGTTTACAATTCTCCCCTCTGCCAGAGGGTGCGTTTTTTTCCGCGCGGAAAAAAAAGCAACGTGTTCACATACCCTTAAGATTCACAAGAAATGCAAATGTTTCTGACATGTTCTTGAGTGCGAATTCTTAGGGTTTTCGTCATCATGCCAATATAAAAGAGATTGCAGAGACACACAGCCATATACACCAACGCCTCTGTAGTACAAGTGATAGATCTTAAAACTTTCATCACTGTCGGAATTTGTGAAATCAAATTTTTAGGAATATATTTACAAGCAGAGCAGTCACCACAGGGGAAGGAACCCCATGGCGGACAACGACTGCCAAAAATAAATTTACTCTAAGGCGGGATGTAATGGCTGTGCATCAGTAAACCTCTCAAATTACGTGACCGTCGCCACGTAATAGAAGGTTTCTTAGTTAAAGCCGACCGTAGATCCCTATCGGTTAGTAAAACTGACCAGTGTTTATCCAGAATTTTTGATATACCTAACCAGTTCGCATTAAAAGTAGATATGAATCGAGTGATGTTATCTGACACCTGTTTCCTTGTGGAAACACCAGTCAAAAGAGACTGTCTCGTAGATCCAAAAACCCTGTTAAAATCCCTATAAATATCCTCACGTTAGATTCTGAAATCTATTAAATAACATAGAGGATTGCCTTTGAAAAGTGTCTTCATTTGAACAAATTCTGTGAGCTTGTAGAAACTGTCCTATGGGGATTGATCGCTTAAGTTGAGGAGGATGTGAGGATGCAAAGTGGAGAAGAGAATTAGTCGCTGTTTTCTTACGATGGATATCAGATTATTATTATTATTATTTATTATTATAGCGCCATTTATTCCATGGCGCTTTACAAGTGAAAGAGGGTATACGTACAATAATCATTAACAGTACAAAACAGACTGATATAGGAGGAGAGAGGACCCTGCCCACGAGGGCTCACAGTCTACTGAGTGATCCATCCATATGTTTAGAAAACGTAATATCAAGGAACTCAATGGTATGTTGACTATATTTCCAAGTGAGCCTAATATTGGGGTCATTGGTATTGAGATGATGCAGGTAGCTGTCCAGGTGCGACGGGGAGCCCTGCCAGATGAAAAGTACATTGTCTATATAGTGAATTACATTGTCATGCCCAGGGGTGCCAAGGACCGTCTCCCTCTCCCAAATCCCCGGGAACAAATTAGCATATGAGGGAACACAAGACGCCCCCATAGCAGTCCCCTGGAGCTGTAGGAAGGGGTGGTCCTTGAACACAAAAAAATTATGACAAAGAATAAATTCCAAAAGCTGGAGGATGAACTCCTTTAAGGCAGAATCAAGATTGGTTATTTCCAAAAAATATTTTACTGCGGCAAGGCCTTGGGCATGACGTAAAGACGTGTAAAGGGACTCCACGTCGCAGCTGACCAGCCACCACTCCATCAAACTTTCTTAAAACATCAGTGCTATCTTTAACAAAGGAGTGAAAAGTCTGTACACTTTGTTGCAAAAAAAAGTCAACAAACCGCCAATTTGATTCAAAAAGACCCCCAATACCTGAGACAATAGGTCTATCCGGTGGAGTCAGGGGGTCTTTGTGAACTTTGGGCAATAAGTAAAAGGGAGTAAAGAATCCCTCATTTGAGGTGTAATGGCGGATGATTCCACTCCGTCGTCCAAAACAGTCTTCAAAAGGTGTTTGAAGGGGACCAATGGACAATTTGGTGGTGTACGGTAACAAGATGTGTTACCCAACTGTTTGAAGGCTTCTGCCTCATACATCTGCACCAGCCATATGAGAACATTCCCGTGACACGCCCGCACCGGTGTCTGGGGGCACTCATTACCGGGGCGACTCTGTTATGCTCGGGTGCCATGTTAATAAATGCTGGTGGGGATTATTTACAGGGGATATGTCGTGATGCCACCTGTGGTATGCGGCAAGATAGGTGCCGCTGCTGCTGTTCAGTTTCCTGGGGATCGGTGGTGACGCAGCTGAGTTGGTATAGCTCTCCACAGGTAGAGCTGGGCCCCAGGGCTGTTGGGAGTAGTAGTCCTCACAAATGATAGAGATGTAAAGGCGGGGTGCAGGGTCGGGGGCACAGGCAAATAACTAGGCAACACAGGGAGACAATCTCAAGATTTTACTCACTGTTGGAAGTTCCTGGTTTACATGACCGGTCAAATGTCGCCGCCGAAGTGCTGAGTCCTGCTGTGATGGGCTCCAGCCAATCCCGGATAGTTCGGAGGCACTACCCGGTGCACCCTTGTGTGTTCCTTTCCTAGTTATCTTCCTGCGCTGAACTCTCCCGCCTGTCCCGCGCCTACACACATAGTGCCCTGAACCGGTGTCCGCAGACCCTGTAGGGTGGCTTTAACCTCTGTCCCTTGGCCCTATATGGATTTGTGTGCGGATGTGGCTTCGGTACTTGCAGTAACTTCAGCCTCCGGTTTGCTAGCTGAGCCTTATAGTTCTCCACTAGTTGAGGTGCCGGTTCTTTACTGCGGCCAAGTCCCTCCACTCCGGTATGCCATTTGTGGAACGAGACCACGGGTGTATGTCGCACTAGGCTCTAGGACCCCTTCTCTCGTGTGCCTGGGACGAGCAGCCCCAGCTCCAGACTACAGGTCTTCACTCCTCCGCGCATACTTCCTGACTGGCTAACGTTCTACAGTGTGCTCCAACTATCTAAACCCCACCTCCCAGCAGGCCGCCATCACCCTGGTCTGATGGAGTGTTGCTAAATAAGAGTGTATCTGTGTTTGTGTGTATACCGATTTGTGACCTCATCTTTACCACACCTCTGCCTGAAGTGCCGTACCTCTGTGGAGACTGGAGCCTCAGGGGCGCCACACCCACCCTTGTCACCTGGTTTTATAATGATGTCTTGCATATTTTGCAAAGATCTAATAGCCCTTCGTTCAGCTCGTGATATGTTATCAGAGACAATCACAGTATTGGCATGACGACAAGAACCCTAAGAATTTGCACTCAAGAACATGTCAGAGACATTCACAATTCTTGTGAATCTGAAGACCCTGAAAAATTGAAAACAATACCCAGACACTTTTTTCTCCACTATCAGAGTGACCCTAAAGGTTTTAGTGTTAGGGGTATTGATCATGTGTTTATGGGTAATAGGGGAGGCGATATTAAACGGAGACTCCTCCAGAAAGAAACCCGTTGGATGGTCATTTTGGATACCATCTCTTCTCAGGGCCTCAATGAAGCCATCAGCTTTAAGTCCTTTTTGTAGCTATGATCCTGTATATACGAGGAGATTTTCTTCTGTTGTTTTTGTGCCCCCCCCGCGACAGCCGACGAGCTGCTCGGATCCGGATCCGCAGTGGCTCGAGGAGTCTCCGGACCCGAGGCGGGGTCGCGCAGCCGCTCTAAATGAAAAAGGGGGAAAGATATTTACAAAATGGGGTGAAAAACAAAGTTCGTGATGCCACCCATGGGTTGTGGTAGCGTGGGATACCACCGCTGCCGCGTTTGGGGGAGCGCACGGGAGCGATGGGATGGCAGCGTATGATGTTAACCCCTCCGTGGGCAGGGGGAAGGTGTCCCGGGGCTCTGTAGTTGGGAGTATGGGGACCCGACAGGAGGAGAGGGGCACAACGTACTCACACAGTCCAGGAATTCTGACACTGACAACGGGTAAACCAAAGTCCTGAATGCCCTGTAGATGTTGTTGGAGCACGCTGGGTCTGTGCCCTTTTGGCGCTGCTGGTTTGTCTGATGCCTTGTCCCTTGGCACTGTGTTTACTCTGTGTGGATCCCTTTTGCCTGAAACTACTCGGGTCCCGCTCACCCGTGTGGCTAACGGAGTGAGCTTGCTCTCAGGGTTTACGCTTGGGATTTTCTGGACGATTTTGGGAAGTCCTATCCCTTTCGGTGCGCTAGTACCCCGATTTTGAAGCTGGTAGAGAACTCCGTCCTCGTTGGGTAAATTACAGGGCTGCATGAAGCTACTTCCCAGCCTAGGGTACGCGTACCTCGTCGTGCCCTGGCCCCTGCCCGGTTGTAGCACAAGGCCGCCAAACTGCCCTCCATGGCAGTACCCTGCTTCTTGCCACTACCCCCTGCGACCGGGGTTCCAGCTCCTTCCAGGCCAGGCCAACGTCCGGCACCTGGGACGGGTACAGGAGCCCAGCTCTGCAGCGTGACCTTTCACTGTCACTGCTGGCTGCTCTCTCTCTGACTACTGACACTTCTGGCCCTCCTTCTACCATCCCTCCATCTGGGCAGCCCTATTCCCCTCAGACTGCCCAATGGGTGTCTGGTGGGTGTGGTGCAGAGTGTTCCTCAGGAATTGTGTATACCTGTTCTTAGCAACACCAAAGGGACAGAAGGAATCGTAACCAAGGAGGAGCATGTACCATGCATAAGGGCAGGTTGCACAGTACCCTTGTGACAACCTGATAGGCCAAGGTGTCACATTTTTATTTTGTTTTTAATTTTCCTTTGTATCATTGTATTATTGTATTATTTTAGGTTTTCCCTTGGATTGTGTCCATGGTCATTTTCAGATTGGTCATTCACACTTCCTTGGCATTATGGAGTCGCCCATCAACTCCTGTCAAGCTTCATCCCCTTTTGGGTTATGGTTTTGGTGGGATGTGTTCTCACCTGTTATATTTGATATGTGTGACTAAATTGTATTTGTTGACCGTGTTGTTGTGGCACCCTGGACAAGCCAGGTTGTCACAGGTACTACACCAACACACCCCACACCCCGGTTAGGCACACCGAAGTCAAACACAAAAACCTTGTTGCCTTCCTCCAGGGGCTGATGTCCACACCAGGGGGTGGGCCAGGCGGTTGGTCCCGCCCACCGAGGAGTTCACAGTCCTGGAGGCGGAAAAAGGAGTCAGTTCAGTTTTGGAGTTTAGAGAGTGAAGTGGTAGGAGAGGAGACTGAAGGCGTCCGGGTGTGAGGCCCCGACAGAACAGCAAGGTTGGCAGACGGTGGTGACCGTCTGCAGGAGAGGCTAATTACAGCAAACCGTAAGGACCGTGGACGGGCGGTGGCCCAACGGTACCGGATCGGGGAGCAAAGAGAAGCCAGCACCATCCGGCAGGGCTTACGGACCCCGACCAGGCTAGGAGTCGCCGTTAAACTGGTCAAATCTGTTAGCGAAGGGAACCTCCGGGGTTTCCCAGCAGTCAAGACCCGATTGAAGGCAACAGCTCACACCGTAAAGGGAAACACAGTCACCGCCAAGGCTACAGTTCCCAGGGCCAGCGCCTGCGGGCAAAAGGGGCTCCCTCAGCCTCCATCCAAGCTGGGGAGCGGGTTACCGGTGGGAACCCATTGGAACCGTAAACACAACACAGGTGCAGGGAAAGGCAGTCACCATCAACCTACTGGGAGAACTACCACAGCCGTCTGTGGGACCCGTCCATCATTGGCTGAGTGAGAACCACCGTGCCGTGCGGCACAGCGCTGCCCCCGCGACCCTGCACCTCACCAGGCCCCATAACCCGCCTGCCATCCATCCCTACCTCCCTCACTGGGCCCCGGGACAACCAACCCCCCTACCCACGGAGGGGAGAAAACAACATCCAAGCTGCTCCCTGTCACCGCTCCCGGGATCCCCGTCCAGAGCAGCGGTGGTGTCACAACCTCACCACAACCGTGGGTGGCGTCACGGACAATCAATCCCCAAAACCATTCCCCTTTTCACTCACGGGCGAGGAACGCCGCTCAAGTCCCCGGGATCCGGCCCACCGCTTGAGCCACCACCGAGTAGCAGCAGCAGCAGCCGGACCCGAGCAGTGGGTGAGCGCAGCGTCCCCTCCTTCGCCCGCGACAACTTGGCGTCACGAACAGGATCTTACCACTCTGATGTCTGGTAGAGGTGCGCCTTGTGACCGCCGGAGGTGTCCGGCCAAAAATTTTGAGAAGCCGCCATTTTGGGCGTGAAAAATCCCCGCTCGAGCGTCTTCCCGAGCAGTGGAGGCGCGAAAGCCGAAACCCCGCCCCTGTACAGGAGGAGCCGGAAAAATACTAAGGGGGACGGAAACAAGATGTCTGCGCCCGACAGAGTCGCTGGAGGAGCGGCGGTCGCAGCCGCAGTGGCACCCGCGGATGGGAATGGGCCCGCCCAGGTCCCGGCCGCACTGGCGAGAGGTGCCGTGGCCCCAGCTCTCGCTCAGGTGATGCCATTCTCCTTGCCCTATGTGCCTGGAGCTACCTGGCTGCCGCAGTACGATGGGAAACCTGATGCGTTGCAGGTCTTCTGGAAGAAGCTTAGCCCGCTACTGGAATTGTACCCCCTAACTGATAAGCAACGTGCAGCGGTAGTGCTGGGGCAGCTAACCGGCGCGGCAGAGCAGGAGGCGGAGACCTGGGCCGAGGGGGACCGGTCCTCTGTAGCCACAATCTTTGAGAAGCTACAGACTGCCTTTGAGACCCGTACCGAAGCCGAGCTGCGGATGCAGTTTTACCAATGCCGGCAACGGCCCGCGAATAGCATTCGGGACTACGCCTTGCGTCTGCAAACCGCCCACCACACACTGAAGCGGGTAGACACTATCAACGATGCAGACAGCAACAAAATGCTAGTGGAGCAGTTTGTACAGGGGATGAGGTCCTCGGAGGACCGCAAGCAACTCCGGCTATGGGCCCTAGAACACCCTGATGTGGGCTTTGCCGTGTTAAAGGAATGGGCCATTAAAGCACTGCAGCCTCCAGCATCGAAAGTCCCTGAGGCAGCCCCATGGCCAGCTGAGACGGCTCCCGTCGTGGTGGCCCCTGTCCTCCCAACACCTACGGAACCTGCAACCCCAAGCGGAATGATGGAGGAACTGGCTGCCCAAGTCCGCCGCATGGATGGGGACCTCGCCAAGATCCTCGCCGCACTCCAGCCTCCAACCAGGTCCCAGCCCCCGGCGAAGATGCAGCTCGCCGACAGCCCCGAGGACGTCCCCTGGATGCAGCGGAGAAGGGCCAATGACTCACGGTATGGACCCCCGATTTGTTACAGGTGCAGCAAGCCCGGCCACTACTCCCGACGGTGTCCGTTAAACGAGCAACCCCTGGGGCCACGGGCCAATCCTCAGGAGTAGAACCCCATGGCCCCCCAGACTGGTGGGACCAGTACATCGGAGCCCAGCCCATCATCCCCCTGGCAGTGGACGGCATCCCGCTGATGGCTCTCCTGGACACTGGATCTCAGGTAACCACCATACCATACACACTGTATCAACGGTTTTGGGGGAAGGACGAACTTGCCCCCCCAGATGGCAGCATGACACTGATTGCCGCTGACGGACTCCCATTGACCCAAGTGGGGTACAAACAAGTGGCCATGACTGTGGGAAGAGCTGAACTGCAGCACCAGGGAATGATTGTGATAATGAATGAACCCAGTGATCATGACCCAAAAGTAGTGCTAGGGACTAATGTGATGGAGCACTGCATGAGTGACGTGCTGACCCTACTGCAACAGCTGGCCGCCACAGCGGTGGGGAGCCAACAGAGAGCTGTGCAGTGTGAGATCCGGGCCCTGATGTATCGCCAGCATGTGAACTCGACAGGAGGGGAGATTGGGGGAGTGAGAGTGATGGATGCGGCCCCTTTGATTGTGCCTCCCAGGAGCGAGATGATGATTTGGTGTAGGGCAGCGGTAGGGCCCCAAGGGCGAGACTATCCTGCCATGGTAGAGCCCATGCCCTCCGAACACTGGCCCACAGTAATGGCCGCCCGAGGTGTGGTAGACGTCAAGAAAGGGAGAGTGCCCGTGAGGGTGCTGAACTGTGGGGAGGAAGAGGTTAGGCTTCCCCGGTACGCTACCCTTGCCAAGTTGCTCACTCTAGATCCCCACACCATCCACGAGGCCGTTCCCCCAATCTCACCGCCTACTACCAGTTCTCACCCATCCCTGGGGGAGGTAGACGAGTGGTGTCGAGAGCTACACGTAGGCACTGACGATACCCCTACACATCACAAAGAAGGGGTATACCAGGTGGTACGGAAGTATGAGCGAGTTTTTAGCAAACATCCTCTAGATTTTGGGCAGATTAAAGGGGTCCAACACCACATCCCCACCGGTGAACACCCCCCTATTAAAGAGAGGTACAGGCCTATTCCCCCTGCACACTACCAATGTGCCAAAGACATGTTGAGGAACATGAAGGAGGCAGGGGTTATTAGGGACAGTTGTAGTCCCTGGGCCGCCCCGTTGGTGCTGGTTAAGAAGAAGGATGGCACCATGCGGATGTGTGTGGATTACCGGAAGATTAACCAGATAAGGCATAAGGATGCTTACCCTCTGCCCCGCATTGAAGAGTCCCTGGCTGCGCTGAGAACCGCTAACTACTTTTCCACCCTTGACCTCACCAGCGGATACTGGCAGGTGGCCGTGGCGCCAGAAGACCGAGAGAAGACTGCCTTCGCCACTCCTATGGGACTCTGCGAGTTCAACAGCATGCCGTTCGGGCTGTGCAATACCCCCGGAACCTTCCAACGGCTGATGGAATGCTGTCTGGGACCACCAGCACCGCTAGAAGTTTTTGAATGATAAGAATGATCAACCGAAGAAGTTTACCTGATTGAGATTGTGATTAAACCGGCCGTTGCCGGCAACTGTTGACCCCGTGGGAACTGTCTTTAACCATTACGTAGAAACTGCTACGGACAAGCCCGAGAACTTGCAGGGCAACCACGAACTAGTGGGATGTAAATAAAAATGTTTGTTGGCTTGATACCGTTACCGCCTCCAGGGAGGCTGATTTGGAGGATGGGCCTGGAGGAAAGTGATGGCCCAGGCCCGCCACTACCGTAACCGGTGGCGATCCTCCGGGGGTTCAGGGGTTCCCCATGGACGTGGGTCCCCTGAAAGAGACAAAACCCGCTCAGGCAGCCCGGTGAAGGACTGGGGTCAAGGGGTGCTGCCCATTTGCTTAGGGGCAGCATCAGGGCCAGGTTGTTTGGGTGGGAGAAGAGTGGAAGCCGTACCGTTAATAAAGACAACCATTTTGCAACTTTTAAGTATCGTACCTCCCGATGTGGAAAGAATGAAAAATGCTTATGTTTTAAATGTTTTACCGTTTTATCTTTTACAGTTAAACAAAAATAAAACCGGTGATGGACGGGCAGCCCGCGGACGGTTTGCATTTTACTAAGGGGGAAAGTGGCGCCCTGGACAAGCCAGGTCGTCACAGGTACTACACCAACACACCCCACACCCCGGTTAGGCACACCGAAGTCAAACACAAAATCCTTGTTGCCTTCCTCCAGGGGCTGATGTCCACACCAGGGGGTGGGCCAGGTGGTTGGTCCCACCCACCGAGGAGTTCACAGTCATGGAGGCGGGAAAAGGAGTCAGTTCAGTTTTGGAGTTTAGAGAGTGAAGTGGTAGGAGAGGAGACTGAAGGCGTCCGGGTGTGTGGCCCGGACAGAACAGCAAGGTTGGCAGACGGTGGTGACCGTCTGCAGGAGAGGCTAATTAGAGTAAACTGTAAGGACCGTGGATGGGCGGTGGCCCGACGGTACCGGATCGGGAAGCAAAGAGAAGCCAGCACCATCCGGCAGGGCTTACGGACCCCGACCAGGCTAGGAGTCGCCGTTAAACTGGTCAAATCCGTTAGCGAAGGGAACCTCCGGGGTTTCCCAGCAGTCAAGACCCGATTGAAGGCAACAGCTCACACCGTAAAGGGAAACACAGTCACCGCCAAGGCTACAGTTCCCAGGGCCAGCCTCCATCCAAGCTGGGGAGCGGGTTACCGGTGGGAACCCATTGGAACCGTAAACACAACATAGGTGCAGGGAAAGGCAGTCACCATCAACCTACCGGGAGAACTACCGCAGCCGTCTGTGGGACCCGTCCATCCAGCCGTTTGTTTGTCCAGCCAGAGTCTTTGCATTCATCATTGGCTGAGTGAGTACCACCGTGCCGTGTGGCACAGCACTGCCCCCGCAACCCTGCACCTTACCAGGCCCCGTAACCCGCCTGCCATCCATCCCTACCTCCCTCACCGGGCCCCGGGACAACCAACCCCCCTACCCACCGAGGGGAGAAAACAACATCCAAGCTGCTCCCTGTCACCGCTCCCGGGATCCCCATCCAGAGCAGCGGTGGTGTCACAACCTCACCACAACCGTGGGTGGCGTCACGGACAATCAATCCCCAAAACCATTCCCCTTTTCACTCACGGGCGAGGAACGCCGCTCGAGTCCCCGGGATCCGGCCCACCGCTCGAGCCACCACCGAGTAGCAGCCACTGAGTTCTTTATTAAAATGGCCACTCCTCCTCTTTTTTTTGAGTCATTAGCAAAAAAGGTGTGTTGGAACCTTGGATGAAGTAGCCATTTATTATTTGTGGAAAGAAGGTGGGTCTCCTGAATGCACGCTATATCACAATTAGATGCCTTCACCTCTCTCCACATCATTGACCTTTTCGCTGGTGAGTTGAGTCCATTCACATTAATAGACAATATCTTAATTCTCATATTGGAGCCGCAGGGGGGTTTGAATTCCTAGGAACGCCATCAGGGATGAGAGGGGCTAGACCAGCAAGGAATTGAGAGAAATTTCCCAAAAAAATTAAGGAACATTTGTGAGAAGAGGAACAAAAACAAAAAAATTCCAACACCGGTTTGCCCCGAGTAGGGTGCCCGGTGTATAACCGCTCGCCATAGGCGAGAACATCAGGGGGGCTACGTGACATCCCGTGTCACAGGAGCAGGGACAGCAGGTGCCATAAGCAGGAAGGAGTCCCAGCTAAGCTACTGACCATTCAGGGTTAATCCTGTCTGGAGGGCCTCTTTGATTCTCCTGCCCACCAGGGTTTGGTGGGTGGGCTATTCCCCAGTCATCCAGCAATTTGCCCAGCTGAGAAGGAGTATGACATATGTGAGTGCCTCCATCTTTGAAAATTATCATCTTCACCAGAAAACCCCACTTGTACTTGATGTCTTGATCTCTAAGGAGTTTAGAAAGGTGGGCAAATTATCTTCTTTTATTAAGAGTTGCAGCAGAAAGATCTGGGAAGATTTTTAGTCCCATGAAAGTGTCTGGCAGGGCTGGATTACCCCTCAGTGTGTGCAGCACAGCTTCTTTTGTTTTATAGAAATGAAGTCTAGCCAGGACATCTTTAGGCAGAGCTGGATCTATGCCTTTGGATTTAGGGACTCTATGAATCCTGTCCACTATCAGGTCTCTGGTGTCCCATCCAGGGAGTATAAGCTGCAGAAACTTGTGGAAGTATTCCTGGAGGTCTTTATCTGCTACTGATGAGGGAATCCCTCTGATTTTCAGGTTATTTCTTCGGGATCTGTCCTCTATATCACTGATTTTAAGTTTTAGTGCCTCCACCTCCTTTTCCAAAGCTGTGTTAGCATCTATCAGATTGTTATGTGATGTTGCAAATTCAGCCATTTTAGTTTCTACATGCTCTGTGCGATCACCCAGAGACCTGATCTCTTCCTTCAGCTCTCTTACTATTTCTCTGAGATCAGCCTGCAGGGAAGCCCTCAGCGTTTTCAGCAGAGATTGCATTGTTTCCTCTGTCAGAGGAATGCCTGTGCTGCCTCTCAAGCAACCTGTATCTCCTTGTGAGGAGTGAGAAGAAGCTGAGTGGGAAGCCAGCACCATCTTGCTTGGTAAGGAGAGATCTCTATCCCGGGGGTAGAAGTCTGTCAGTTTGGCTGGAGTGCCAGTTTTTTTAGGTCTCCCCTTAGGCATTGCTGGGGGCTGGGGTTACTCACACCTCCTCTAGCTGGTAATCCTGTTATCTGTGAGCTGATAAGAGCCGGTTTATCCTGCTTCAGCACAGAGCTCTCCTTAAAGCAGCCGTCGCCATCAGCGTGCAGGCCACGCCCCCGCTGGTGACATTGTTGGGGATTTATTCAAAATTGAAGGCATACAGAACCAGCATGCCTACCACAGCATCTTGCAGCGGCGTGCTATTCCATCCTGTTTGCGTTTAGTTGGATCATCATTTATTTTTCAACAGGACAATGACCCCAAACAAACCTCCAGGCTGTGTAAGGGCTATTTGACTAAGAAGGAGAGTGATGAGGTGCTACGCCAGATGACCTGGTCTCCACAATCACCAGACCTGAACCCAAGCGAGATTGTTTGGGTTGAGCTGGACTGCAGAGTGAAGGCAAAAGGGCCAACAAGTGCTAAGCATCTCTGGGAACTCCTTCAAGACTGTTGGAAAACCATTTCCGGTGACTACCTCTTGAAGCTCATCAAGAGAATGCCAAGAGTGTGCAAAGTAGTAATGAAAGGAAAAGGTGGCTACTTTGAAGAACCTAGAATATAAGACATATTTTCAGTTGTTTCACACTTTTTTAAGTATTTCATTCCACATGTTTTAATTCATAGTTTTGATGCCTTCAATGTGAATCTACAATTTTCAGAGTCATGAAAATAAAGAAAACTCATTGAATGAGGTGTGTCCACCCATATCCTGTCCACCGCCATTAACTTGAGAACGGCGGCAGCTATAGGCATAGAAGTGGTGTCTAGGTATAGTAAATTAGCCATATGCTACGCAATGAAACCACCTATAACGCCACTTAGTGCAAAACAACAGAGTTAGCATTTTTATCTCAAAAACGGAATGAGATAGACAAAATAAGTGAATTAAAAAATTGTAAGGCATCATCAATTCAATACGGATCGACACCTTGCATACAGAAATGCTATGATATGAAACCCATGACCACCCCAAAACATTGAATGCTGGTCATGCATATGGCACTCATTTAACTTTGATGCTCAAAGTAGCCACCGTCAGCTGCAATTCACATCTGGACTCTGGACAGGATACTGTATCTTGCTGCACGTTGTGCAATATGGTAGGTAACACATTTGCACAAGCATCTGTGATACATCGTCATAGGTCCTGGAATGTTGGTGGAGGGGTCGCATACACCTGCTGATTGATGTGACCTCACAGAAAGAATTCCAATTGGGTCAGGTCAGGTGAGCGTGGAGGCCACTCCACGCAGCCACCATACCCAATGACTTGTAGAAAGGTTTCATAAAATCATAGAATATTACAGTTGTAATGGACCTCCTGGGTCATCTAGTCCAACCCCCTGCTCAAAGCAGGATTCACTAAATCATCCCAGACAGATGTCCATCCAACCTCTTTTTAAAGACTTCCATTGAAGGAGAACTCACAACCTCTCGTTGCAGCCTGTTCCACTCATTGATCACCCTCACTGTCAAAAAGTTTTTTCTAATATCTAATCTGTGTCTCCTCCCCATCAGTTTCATCCCATTGCTTCTAGTCTTTCCTTGTGAAAATGAGAATAAAACTGATCCCTCTACAGTGTGACAGCCTTTAAGATATTTGTAGACAGCTATTAAGTCTCCTGTCAGTCTTCTTTGCAAGCTAAACAATCCTAAATCCTGTAACCGTTCTTCATAGGACATGGTTTGCAGTCCAATGTGGTGCCCAGAACTGGACACAGTATTCCAGTTGAGGTCTGACCAAAGAGGAGTAAAGGGGGATAATGACTTCACGTGATCTAGACTGTATGCTTCTGTTAATACATCCTAGAATGGTGTTTGCCTTTTTTGCTGCTGTGTCACACTGTTGACTCATGTTTGGTCTGTGATCTATTAGTATACCTAAGTTTTTTTCACACATGCTTTTGGATAGCTCTATTCCTCCCATGCTGAATATGCTCTTTTCATTATTCTTGCCAACATGTATGACTTTGCATTTCTCCCTGTTAAAAACCATTCTATTAGTTGCTGCCCATTGTTCCAGCTTGTTTAGATCTTGTTGAATCCGCTCTCTCTCTTCTCTAGTATTAGCTATTCCTCCTAACTTTGTGTCATCAGCAAATTTAATCAGTTTACCCTTAATACCTTCATCTAAATCATTGATAAAAACGATTCCTCCATGAGGTATCGCTTCACGTCCGCAGTCTTGTGAGTTTTACACGTTCTTATCATAGCATTTCTGTATGTCGATTCCTATTGAATTGATGATGCCCTACAACTTTGTAATTCACTTTTTTTCTCTATCTCGTTCCGTTTTCAAGATAAAAATGCTAACTCCGTTGTTTTCCACCAGGTGGCGCTATAGGTGGTTTCATTTTTGCGTAGTGCATGGCTACTTTACTATACCTAGACACCACTTCTATGCCTATAGCTGCCGCCGTTCTCAAATTAATGGTGGTGGACAGGATATGGTTGGACACAGTGTATATGAGTTAGCAATTTAATGGTCAGAACATATATAGGGACACTCCCGTTTTTAATTTTTTTTGTATCAAAGAAGGTTTAGAGAAATACAATGGTAATTTCTTTAAATAAATAGGAGCAAAAAAAAAGATAAAATTAATTCAATTTTATTGTAAACAATATTAAAAACATACCAAAAAATATACAACAGATGTATCGAGAATAAATTAGAGGATTTAGCGGCATACAATGCAAAATTACATATTGTGACAAAAATTGTTCTAAAATAATACAGCGAGCTGGAAATATTAGAGGAAATTACAATGATATAAAAATTCAATATAGATTATTCCCTCAATAATTACAAAATTTTATAAGATATAAAAGTATAAAGTGATTTTGTGCAAATCAATAATTGCATACAAAATTACATCCAAATACCTTACCAAAAGTGAAAATCAATTATATCAAAATATGTATAAATTATTTTTATGGAAATAAATAATTATTAATTATGCAGAGGGATTAAATGTATATCGAAAATCCATAAAAAAGATCTATACAAAAATATACCAGTTGCCTAAACTATTATATCACTGGCAATAATGCAATAAATAGACCCAATAAAATACTATATCCCGATTGTATTTCCCAAAATGGGTCTCTAGATGGCGTTCAAATCAAAGGAATGTCTGTAATAATAAGGTATGTGTAATATTCTTATATCAAAAGCCACACTGCAAACCTTAACACAGCCCAACGCCGTTACCGGGCCAATACTGTCATGTGCCACAATCCTCTTAATCCGATGTACATTTCGCTACGCCCTGCTTCTACGGGGGCGTTTTTTTTTTGCTCCTATTTATTTAAAGAAATTACCATTGTATTTCTCTAAACCTTCTTTGATACAAAAAAAACAAACAAAAAAAAACTGTATATGAGGTATTTATCCAGTGTGAGTGCTGTGTACAGTATACAGTATGTCCAGTCATGTGTGCTGTATAAAGCCAGTGTGTGCCGTGTGTACAGTATACAGTATGGCCAGTGTGTCAAGTATGTGTGCTGTATATGGTCAGTGTGTAAGTGCAATGTGCGGTATACGGCCAGTGTATGAGTACAATGTGCGCTATACGGCCAGTGTGTGAGGGATGTGTGTGGTATACAGCCAGCGTATGAAGGTTGTGTGCGTATATGGCCAGTGTGTGAGTACAATGTGCGGTGTATGGCCAGTGTGTGCCGTGTGTATAGTATACAGTATGGCCAGTGTGTCAAGGCTGTGTGCTGTATATGGCCAGTGTGTGAGTGCAATGTGCAGTATACGACCAGTGTGTGAGTACAATGTGCAGTATATGGCCAGTTGTCAAGGCTGTGTGCGGTATACAGCCAGTGTGTGAGTACAATGTGCGGTATATGGCCAGTGTGGGAGTACAATGTGCAGTATACGGCCAGCGTGTGAAGGCTGTGTGCGGTATACGGCCAGTGTGTGAGTTCAATGTGCGTTATATGGCTAGTGTGTGAGGGCTGTTTGCGGTATACGGCTAGTATGAGAAGGCTATGTGTGGAATACGGCCAGTGTGTGAATGCTGTGTGCGGTATACGGTCAGTGTGTGAGTGCACTGTGCGGTATATGGCCAGTGTGAGTACAATGTGCGTTATACAGCCAGTGTGTGAGGGCTGTGTGTGATATATGGCTAGTGCATGAAGGCTGTGTGTGGTATAGGGCCAGTGTGTGAAGGCAGTGTGTGGTATATGACCCAATGTGTGAACGCAGTGTAGCACCCTAGTGTAGAGACTGGTCGCTACAGGGTATATCATTATATCCTTCTCATATAGATAAGGATGGTTGACCTTAGGGAGATCAACATCTAGCACCGCGGAGCACCATCACGTGTTTTCTCAACGCAGTGATTCTAGAGCAATGCCCCTTGGGAAATATGCAAAACAAGGAAGTCGCGGAGACACCATCACATATTTCTCAACGCTGGCAGTTAACTAGCCAGGTCTTTCACCGGGAAGGAAAAACCACGGGAAGGGCAGTCTCTAGTCAAGGAAACCACCTATGCCAAAACATGGTATCCATCCACAGACAGCTGTTTCGGGGTATCTGCCCCTCATCAGTGTGGAGTAGGAAACTGGCTAGTGGGAGCAATGCCTAGTAGAAGACTGTAACGCCTGCCTGGATCCACAGACTCAGATGGGCTGTAATGGGGAGGCTAGAGGGAAGCCACTCACCAAGCAGGACCCCCAGAACCCTGAAACCCTTTAACCCCTATACAGGGATTTGGAATTACACAGGGCCTGGGTGATCACTACCTGTGGAAGGCTGCAGTCCGATGACAGTAGTAGTCAGGCAGGGTCAAACCAGGAATTGCGGAACAGGGACAGAATCGGCAGGCAATGATGTAGTCAGCAAACGTAGCAGAGGTCAAATCCGGATCGGGCAGCGAGGTACAAAAACAGTAGGCAGGAGGGTAGTCAGAAAACACGCAGAAGTCCTGTGTGCTGAAAATACCCCGAAACAGCTGTCTGCGGATGGATACCATGTTTTGGCATAGATGGTTTCCTTGACTGGAGACTGCCCTTCCCGTGTTTTTTTCTTCCCGGTGAAAGACCTGGCTAGTTACCTGCCAGCGTTGAGAAACATGTGATGGTGTCTCCACAGCTTCCTTGTTTTGCATTATAGCCTTCCCATTCAGGGAGAGGTTGGTCCGGTAAGTTTACACACACCTCACACCACCATACAGCAGGGAGAAGCAGTCACTAGGAAAGGGTTAACAATATTTCTGCACACACAGTTCCTGGCAGACGCTAGGTGGTCTCCACTAATTAGAACAAGAGTGGTTGCCATAGCAACTTGCAAAGGTGGGGGCATGAGCAGTTAGGAGTAGAAAACCGTTTCACTTGACCTCAGAACAGCTTGTACACGAGACAGAGCAGACGCACAGTGTGTAGCTCCCTGAGGGTTGCTGTCAGGCCCTCAGGGAGGCAGAACAGAGCTGTCTGGATGTAACACTATAGAGACTGCACAACCAAGTCGGAGCTAGTAATAACTAGAGAGACGGGACCCGGCACCTGGAATCGTGGACTTAAAGACAGTAGTCGCCAGAGCATGGGACTGAGCACAAGAGAGGTACAGAGCCCCAGTTCGGGTGGCCATGGCGTGGCAGCAGAGAGGGAGCCTGGGAGATGGGACAGAGGTCCGACCCACGAGAGGCCCAGGCTGCAGGCCTGTACAGGCCAGGACTGGGGGAGTGTACAGAGTTGTGCATGGAGGAAAAAGGCCACAGATTACCAAACCGGATACAGCCTCTGACCTGCCCAGGATCGACCCGAGTCTCTGATGGCGAGGACCAGCACCCCGGGTTCGATACCACCTGAGCCAGTAAATAAAGTGACTGGAACACGAACCTGGTGACTCTGTGAGTAACTGCCGCCGTCCTGCACTCCGGTGCTCCCGTGGACTGCCGCTCCCGTTCTCACCAACCTCCCGGGGTTCCCCATTCTACCCGTGGAGATCGACACGATCCCGGCTGCACCTAACACCTGCCCCGGAGAGAGACTGTGCAGCGGCGGCTATTTCCTGGCCGCATACCATGGGTGGCACTGCAAATTATCCCCATTCCCCATCCAGTACTGCCCCTGGGAGAGGAGTAGTCGCAGGAAGGGTCGGCGGCAGAGGAAGCCGAGACTCCAGTCACTGCTGCAACCGGTGACACGCTTCCCAGGGGCCCGTCACCCTCCTTCCATCCTCATGTGTACTGAACACTTGTTTGTTGTTTGTTTTTCATGTAGCCGACGGGGTCACAGAACCGGGTCAGGCCAGTCACAGCTACCCCAAGGAACCACTGGCCCGGTGACTGAGTACCCTAAGGCCCCGTGGGACGCTACAGCAGTGTGCGGTATACCGTCAGTGTGTGAAGGCTATGTGCGGTATATGACCAGTATGTGAGTACAATGTGCGGTATATGGCCATTGTGTGAGGGCTGTGTGCAGTATATCGGCAGTCTGTGAGGGCTGTGTGCGGTATCTGTCCCGTGTATGAGGGCTGTCTGTGGTATACGGCCAGTGTGTCAGGGCTGTGTGTGGTATACGACCAGTGTGTCAGGGCTGTGTGCGGTATCTGGCCAGTGTATGAGGGCTGTCTGCGGTATATGGCCAGTGTGTCAGGGCTGTGTGCGGTATACAGCCAGTGTGTCAGGGCTGTGTGCGGTATATGGCCAGTGTGTCAGGGCTGTGTGCGGTATATGGTCAGTGTGTCAGGGCTGTGTGCGGTATATGGCCGGCATGTGAGTGTTGTGTGTGGTATACTGCCAATATCAGAAGATGGAGTAGATCCAGAACTGAGCACTTCTAGCCACCTGCCACCGCTGGCATGGCATCTATAACAGGCGAATGGCGGGGCTGCCAGGTGCCGGACCACGGCTGATCAGAGATTGATCACCTATCCTAAGGAAAGGCCATCAATGTTAAAGTAGTGGACAATCTCTTTAATAAAGTCATGTGCTGACAAGTTAAGGGTTACTATGGTTTTTTTTTATGTTAGGAGCATTAAAGGGGTTGTCTACGTTTGTGATGAGTCTGCAGTCACTGTGGCTGCAGACTTCTGAATTCGCACAATGCACACACTGCACGCTGTCAAGATTCTCTGGTGCCGGCGGTGAGAGTGGAAGGTTACGAAACTGAAGTATGCAATTTACATACATGTGAACATCTGCCAACTAGACATGCAGGGCCTCGCTCAATGAAAATGAACTGAGTGAGGCCGGTTACGTCTAGTCAGAATGTGGCCAGAAATATACAAATCGCTTACAAGTGCTCATATGACTGTCCACTCTCTCCACTGGCACTAGAGAATCCTAAAAGTGTACAGAGCATGCATTGTGAGAATTCAGAAGCCTGCAGTCACATAGATTATTCCCAGTTCTAACAGCTTCCTATGATTCTCATTGAACATTGAGAAAATTATGAAGAGAAGCTCAGCATCATGTGACTGTAAGGAATACTTTACACACTGCCATATCGGGACCGATATCGCTAGCGAGCGTACCCGCCTCCGTCGGTTGTGTGTCACGGGCAAATCGCTAACACCCGTCCTACATACTTACCTGCCTAACGACATCGCTGTTGCCTGTGAACCGCCTCCTTTCTAAGGGGGCGGTTCGTGCGGCGCCACAGCGACGTCACACGGCAGCCGTCCAATAGCAGAGGAGGGGCGGAGATGAGCGGCTGGAACATGCCACCCACCTCCTTCCTTCCTCATTGGCGGTGGACGGTGGTAAGGAGATGTTCGTCGTCCCTGCGGTGTCACACATAGCGATATGTGATGCCGCAGGAACGACGAACAACATCGCTACTCACCAGACAACGATATTTGGTGTTTGGACAACCTCTCCAACACCAACGATTTTTGCCACTTTTGCGATCGTTGAAGGTCGTTCGTACTTGTCACACACTGCGATGTCGCTAGTGACGCCGGATGTGCTTCACAAACACCGTGACCCCGAAGATAAATCATTAGCAATATTGCAGCGTGTAAAGTACCCCTAAGTGTGCAAATCACATATGAATGATTGGTCACATGGGGGGTACCAAACTGAATTCTTGCCCCGCTGCCGGAAAGCCTAGATACACCTCTGGTATTGCTTTATATAACATAGCGTAAATAATGCCTTTATACCATTATTACCCAAAAATTAGGGATTAAATAGCAGAGCAGGACAGCTTTATTGAATTTAAGGAATACCTTTCATTTTCTCATTTCTCACAAAAGCTGTACAAAATTATTGTCATCCTGACATATTACCTGCAGCAAGTTAAGGTACTGTCACACATAACGAGATCGCTAGCGAGATCGCAGCTGAGTCACCGTTTTGGGACACTTACCAGCGATCAGGCCCCTGCTGTGAGATCTCTAGTCGTTGCAGAATGGTCCAGGCCATTTTCTTCAAAGGCAATGTCCTGCTGGGCAGGACACATCGCTGTGTTTGACACTGTGTGACAGGATCACAGTGACTGCTGAGATCGTTATACAGGTCGCTACTGCGATCTGTATTGTTCTGCATCGCTGGTAAGATCTGACTGTGTGACATCTCACCTGCGACCTCCCAGCGACTTATCTGCGATCCCTATCAGGTCGCATCGTTTTTGGGATCGCAGGTAAAGCTGGTGTCACACATAACGACGACGACAACGACGTCGCTGCTACGTCACCATTTTCTGTGACGTTGCAGCGACGTCCCGTCGCTGTCGCTGTGTGTGACATCCAGCAACGACCTGGCCCCTGCTGTGAGGTCGCCGGTCGTTGCTGAATGTCCAGCTTCATTTTTTGGTCGTCACTCTCCCGCTGTGACACACACATCGCTGTGTGTGACAGCGAGAGAGCGACGAAATGAAGCGATCAGGAGCCGGCACTGGCAGCTGCGGTGAGCTGTAACCAGCGTAAACATCGGGTAACCAAGGGAAGACCTTTCCCTGGTTACCCGATGTTTACGCTGGTTACCAGCCTCCGCTCTTGCTGCCAGTGCCGGCTCCTGCACTGTGACATGTGGCTGCAGTATGCATCGGGTAATTAACCCGATGTATACTGTAGCAAGGAGAGCAAGGAGCCAGCGCTAAGCAGTGCGCGCGGCTCCTTGCTCTCTGCACTGTGACATGTAGCTGCAGCACACATCGGGTTAATTAACCCGATGTGTACTGTACCTAGGAGAGCAAGGAGCCAGCGCTAAGCGCGGCTCCCTGCTCTCTGCACATGTAGCGACGTTATGATCGCTGCTTCTGCTGTGTTTGACAGCTAAGCAGCGATCATAACAGCGACTTACAAGGTCGCTGTTACGTCACCGAAAATGGTGACGTAACAGCGACGTCGTTGTCGCTGTCGCTTAGTGTGACACCAGCTTAAGTCGTTATGTGTGAAGGTACCTTTAGGTATCCATTTATCTTTATATGATTTATCTTCATTCTTATGCATGGTACTTATACTTCCCCTGGGAAGTATGCAAATAAGAAAGCCGTGGAGACACCATCACGTGTTTCTCAACGCTGGCAGGAAACTAGCCAGGTCTTTCACCGGGAAGGAACAACCACGGGAAGGGCAGTCTCTAGTCAAGGAGACCACCTATACCAAACATGGTATCCATCCACAGACAGCCGTTTCGGGGTATTTGCCCCTCATCAGTGTGGAGTAGGAATCTGGCTAGTGGGGGCAATGCCTAGTATAAGACTACTTAAGCAAGCATTGTTGACCTTAGGGAGATCAACATATCCACTGCGGAGACACCATCACGTGTTTCTCAACGCAGTGATTCTAGAGCATTGCCCCCTGGGAAGTATGCAAATAAGAAAGCCGCGGAGACACCATCACGTGTTTCTCAACGCTGGCAGGAAACTAGCCAGGTCTTTCGCCGGGAAGGAACAACCATGGGAAGGGCAGTCTCCAGTCAAGGAGACCACCTATACCAAACATGGTATCCATCCACAGACAGCCGTTTCGGGGTATTTGCCCCTCATCAGTGTGGAGTAGGAATCTGGCTAGTGGAGGCAATGCCAAGTATAAGACTACTTAAGCAAGCATTGTTGACCTTAGGGAGATCAACATATCCACTGCGGAGACACCATCACGTGTTTCTCAACGCAGTGATTCTAGAGCATTGCCCCCTGGGAAGTATGCAAATAAGAAAGCCGCGGAGACACCATCACGTGTTTCTCAACGCTGGCAGGAAACTAGCCAGGTCTTTCGCCGGGAAGGAACAACCACGGGAAGAGCAGTCTCCAGTCAAGGAGACCACCTATACCAAACATGGTATCCATCCACAGACAGCCGTTTCGGGGTATTTGCCCCTCATCAGTGTGGAGTAGGAATCTGGCTAGTGGGGGCAATGCCTAGTATAAGACTACTTAAGCAAGCATTGTTGACCTTAGGGAGATCAACATATCCACTGCGGAGACACCATCACGTGTTTCTCAACGCAGTGATTCTAGAGCATTGCCCCCTGGGAAGTATGCAAATAAGAAAGCCGCGGAGACACCATCACGTGTTTCTCAACGCTGGCAGGAAACTAGCCAGGTCTTTCGCCGGGAAGGAACAACCACGGGAAGGGCAGTCTCCAGTCAAGGAGACCACCTATACCAAACATGGTATCCATCCACAGACAGCCGTTTCGGGGTATTTGCCCCTCATCAGTGTGGAGTAGGAATCTGGCTAGTGGAGGCAATGCCAAGTATAAGACTACTTAAGCAAGCATTGTTGACCTTAGGGAGATCAACATATCCACTGCGGAGACACCATCACGTGTTTCTCAACGCAGTGATTCTAGAGCATTGCCCCCTGGGAAGTATGCAAATAAGAAAGCCGCGGAGACACCATCACGTGTTTCTCAACGCTGGCAGGAAACTAGCCAGGTCTTTCACCGGGAAGGAACAACCTGACAATCCAGTCAAGGAGACCACCTATACCAAACATGGTATCCTTCCTGCCCTTCCCGTGGTTGTTCCTTCCCGGCGTTGAGAAACACGTGATGGTGTCTCCGCAGTGGATATGTTGATCTCCCTAAGGTCAACAATGCTTGCTTAAGTAGTCTTATACTAGGCATTGCCCCCCCACTAGCCAGATTCCTACTCCACACTGATGAGGGGCAAATACCTCGAAACGGCTGTCTGTGGATGGATACCATGTTTGGTATAGGTGGTCTCCTTGACTGGAGACTGCCCTTCCCGTGGTTGTTCCTTCCCGGTGAAAGACCTGGCTAGTTTCTTGCCAGCGTTGAGAAACACGTGATGGTGTCTCTGCGGCTTTCTTATTTACATACTTCCCAGGGGGCAATGCTCTAGAATCACTGCGTTGAGAAACACGTGATGGTGTCTCCGCAGTGGATATGTTGATCTCCCTAAGGTCAACAATGCTTGCTTAAGTAGTCTTATACTAGGCATTGCCCCCACTAGCCAGATTCCTACTCCACACTGATGAGGGGCAAATACCCCGAAACGGCTGTCTGTGGATGGATACCATGTTTGGTATAGGTGGTCTCCTTGACTGGAGACTGCCCTTCCCGTGGTTGTTCCTTCCCGGTGAAAGACCTGGCTAGTTTCCTGCCAGCGTTGAGAAACACGTGATGGTGTCTCCGCGGCTTTCTTATTTACATACTTCCCAGGGGGCAATGCTCTAGAATCACTGCGTTGAGAAACACGTGATGGTGTCTCCGCAGTGGATATGTTGATCTCCCTAAGGTCAACAATGCTTGCTTAAGTAGTCTTATACTAGGCATTGCCCCCCACTAGCCAGATTCCTACTCCACACTGATGAGGGGCAAATACCCTGAAACGGCTGTCTGTGGATGGATACCATGTTTGGTATAGGTGGTCTCCTTGACTGGAGACTGCCCTTCCCGTGGTTGTTCCTTCCCGGTGAAAGACCTGGCTAGTTTCCTGCCAGCGTTGAGAAACACGTGATGTTGTCTCCGCGGCTTTCTTATTTGCATACTTACCAGGGGGCAATGCTCTAGAATCACTGCGTTGAGAAACACGTGATGGTGTCTCCGCAGTGGATATGTTGATCTCCCTAAGGTCAACAATGCTTGCTTAAGTAGTCTTATACTAGGCATTGCCCCCACTAGCCAGATTCCTACTCCACACTGATGAGGGGCAAATACCCCGAAACGGCTGTCTGTGGATGGATACCATGTTTGGTATAGGTGGTCTCCTTGACTGGAGACTGCCCTTCCCGTGGTTGTTCCTTCCCGGTGAAAGACCTGGCTAGTTTCCTGCCAGCGTTGAGAAACACGTGATGGTGTCTCCGCGGCTTTCTTATTTGCATACTTCCCAAGGGGCAATGCTCTAGAATCACTGCGTTGAGAAACACGTGATGGTGTCTCCGCAGTGGATATGTTGATCTCCCTAAGGTCAACAATGCTTGCTTAAGTAGTCTTATACTAGGCATTGCCCCCACTAGCCAGATTCCTACTCCACACTGATGAGGGGCAAATACCCCGAAACGGCTGACTGTGGATGGATACCATGTTTGGTATAGGTGGTCTCCTTGACTGGAGACTGCCCTTCCCGTGGTTGTTCCTTCCCGGTGAAATACCTGGCTAGTTTCCTGCCAGCGTTGAGAAACACGTGATGGTGTCTCTGCGGCTTTCTTATTTGCATACTTCCCAGGGGGCAATGCTCTAGAATCACTGCGTTGAGAAACACGTGATGGTGTCTCCGCAGTGGATATGTTGATCTCCCTAAGGTCAACAATGCTTGCTTAAGGGGCCTCATGATGAAACTGCCTCTTAGAACCTACCAATTCATGGAGGAGGTGGTTGCCAGGGGCGTTACAACCGCGGCTGCAGAGGTCATCATGGCGACCAAGTTCGGGGGTGCAGGGGCCCGCTGGCCCCAGCCCCTGATTCAGATAGATGTGTTAGAGGCTGCGCATCAAGCTGAAATACATCGCAGCATAAAGATCCGTCGGGTCCCTATACTGCGATGTACCTGTGGTGCCCCTGAGGCTTCAGTCACCACAGAGTATTGCACCCAACATTAGGTGTAATGATAAACTCGGTTCCTGAGGAGGTCAGTCCCGGTTTCACCACATTATACACTCAAATACACACCAGGTTGCCCTGTTCCCACCGACAGAGAGGCATTTACAGGATACCCTCAACAGGGGCCCCAGTCCCACTAGCTTAGAATCTGGGAGGGAGGAGGTGCAGCCAGCAGGGGGAGTCAGGAGCCAACACAACAGTTAGAAAGTTTTCCAGCAGGAGAGCTACGGAGCAGACGTGCCTCACAGGTGCTCCAGTGGGAAGGAGAAGTTCACAACGGTTGCCGCGGGGAGAGGGATCTAGGGAAGATCATACTTCACGTTGGTTTTCCCGAATCTGCCTGGACGGGGAAAGTTTCAAGCTTCCCTGTCCACACAGCGCCCGACAGCACAGTGCCATATAGGATCCGGGGCCTCACTTCAAGCCGGACCCCACATCGGAACCACGGCACCTGCATATAGAGACAAGAATACATCTCGTGAAACCCAGGGTCCCCTCGTAACTTCAAGCCAGGGGATCCACAGACAGGCGTTACAAGGAGAAACCCACTGAACACCAAACCGGACTGATCTCTAAAGGGATTCGGGTTTGACGGAGCCCATCATAGCAAGTGACCGGTATTACCTGGGTGAGCGGCATCATACAAAAGTCAGTAAAACAACCTGGAACCGCAGCCATAGACTCTGACTCTTTATTACCTGTACTGCCGCTCCCCGCCGCCATTACTACTCCCCTCATCATCCTCCCCGGGGCCCGCTCTACCTATGGAGAGCGATACCATCCCTGGCTGCTACTACGATCTGACCCGGAGGACAGCAGTGGCCCATTCCCTGGCTGCATACTACAGGTGGCGTCACGACAAATACCTCACCAGTACTTCCATCATTTCTCCCCTGCTATCTTTTGTATGCCTCGGGGCAATGGAGGCGGGCTAGGCTGCCTGTGACCGCGACAGTCGACGGCCCGGCGACGAGTAGGTTAAAACGCACCTGCCCCACAGGGCGCTACATGTGGCGTCACGAACAGGATAACATGCCCAGCTTAAAAACCTGGGTACTGTGCGCCTTACGGACTGTTGAAAGACTGTTTAATTGTAACCAGTAGCCATTATTGAACAAAATGGGATTAAAGAAATCCCGCCCTTCTTGGGCTGGCGAGGACAGTGGCGCGAAAAATCAAGGCCCATCCCCCTCACAGACGTGGGAAAAGAGGAAAACGAAACTAGCATGAGGAGAGAGTCAGAAAAGCTAAGCCCCGCCTTCTGGTGTGCAAGTGGACTGAGAAACAAAACTTAGGGAGTGAGTCTGGAGCGTAAAGGAGACGGACATACTGGGACCACATGGGTGCAGGGTGTCAGCAATGGCAAGCCCTGGTCGTCATGGGGCAACACCGATGCGACCCCTGTTCTGGAGTGCTCAGGACATGGAGGCGGAGGTGGCTCGGGTGAGCAGGATGCAGCTGATGCCATCCATGAATGGGAGGCGTCCATGATGGGAGCGGTGGGAGCCATGCGGGCCCATGAAGAACTGGAATCACAGTACCTGGAGGGAGAGGAGTCTGCAATGGAAATTGCAGAGACCCTATTCGCCATTGCCACCGGCGACACCCTTCAGGTCCCATCAAGCAGCCCAGCATCCTCGGGAGCAGGAGAACTCGACGAAACGTTTGACTTCCTGGTAGCTGATGACCGAGCTACCGACCCGGCTGCTCGATACACGGCATAGGAGGAACCGGTTACTGTGCAACCTCTGGCTGCCGACCTGTTGATACCATTTCCAGCAGCTGGGGACCCGGCTGCTGCTATCTCCACTGAGGGAGGAGGAGGCAGCTGCAAAGCCAGTCTCCCAAGCCTCGGAGTGTCCAGTGCCAGTCCCCGCTTCTTCAAAAGCTCTACAGCAACCGGGTACCAGAGACTGCTGCACCTAAACCCTGGGAGCAGACCTCCTGCCACAGTACGGTAAGGAATGTTCCCAGTAACTGATCACCTTCACGGTTGATTTTTCCGTCTGTGTATATATTCGGTTGATTTTTCCTTCAGTTGACTTTTTGCTTTTTTGCGTTTAATAAGGACAACCGGGCCACAGGACTGACAGTGGTCGGAACTCTTTGTATATAGTTGCACCTGTTATGCACCCTACCATAATTAGGGTGACTTGCATATTTGCACTTGCCTATTTATATTTGAACGGGTTTTTGCACTTAACAAAGAAAGTTTGCTGACCGGAAGCAGTGCACTGACCAGTGGCACAAAAGGACTCCAGCAGTCACCACTCTTTATTGTATTTACCTGAAAATGTTTTATATGCTGACAGGAATGTTTTAAATGCCTGACGTTTGCACTAGTTTTAAAATTACAATGGTTTATGACAATGCATGCTGCTATAACCAATGTTTGAAAATGTTCGATACTGTTTTTGATATTACTGCTATTTGAAATGTTTTTTGATAATGCTTTTACCTTGCAAATGTTTTGATACTACTTTTGATAATGTAACCAGTGTAGCGTTGATATGTTTGTAACGTTTATTGATGGTGTCTCCCATAAAGGGAAGAATGTTATTTATTTAATGTATATACAAAATGCGGTGTACCAAACTTTGAATTGCTGCGGCCTGGGAGTTCTGTCATTTGCTGTGGGGGACTTTGGCACCCCTGAGGCTTTAGTCGCCACAGAGTATTGCACCCGACATTGGGTATAATGCCAAACCTGGTTCCTGAGGGGGTCAGTCCCAGTTTTAACACATTACACACTCAAATACGCACCAGGTTGCCCTGTTCCACTGGGGACTGGGCTAGGGTCAGATAATAAAGGGGTCACCGACAGAGAGGTATTTACAGGATGCCCTCAACAGGGGCCCCAGTCCCACTAACTTAGAACCTGGGTGGAGGGAGGTGCAGCCAGCAGGGGGAGTCAGGATCCAACACAACAGTTAAAAAGTTCTCCAGCAGTAGAGCAGCGGAGCAGACGTGCCTCACAGGTGCTCCGGTGGGAAGGAGGAGAAGTTCACAACGATTGCCGCGGGGAGAGGGATCTCTGCTCCCCAAGGAACCGATGCCACGCACGCCGGCAGGACCCTAGGGAAGATCATATTTCACGTTGGTTTTACCGAATCTGCCTGGACGGGAAAGTTTCAAGCTTCCCTGTCCACATGTACCGCCCCGCTCTCGGCAGCCAAGCTGCTCGGATCCGGTCCTTCTGTGGGTGGTTCGAGGGTCTCCGGACCCAGGGGTCTTGCGGTCACTTCAAGTAAAAAAGGGGGAGATGGGATGGTGGATGTAGGAAGTATATGTACGGGCTGGGCCGTACGGAGTTCGTGACGCCACCAACAGTATGTGGTGATATTGGACACCACCGCTGCAGTTACGGGGCACCCAGGGGAGATGTTGTGCAGCAAGTTGTTAACCCCTCCGTGGGCAGGGATGGTGGCCCCGGGACCCGTTGGGGTTTGGCGGTGGAGGGAGATGGGCGACCGCAGGGTGCTGATGTACTCACTATTAGAAAACACACGAGTCTCTGGTAAACCAAGGTGATGGTGGTCGGTGCCCGCAGCCGGCTACGTTCTGGTTCCCCCACCCGACTGGTGGTCTCTGTCTTTCTCCTGCACCTGTTTTAGAATGGTGGACTGCCTGTGCTTGCAACTTCAGGAGTCCGCTCCCGACTGGTTGTGGCCTAAGGAGCCCTTGCCCGCAGACGCTGGCTCGTGGGAACTCTGAGCCTTGGCGGTGGCCTGTTATCCCCCTCGGTGGGCTGTTGCCTTCAATCGGGACTTTGGGTGGGACAGGAACTCTAGTCCTGGCCGCAATCAGTTAATTAACTAGTTCCAGTCGCTTCTGGACCTAGCTTTAGGGTCTGAGTACCCCCCTGTGTGCTTCGGTTTCCGAGTCGGTTCCCCGGGTTGGTATCAGCGGGCCACTACCCTGTCCCGGTCCACCTCGGTTCCACCGAGCCGTCTTCCCGGCTCTTGCAGACAGAGACCGCCGTCTGCCTCCTAGCCAAAGGCACCAGGGCTCCTACCCCGGTACCTGTCAGTTTTCCTCAGGCCCAGACACAGACTTGACCTCCACTCTCCTTGAACTCTGAAACTGAACTGTCTGAACTGAACTGTTTCCTTTTCCCGCCCCGGGCTGTCTAAAACTCCTAGGTGGGCATCTTCCAACTGCCTGGTTCCGCCCCCTGGCGTGTCTATCAAGCCCTTAGGGAGGTGACTAGGGTTTTAAGGGTTGGCTGATGTCACCTGTGCGGGAAGGTGTAATGCGGGGCCCTATTTGTGACTACCTGGCCCGGCCAGGGCGTCACACTCACAGCGCCCGACAGCACAGTGCCATATAGGATCCGGGGCCTCGCTTCAAGCTGGACCCCACATCGGAACCGCGGCACCTGCATAAAGAGACAAGAGTACATCTTGTGAAACCCAGGGTCCCCTCGTAGCTTCAAGCCAGGGGATCCACAGACAGGTGTTACAAGGAGAAACCCACCGAACACCAAAACGGACTGATCTCTCAAGGGATTTGGGTTCGGAGCCCATCATAGCAAGTGACCGATATTACCTGGGTGAGCGGCATAATACAAAAGTCAGTAAAACAACCTGGAACCGCAGCCATAGACTGACTCTTTATTACCCGTACTGTTGCTCCCCGCCGCCATTACTACTCCCCTCATCATCCTCCCCAGGGCCCGCTCTACCTATGGAGAGCGATACCATCCCTGGCTGCTACTACCATCTGCCCTGGAGGACAGCAACAGCAGCGGTGGCCCATTCCCTGGCCACATACCACATGTGGCGTCACGACAAACACCTCACCACTACCCTCAAGATCTCTCGCAAGCCATCTTCTGTATGCCTCAGGGCAGCGGAGCCGGGCTAGGCCGCCCGTGACAGCGACAGTTGATGGCCGGCAATGAGTAGGTTAAGACGCACCTGCCCCGTGGGGCGCTACATACCGGCCGCCGATTAAGGCCATGAATATTGCTCCCCACGCACATGATACTGGGCATGGGGAGAAGAGAATACGCTGACGCTGCCGTAAGTGGCCACGCATGACACTGACATTATGCGCTGCGCCGCTTACACGCTGGTCAGTGCCCAGCATCGCAGGAGGACACCGGGGGAGCGCAGGGTAGGTGAATACCATGACCCCCCAGTCGCACAGGCCCTTTTTCGGCAGACAGCAGATGGGGCGCCGCAGGGAGCAGCAGGTCACTGTCATTTGCTGCTCCTGCGGTGCACAGGCTCCAGCACAGGGTGCCCTCCTTTCCTGTATGTCCTGTCTGCTCCTGTCTTCACCACACAGAGAGGGGGGAGGGGTGCCTGCACTGCTGCGGCCATAGCAACTGCTTCTAAAGACCCTCTGAACTCCCGGAGGCCAAGAAGGAGGTGAGATATGTCTGTCCTCAATAGTGTGCAATATGTATCTGTCTGTGTATATGTAGCGCCCCTGAGACCCTCAGGGCACTACAGGGAACTGCATCCTCTTGTGGATGCAGGACCTACCCCCTGGGACCTGGAGTACCAGTGCCGATTCCATCAAAACACAACCAAAATCCTAGTTCTCCTCTCCAAACTGGGCATAGAGAGTTAACCATGTAAGGGGATGGTCGCCTTGGGAACGAGTCCCTGAGTATAACTAGCCTAGTGGGAGGGGTCAGCAGTCAGAGAGAGAGGGAGAGAGTCTACTCAAGAGTTGGGAGCACACAGGAGAGGTGTGCGGACGTGCCTGAGCTGGGTCCGTGTAACGGTGACCCCGGGGGCACAGGAGAGAGGTCACCAGGATGGGTACTGAGATACCGCTGGGACCGGAGCACGAACAAGTCACAGGGCACTAGGTCAAATGCAAGTTTTAAACTGTTTGGCAAATACCTGCCGGGTGAGGACACCTTCATGGACTTCACCAAACCAAATAATCCGGGGGCATCAGCAGTAAACTAGGATCGGGGTTCGGACACTTACCTCCCCTCAGGGTGTGCACTGCCTGCCGTACGGAGAAGGAGACTGTACCCCAAAAGGGACAGTCGGTGTCCCCAAACGCTCCACGCTACGGGGACTCAATCTACAGAGAGGGCCGGGGATAGAGCAACCTTATCACCACATTGGCACTGGTCCTCCAAGGGACCTGAACCAGCAACCCCTTCGTCCACAGTGAGTAGAGACTGTTAAAGACAACTTGGTGTGGTCACCATTATTGCCCCACTACATCTCCCAGGCACAGCCCTACCTGCGGAGGGCCTACCATCACAGCTGCCACTACTATCAGGTCTGGGAGTACCCACATACAGCAGCGGTGGTTCTCTATCCTTAACCGCAACCCGCAGGTGGCGTCACATGACCAAAAACTCTTATCTCCCCTGTTAATACTCCCCATTAACAAAAGGGGTCCAGGGCACGGGACCGGGCAATGGCCACCAAAGTGACATTCCTATTTGTTACTGCCCGAGACCGAGTACCCCCTTCTCTGGGCGATACATATACTGTCTGTCTGTCTGTATGTCTATGTATACTGTGTGTCTGTCTGTGTATACTGTCTGTCTGTGTATTATGTCTGTCTGTCTTTACTGTCTGTCTGTCTGTGTAGTCAGTCTGTGTATACTGTCTGTGTATACTGTCTGTCTATCCTGTCTGTCTGTGTATACTTTCTGTCTGACTGTCTGTCTATACTATCTGTCTGTACATCCTATCTAGCCATCCTATCTGTCTGTCTGTACCATCTATCTATCTATACATCCATCCTATTTATCTATACAAAATTCCATATGCCTCATATTATGAAAGTGAACACATAGTACAATTGTTATTTTTTTTTTACTGTGTGCAGCGCGGTGTGGGGCTATGTACCAGGATGAGTGGGCTATATAGCATAGGATAGATAGGTGGCTATATAACACAATGGAGGCTATATACCAGGATGAGGGGCTATATACCAGAATGGAGTGCTATATATACCAGGATGGGGGGCTATATTCCAGGATGGGGCCATGACGGGGCCATATATACCAAGGTGGGCCATGATGGGGTCATATATACCAATATATACCAGGATGGGCAATGATGGGGACATCTATACCAGGGTGGGGCTATATATACCAGGCTATATCCATGATCGGGGTCATACACCAGGATGGGGCCATAATGGGAACATATACCAGGGTGGGTCAATATATACCAGGCTATATCTATGATCGGGGTCATACACCAGGATGGGGACAAATACCAGGATGAGACCATATATACCAGGATATAGGCATGATGGGGGTCATTCACTTGGATGAGTCCATGATGGGGAGATATACCATGATGGGGTCATGATGGGGATATATATAGCTGGATGGGGCCATGGTAGTGGACATATATACCAGGATGGGACTATACATACCAGGATATATCCATGATGGGGGCCATACACCAGTATGGGGCCATGATGTGAACATATTTACCAAAATGGGGGACATATTTACCAGGAAGTGGCCCAGGATGGGGGGCCCAGGCTCAAACTCTGCATCGGGGCCCATCAGACTGTAGTTACGCCACTGGTGGTTGCTAGTATTACAAATGTACACAGATGAAGTTTACATAGGGTGCCAGTTACACAGGTTCGTGTGCTGCACAGTGTCTGGCTTACAAGCTATTGATCATGCCCATACTAATAGATCAGGTGGGCTGTGCAGCAATATCTGACTGCTCCCCATAGTACAGACACCTCAATTCACCCAACCAACACTAAAGGGCCTGGCAGCATCCTGCATAAAAATGGAAAAATGTGCAATAAAAAAAATAAAAAATAATTTATAAAACACATAAGGTATATTAATCTGCTCATTTTCTCGAGCTCTATAACAATTTTCCCAGAATTAGGATATGAAGTTCCATTTAATAAATAATTTCTGACTCTTATTAGCTAACCTTAATTTTTCAACATTTTTCAAAACTGTCTAGTAAGGCAAAGAATTACTGAATAAAGTCTCCTAACTTCATAAGAGAAAAGAAGGGATTGAAGCCTAAATGCTGTAATATATCATCTAAAACCTGTAATCTATAATCTAAAGCTGTAATCTATAATCTGTAATGTATACATAACAGAAATGAATGTCCAATAAATTCCAGTTTATTTGATGGTAAATGTAATCATAGGTGGAAGTAAAAGACATTGTAGGTGCAGATTCAATTATTCCAGGACGTTAAAGAGCAACTCCAGCATAAGTGGTACCGTTCCAACCAACATTGGCCCCGTTTATGTCATGAAAAGAGATGTAAATCCTGAAAGAGACAATTGAAATGTTGTATAAGAGAGAAGCTACACATGTATAGGTGAAAATATTACTAGAAAATTGGGTAAGGTAAAGCACTATAGTGTTTAGACATATGGATGATTTATATAAATGGATATCAGTTTAATAAAATGGGCGGTAGGTAGTGATAGGTGGACTTGCAGATAACCGGACCGGCGGACCTAACCGGATTTATTAAAAAATCCGGTGCCGGCCCAAAATTGATCCCAGATATCTCGCTGGATGCCAGTCCCCACATAAGTCTATGGGAACAAGAATCTGGTGATTAAAAATGGTGGTAGAAGGGATAGGGGGATAGGAGGAGGCGCATTATACTTACCGAGGCTCTCATGTGGCGGTAACTGCGTCCAAAACCGCTCATTCACTTTCAGGGCCGCTCATTAGGCTCATGCAAATGCACTGCTTTCCCTGCCCACCAGCAGTCAGGCATGACAGATGACTGTTTCCAATCACAGATGCTACGTGTGTCTATCGTGGGCAATTGGGAAGAGCCGGGTAAAGTGCTGGGATTGTCGCATCTAATGGTTGTGGCAATCCTGGGCAGCTGCAAGCTGCTATTTTTACGCTGGGGGGCTCCAATAACCAAGGGTCTCCCCAACCGGAGAATATCAGCCCCCAGCTGTTGGGCTTTATCATAGATGGGTATCAAAATTCGGGGGGAAGGAGGGGAACTGCACTTTGCTTTTGTAATTATTTATTTAAATAATTAAAAAAACAATTAAAAACCCACATGTGGTTCCTCTGATTTTGTTACACAGCTAAGATTGGAGACTGCAGACTGTAGCCGTTAACTTTATCTGTGCTGGTATCATAATATGGGGGGAACCTACGCCAATTTTTTCATTTATTTATTTTTTACTGTATGATAAAGACTCGCAGACCAGGTGTGTGATTGGAAGCATCAGACACGCTGCCAATCAGGGTGGGTGCGTGTCTGAGTGCAACCAATTACAGACACCAATGGGCGGTCAAAGCAGAGCATATTCATGAGCCTAATGAGTGGCCCCGGAAAGCAGTTACAGCTGTGCTGGAGGCTCGGTAAGTATGAAGCGCCGCTTGATTTATTATTTTTTTCTTTATTTTTTGTATTATCCGAGTGCCGGACCCAGATCATTAGCCGGACTTCACTGAGAATTCCGGGACTGGGTCCGGCACCCGGATACTTTTGAAGCCATGTGGATCCGGACTTTTACAGTCTGGGTCCGCCCATCACTAGCGGGTCAATAATGCTAAAAAATAACAAAATAAGTATTATTACCTTTTAAAGCAACTGCAGCTAAAGTGCAACTTCTCTAAGTTTTTATTTACAGGACTGAACACTGACATACAACAAGTCATCACTGAGACCAGTAATGTTGCAGCAATGTCAAATTGTATATGTCACCAATTTAACCTGTCAGTTCCTGGAAGTATTGTGCTGGGGAGTCAGGGGCTTCAACATGTAAGTAATGCTAATTTTGTTATTTTTAAGTATTACCTGCCCAGTATCCATTTTTTTAACAGACTTTAAATCTATTGAGGAGATACTATCATAAGCTGATTACAACCCTTTATCATTTTAAACAAGCCTTACCATATGAGACATTCCTGTGAGTCATCAATAACAATGAGACATACTTATCAAAATCATCAAAATTTTGTGTGTCTAGGGAAAGGGGGAGACCTGGGTTCCCTTATCACCCTAGATAGGTTCCGCACCTATGTTCCGAGCTGGATACCAGGCCCTAGGCTGAGCCTGATCTGGGCCCTAGGTAGGGAGCGGATGGGTTAAGCTCTTCATCAACCCCACTAGGCACTACAGAACACACAGGACTAACAAACAAGGAAAAATAATAAACAGTTTATCTCAAAGTAGATGCCAGGAGAGGGACTGCAAAATGCAATAAAGTATTTCAGATGATTGCAAACCGACTACTTGCAATCAGGATCTGTAGGAATTTAGAACAATCACTAGCACAGAGTAATAGGAAGTAAAGGTATATAAAGTCACAAGGCAAGTGTTGATGAGAAGCAGCTGAGAGACTGAGAAACGCCGCAGGGTCCTAAAGGGAAAGGGATGAAAACCAAGCAGAAAAAATAGAAGGTCAGGGAGCAGTTTGCGCAGCGAAACACTGTGACCTTCTATAGCCGGACACCACAGGACTGTCTGTCACACCCATGATAATAGGCCTCAATTAATCAAAGCTTTTATGCCAGAAAACTAAAATGGGTAAAATGTTTGCAAATTTTGGTGTTTTCATGCCAGTTTAAAAGAGCTCTGCCAAAATATGCTGAAATGGAGAAGAGTCGAGGCGGAACAAGGTGTGGTTATGCCCGCCATTCAATTTTCAGCAAAAGTGCAATAGTTTCTTACACCAGACCTAATGGAGGAAAAATTCTGGCAAGACGCTCTTAGGAGATGCACCAAATTAATTAATTGGCATACACTCCCTGACAGAAGTTCTGTTGCTTATCCCTGTTATGTAAATAAAAGCTTATAACCTGACTTTAAATTCATCCATTGGTTTTATAAATTACTCTTTTGAAAGCTGAAACCCTCCCAAATTTGGTTTAGGTTATGAAAATAAAGTTGCTGCAAAGCTGAAATGTTGATCATTTAATGAACATAGAAAGGTCAGATTTTGGCAAGACAAACGTTTTGTCGCCTTGTCATATAATGCACCCAATCTTAGTTTCCATCCTCACCTGTGCTCACTAAATGATCGCTTAATTAGTGGGTGTGTATAAAAATAAACCCAGCACTCCAGACCTTCACTTGAACTGCAACTTGACCTCTGACAACATGCCAAAAATCCACCCTGTGACCAAAGCCTTGATTATCAAGAGGCTGAAGAACAGATCCACTGCAGAGGTGTCTGGCACCTTTTAAGGTGTCTCAGCGTCAAGTACAAACAATTAAAAAAAGATTTGAAGAGACTGGAGATGTTTTTGACAAGCCCAGGTCTGGCAGACCCCGCAAGACAACTGCTCAGGAGGAACGTTTGTTGGTTAGAAAATCCAAAGCCATCCCCTCTTACACTGCAGCAGAGCTCCAACAGGCCTGGTCACCTCAAGTCCCTATGTCAACTAGAACAGTTTGTAGGATTCTTTCTCGAAATGTCCTCCATGGTTGAATCAGTGCCCAGAAGCCAGCACTAAACAAAAGGCAAATAAAAAACCGTGTGGCATTTGCCAAGTCCCACAGCCTGCTAAACAGATGGACGCTGGAAAAGTGACAGAAGGTGGATTTCCCTGATGAATCTTCAGTTGAATTACACCACAGCCGCCGCAAATACTGCAGGAGACCTACTGGAGCTTGTATGGATCCAAAATGCACCCAGAAAACAGTTAAGTTTGGTGGTGGAAAGATCATGGTCTGGGGTTACATTCAGTATGGGGGTGTGCGAAACATTTGCAAGGTGGAAGGCAATATCAATAGCCTAAAATATCAAGAAGTATTATCTACCTTTTACATTCCCAATCATAAAAGGGGTAAAATTCTGCAGTAGGATGGTGCTCCATCTCATCCATCCATCTCTACAACAAAGTTCCTCCTGGCAAAGAAGATCAAGGTGCTCAAGGACTGGCCAGCCCAGTCACCAGACATGAACATCATTGCGCATGTTTGGGGTAGGATGAAAGAGGAAGCTTAGAAGACAAAACCAAAAAATCTAGTTGAACTCTGGGAGGCATGTAAGACTGCATTATTTGCTATTCCTGATGACGTCATCAATAAATTGTATACAGTCATATGAAAAAGTTTGGGCACCCCTATTAATGTTAACCTTTTTTCTTTATAACAATTTGGGTTTTTGCAAAAGCTATTTCAGTTTCACATATCTAATAACTGATGGACTGAGTAATATTTCTGGATTGAAATGAGGTTTATTGTACTAACAGAAAATGTGCAATCCGCATTTAAACAAAATTTGACTTATGCAAAAGTATGGGCACCCTTATCAATTTCTTGATTTAAACACTCCTAACTACATGTTACTGACTTACTAAAGCACTAAATTGGTTTTGTAACCTCATTGAGCTTTGAACTTCATCGGTAGGTGTATCCAATCATGAGAAAAGGTATTTAAGGTGGCCACTTGCAAGTTGTTCTCCTATTTGAATCTCCTATGAAGAGTGGCATCATGAGCTACTCAAAACAACTCTCAAATGATCTAAAAACAAAGATTATTCAACATAGTTGTTCAGGGGAAGGATACAAAAAATTGTCTCAGAGATTTAAACTGTCAGTTTCCACTGTAAGGAACATAGTAAGGAAATGGAAGAACACAGGTACAGTTCTTGTTCAGCCCAGAAGTGACAGGCCAAGAAAAATATCAGAAAGGCAGAGAAGGAGAATGGTGAGAACAGTCAAGGACAATCCACAGACCACCTCCAAAGACCTGCAGCATCATCTTGCTGCAGATGGTGTCAATGTGCATCGGTCAACAATACAGCGCACATTGCACAAGGAGAAGCTGTATGGGAGAGTGATGCGAAAAAAGCCGTATCTGCAAGCACGCCACAAACAGAGTCACCTGAGGTATGCAAAAGCACATTTGGACAAGCCAGTTACATTTTGGAAGAAGGTCCTGTGGTCTGATGAAACAAAGATTGAGTTGTTTGGTCATACGAAAAGGCGTTATGCATGGAGGCAAAAAAGCACGGCATTCCAAGAAAAGCACTTGCTACCCACAGTAAAATTTGGTGGAGGTTCCATCATGCTTTGGGGCTGTGTGGCCAATGCCGGCACCGGGAATCTTGTTAAAGTTGAGGGTCGCATGGATTCAACTCAGTATCAGCAGATTCTTGACAATAATGTGCAAGAATAAGTGACAAAGTTGAAGTTACGCAGGGGATGGATATTTCAGCAAGACTGTGATCCAAAACACCGCTCCAAATCTACTCAGGCATTCATGCAGAGGAACAATTACAATGTTCTGGAATGGCCATCCCAGTCCCCAGACCTGACTATCATTGAACATCTGTGGAATGATTTGAAGCGTGCTGTCCATGCTCGGCGACCATCAAACTTAACTGAACTGGAATTGTTTTGTAAACAGGAATGGTCAAATATACCTTCATCCAGGATCCAGGAACTCATTAAAAGCTACAGGAAGCGACTAGAGGCTGTTATTTTTGCAAAAGGAGGATCTACAAAATATTAATGTCACTTTTATGTTGAGGTGCCCATACTTTTGCACCGGTCAAATTTTGTTTAAATGCGGATTGCACATTTTCTGTTAGTACAATAAACCTCATTTCAATCCAGAAATATTACTCAGTCCATCAGTTATTAGATATATGAAACTGAAATAGCTGTTGCAAAAACCCAAATTGTTATAAAGAAAAAAGATTAACATTAATAGGGGTGCCCAAACTTTTGCATATGACTGTAAATCATTGTTGAAACGCATGGATGCAGTCCTTTAAGCTCATGGAAGTTCCACAAAATATTAAATATGGCTCTAATAGCACCACAACTTCATTCACCAATGTTATGCAATATATCTTTGTATTAGAAGTAAATTATTTGTTTGAATTTCACATTATTTTCTGTGGGCGACAAAACTTTTGTCTTGCCAAAATCTGACCTTTCTGCGTTCATTAATGATCAATATTTCAGCTTTGCAGTAACTTTATTTTCATAACCTAAACCAAATTTGGGAGGGTTTCAGCTTTCAGAAGAGTAATTTATAAAACCAATGGATGAATTTAAAGTTAGGTTATAAGCTTTTATTTACATAACATGGATAAGCGACAGGGAGTGTACACTGTGCTTAATGAATTTGATGCATTGTATTACAATGAGCCTTTCATTAATACTGGCGTGCACAACACCAGTCTTAATAAATCTGCCAGAAAGTACTACTGAAGAAAGAAGCTGAATTTATTTTCCCAGTGGTAGATTTTGGTCCTGTGGGTCTGAATAACCCTAATTGCGTCAGTAGTGAGTGCTGAAACCATATTCATTCCTACGTGTGTCATATTATTTGTGCACTAGGTGGGTTATGCTGATAAATATTAGTCAGTGGAAAAACTCAAGCTTTTTGCCAGTTCATGCCATTTATTCCTTGCCAAACTGATTCTGCATTGGGATTGCCTGGTATTTCAGCTGTACTATTGTGCCGAGTACCCCACTCACATGATACTATAGAAGAGAAGTGGCATCTGAACATCAACCAATATTTGTCTGTATAGATGTGACATTAAGCAATTGTTTTAGGTTTTATTGCAGAATTAAAAAGGATAATGTGCCTATATTAATGACAATTAAAGTATAACAGCCCAATAATAATATAAAGGTATCACAATAATGCATTAGTCAACTTTGCTGTGTCGCCATCTCAAGATAATAGGACAAATTTTGAGAAGGTTTCTGAATTTTGTAGAGAAACTTATGTTATGACTTTAAATATGACACTTATTCTTTAGTGGGTTTTAAGAATAGACTAATATCCCTCCAAATTCTTAAGAGTAGTATTAGGAGTTTCTGATGAAAGACGACATTATACACAGAAAACATTCTTTTTAATTTGGGGAACATTTGGCAGAACCCAGTAGATTTCTGTAGGCTCCAATTCTTATGTTCTGTAAGAGGTCTAAACTATGTCCATTCCGATGGGATCCACCTTTCAGTGAATATATCAATAAATAAGACATTGTTCATGTATGCAAAAGACTTGCCTTTCAGGAGATATTTGCAGCTGTTTGTTCAGAAACTCGCACAGTATCTTGGAATATTTTTCATTACGTGGACCTCCCGTCTTTCCAATGCTTTGCAGACTGCACAGGCCACAGGGATCTTTCGTTCCACCAAAAGTCATTTGTTGATCTGCGTGAATGGTCACTGCAAAGAACTAGAAGACACAAACAATATAATAGCACTATGCAACTAAAGTTGGCCACGCAGCCACGGTGTATGGAAAAGTACGGAGTATGGAAAAGTACTGTATTTTCCGGCGTATAAGACGCCTTGGCATATAAGATGACCCCCAACTTTTCCAGTGAAAATATGGAGTTTGGGATATATTCGCCGTAGAAGACTAGCCCTCTTCCAACAAAGGAAGGTGATAATGCGATTCAGGGGTGTAGCGGCGGGCGCAATTGAATCTCCCGGGTATGGCTTACCAGGGTGACAGTGGAGGAGGGGGGTCAAAGGAGGTAGTGTCACAAGTAGTGCTCGAGGGTATCGTGGCAGGCACCATTGAATCCCCCAGATATGGCTTACCAGGGCGACGGTGGTGGAGTGGGGTCTTAGGAGGCAGGTTCACAGGACGCGCTTGGGGGTGTCGCGGTGGGCATCAGTGATGTGCGGGCGGGCACTTTGCAGAGGTGTGCACGTGCGGACTCCGTGGCCAATTTCTTGAAGTCCATCTCATCAACCGTGGGCAATTCAATGGAGCCAGCAGTCAGCTCAGTGCACCTGCCGCTTATCCACCGCATCTTGTGTGCGCAGCTAGGACTCCATGGTCATTTCCTTGAAGTCAACTGCATCAATCTGCGTACGCGCCGCCTCCACGGCCATTTTCTTGAAGTTCATCACATTAACCACAGGAGATTCAATTGAGCCAGCCATCAGCTTAATACACCCGCCGCCGAGACACCCTCGTAACCGATCCGCCCACCGATCAATACACATGCCGCTGAGACACCATCGCAGCCCGCAGATCAATGCGGCCGCCGTGACACCCCCTAGCATGTCCTGTGAGCCTGTTTGCTATGACGGTGATTATACACCCTATAAGACGAGACCCGGCATATAAGACGACCCCCGACTGTTAAAAAGTTGTCTTATACGCCGGAAAATATGGTAGTACAATATGATCTTTGGGATATGCAAATATTATTTATGTTTTTCTTATTTTAATGTTGAGGGTGCATGCAAAAAAAAAAAACGGAAATCATGTTTTGTTTTTATTTACCATGCTCATCACTAACCTAAAAAGTGTTATCATATAAGATGTCATAAATATGTTGGGTTTGTGTTTCATTGGAGCCAGAATATGTAAAGAGTATTCTTTTATGTGCCGTAATAATAATAATAATAATAATAATAATAATAATAATATCTTCCATTTAAAATTTTTTTTTGAAGGTCATAAAAAGTTTTGACCTCTACAGTTTTGTGTGCTTTGAAAAACTTACATGTAGAGCATTGTCCGTTAATAAAAATCTATGGCTTGCAAACATGTAAAAAAATATATCCAGCCTTTCGTCAGGGGCGTAACTACTGCGGTCGCAGAGGTCTCAACTGCGACCAGGCCTGGCAGCTTAGGGGCCTGTGGCCGCCCGGCAGATCAGCAGCCAGCTCTTTTCTGTGAGAGGAGCTGCACTGAACTGGCGCAGACCATTTGGCCGCTATATGACTCGATTCCGCCGCTGACACCGAGCCCCCCTGCCCGGTGTCAGCGGCGGCATCGGGCCCCCCTCCCCCGTCATCGCGCACAGCAACAACTCCCCCCCGTGCCTGTGTGGTGACGTCACTCCTGTGCGACTGCTGTGCTGAAAGCACAGGGCGTAGGACACCAACCGCAGCAGCAGGGGAGCAAGGAGAGGTGAGGACGGAGCAGCGCTGGAACGAGGAGAAAGGTAAGAACTTGTTGTTTTTGGGTTTTTTTTAAATCAGTGTGTACATGGTGGCCAGAGGCCATGGGGGGCTGCATTATACATGGAGCATGGGGGGCTGCCTGCATAATACAGGAAGCATGAGGGGCTGCATTATACATGGAGCATTGGGGGGCTGCCTGCATTATACGTGGAGCATAGGGCGCTGGCTGCATTATACATGGAGCATGGGGGGCTGCCTGCATTATACATGGAGCATGGGGGGCTGGCTGCATTATACATGGAGCATGGGGGGCTGCCTGCCTTATACATGGAGCATGGGGGGCTGCCTGCCTTATACATGGAGGCCTATGGGGCTGCATTATACAACATGATGGACACCTTATACATGGACTATATGGGTGTATTATACATGGAGGAGTATGGAGCTGCATAACAAAATATGAAGGTTTTATGGGGCTGCATTATAATACATATATGGGGGCTACGTTATAATATATAACTAAAAAATATAGCACAGACAAACGGGAAGAAACCATATTGTATTTTCATCCTAGTGGATTAAGTCACAATCCCCAATAGACAGATGTCTAGAATATACTCCAAGATAAACTATAAAATTCGTGTAAAAACACGTATAGGAGACTCATTCAGGTTTGTAAAACATTACATTTTATTCAACATCAAAAAAGATAAAATTCATTTTCCATATGATGTAATTATAAGTATGAGGTAAGGTGGATTCTAAACACACCTACCCACCAATAAACCACCCAAATCGGCCCATCAACATCTCAAAAAAAATATATACCCAGCCAGTGCAAAAAGGGAACACCATGTGGTTGCACAATCGCATTATAAACAACAATATTTGGACTTACCCATGGTGTCAAAACAGAGAGTCAAACAGTGGTGGTTCAGAGGTGGGCAGGTGAGTATCCTTCAACCCGGACGCGCGTGTCCCAAAGCTTCATCAGCGGGGTGCAGGCGTTATAATATATGGAGGACTATGGAGGCTACCTTATACATGGATTATGGGGGTGCATTATAAAACATGGACGACTATGTGGTGCAGTATAATATATGAAGTACTATGGGGTGCATTCTAATATATGGAGAACGATGGAGTGAATTATAATATATGGAGAACTATGGGGTGAATTATAATACATGGAGAGCTATGGTGAATTCATTATAATAATTAGAGGGCTATGAGGGCTACTTATACATGGAGGACTATGAGGTGAATTATAATATATGGAGGACTATGGGGCGCAGTATAATATATTGAGGACTGTTGGGTTAATTATAATACATGGAGATTTATGGGAAATGCAATATAATACATGATGGAGGACTATGTAGCTGCATTCTAATATATGAAGGGTTATGTGGGACCCATTATACTATATGGAAGGCTATTATTGTATTTGGAGAACTATACACAAGGGGGACAAAAATACAAGCAGGGGATGGGAACGTTTTGTGCTGAGGGAAAAGTGCTCTTTCCCTCAGCACCCAGCTTTCCCATGCTCTTCTATACATCTCTCAGCACCCAGCTTTCCAATGCTCTGATATGGGAAAGCTGGGTGCTGAGGGAAAGATGTATAGCAGAGCATGGAGAAGCTGGGTGACGAGGACAAGATGGATATCAGAACATGGAAAAGCTGGGTGCTGATGGAGGGATTTCAGATCATGGGAAATCTGGGTGCTGAGGGTAAGAGCCAAGTGTCAGCGTCATTATCCCGTACCCCGAGTGTCAGTGTCATTGTCCCGTACCCCAAGTGTCGGTGTACGTGGAGGGTAGCCCAGGTCCGAACTTTGCATCGGGGCCCAACAAACTCTAGTCACGCCACTGCCTTTTGTATATGTCACAAGTATACATTTGTATTCTTTTATCCTTCAGAATCCTGGATCCTCTCTTTGCTCAGGAAGTTTGAAAAGTGTCTTAAACCAGATTATGAGGAATATTCTAGCTCGTTTCATCCCTAGAAACAACATTTTTTTCCAGCCTGCAGCCAATACAATCTATCTGAAGCTTGACTGTCCATCCTAATCCAACAAATAATGACAACCCTATTTAGAAGCGTTAAGTAAAAATAATTTTATTGCTGGGCTGAAAAAAAAGCTATTTTTCCAGGATCCATCCGAGGCTGAGGATTAAGTTGCTAGCAGGGAACAGAGTACCAAATCTCAAGCATAGTCTAGTTAATAAAATCAGTAGAATAAATCATATAGAACACAATGATTCTATACCATAATTACTTAGGTTGTTACTTCATCCAACCTCAGGTTTATAGCTTGAACTTATTTTACAGTTTCTACAGTTCTGACTCACATGATATAGACTTAGACAAATATGTCATAATGTTAAGGAAAATTCCACAGTTTTGGGAAATCTCCTTCTAGTGAATGTCTGCTGAATATCAAATCCAAACTCACTGACTGCTGGCACCAGAAATTCAGACCACACAGATTGGTGGTATAAATTCCTTTCTCAGTGAAAAGAAGGTGCACGTCACGTGCTTTATTGTTACAATCCTTTTTATTGAACAATAGTGGGTTAATCTTTTAGCAAAATTCCTAAGTATGCCATTGGGTATATTAAAAGGATATGCAGAAAGCCTGTGATGTTTGTCCATATTTGGGATTTCCTCTCCAGCCCCTCCTGTTTTCCGACCCACCATAACTCAAAGGGTCTTTGTCACGTAGCTCACTAGTCATGGATCCGAACTTGCGCAGATGCAGCAGCAGCAGACTTCAGTGTACACACACTTACAGTAACTTGTAGGACTAGAAGGTGGCCTGATTCTACGCATCGGGTATTCTAGAATTTACGTATTGTGTAGTTCATGTATGATTTTTGTTATATATATATATATATATATATATATATAGATGTTGTGTGTAGCTACCAAGTGTTTGTGTAGGGCGCTGTACATGTTCTGGGTGTTGTCTGGGTGTGGCGTGGGGTGAGAGCGTTGTTGTATGTGTGTTGCGTTGTTTGTGGAGCGCTGTGTGTCTGTAGCGTTGTGTGTGTGTGTTGCGCGGTTTGTGTGGGTGTGGGGTGTGTGTGTGTTTTGGTGGGAGGTATGTTTTGTGCAATGTGTGTGTTGTGTGCGTATATTTATGTATGCCGCGGTGTTTATGTGTTGGGTGTTGTGTGTGTGCAGCGTTGTCTGTGTGTGTGGGTGTCTGTGTAGGGCGGTGTTTGTGGTTCCCAGTGTGTGTGTGTGGTGTGTTGTGCAGTGCGCGTGTGTGTGTGTGTGTTGGGGGGAGGTGTGCACCTCCCATCGTGCTCCATCCCCCATGGTGCGCACTCCCCATCGTGATCCATCCCCTATGCTGCGCATTCCCCATCGTGCTCCATCTCCCATGCTGCGCACTCCCCATTGTGCTCCATCCCCCATGCTGCGCATTCCCCATCGTGCTCCATCCGCCATGCTGCGCACTCCCCATCGTGCTCCATCCCCCATGCTGCGCACTCCCAAACGTGCTCCATCCCCCATGCTGCGCACTCCCCATCGTGCTCCATCCCCCATGCTGCGCACTCCCAAACGTGCTCCATCCCCCATGCTGCGCACTCCCCATCGTGCTCCATCCCCCATGCTGCTCAATCCCAAACGTACTCCATCCCCCATGCTGCGCACTCCCCATCGTGCTCCATCCCCCATGCTGCGCACTCCCCATCGTGCTGTATCCCCCAAGCTGCTCTCTCCTCCCAGCCTCCTCCAGCATGCCGTGCTCCTCTGCCGACACTCACACACCCGATCGCATACACTCACACACACACCCGATCGCATACACTCACACACACACCCGATCGCATACACTCACACACACACCCGATCGCATACACTCACACACACACCCGATCGCATACACTCACACACACACCCGATCGCATACACTCACACACACACACGATCGCATACACTCACACACACACACCCGATCGCATACACTCACACACACACACCCGATCGCATACACTCACACACACACACCCGATCGCATACACTCACACACACACATACCCGATCGCATACACTCACACACACACACCCGATCGCATACACTCACACACACACACCCGATCACATACACTCACACACCCGATCACATACACTCACACACACACACCCGATCGCATACACTCACACACACACACCCGATCGCATACACTCACACACTCACTGACGATATCGCACATACGCGCTCACACTCACAACATCCGGAGATACCACATGCTTCTGGCCATGTGATCCTCCGGCAGGTCCTGGAAGCTCACTGCACACTATCGCCGCCGAGAAGCAAGCGATATCCCAGGATGTTGTGAGTGTGTGGATGCGATGTGATGTGTGTGTGAGGTGTGTGTGAGAGTGAGTGTGATCTGATGTGCGTGTGTGTGTTGTTATGTGTGTGCGTGTGTGTATGTTCCGCCGCTGCAGGACCTTGATGCGCTGGTAACTATGCTACCATGGTTACCAGCGTATCCCGTCCCCCGCTCGCACGGGAGCCCACACCAGCATACGGCGGCAACCCCAGCAATGCAAGGGTATGTGTCGGCTGGGTTAGCGGCGTACACTGATGTGGGCTCCTGGGGGTACAGTACTCACCTGGGAGTCATGGCTCCGTGTCGCTTCGGGGAATGCGTGCGGGGGTCGGGGCCAGAGCGAGCGTGCATTGCGTGAGGGGGACGGGGCGTGGCCGAGTTGCCAATACGTGCAGGGTGCCGGGGCGAGAGGCCAATCCGAGTGGGGGGCGGAGCCTGGGCGAGCGGCCGGCCAATCCATGTGGGGGCAGAGCCTGGGCGAGCGGCCAATCGGTGCGGGGGGGCGGGGCCATGGCGAGCCCAGCGGCCAATCCGCTTTGTGTCACCGTAAGGACACAATTTTGGAGCAAGACAGACAGACAGACAGAATAATGCAATTATATATATATATAGATTACCATGTTCAAGACATACACACAGCTATTTTGGAATCACACTCATTCATACAGATTGGGCTGTGGGCCAAGTTTTAAAATCATTCTGATGTCCAGCAGTTGCTTAGAGACTATATGGCATATGTAAGGGGAGTAGACTGGTTTGTTTGCCTTCCTACCCCTGAAGACACCAATCGCGGCATTGTGTTGTTACGTAGTGTAATGTGAACAATATCCTGCTTCTTTTGTGAATATTGTGTCATGTGAATTGTAATGTAATGTGATGTATTCCTGTGATAAGGAGTAATGTATAATGTAAGGTATAGTTTATATTAAGTATTGCATGTGGTAATGTGTTGCATAGCACTTGTGTAGGAAGTTTTTGTACTATAGAGTCAGTAACAGTTAAGCTGGGTTCACACTAAGCGACAGCGACAACGACGTCGCTGTTACGTCACCATTTTCTGTGACGTAACAGCGACCTTGTAAGTCGCTGTTATGATCGCTGCTTAGCTGTCAAACACAGCGACGCAGCAGCGATCATAACGTCGCTGTGCTACATGTGCAGAGAGCAGGGAGCCGCGCTTAGCGCTGGCTCCTTGCTCTCCTAGGTACAGTACACATCGGGTTAATTAACCCGATGTGTACTGCAGCTACATGTCACAGTGCAGAGAGCAGGGAGCCGCGCGCACTGCTTAGCGCTGGCTCCTTGCTCTCCTTGCTACAGTATACATCGGGTTAATTACCCGATGTGTACTGCAGCCACATGTGCACAGAGCAGGAGCCGGCACTGGCAGCAAGAGCGGAGGCTGGTAACGAAGGTAAATATCGGGTAACCAGGGAAAGGTCTTCCCTTGGTTACCTGATGTTTACGCTGGTTACAGCTTACCGCAGCTGCCAGACGCCGGCTCCTGCTCCCTGCTCGCTTCATTTCGTCGCTGTCTCGCTGTCACACACAGCGATGTGTGTGTCCCAGCGGGAGAGTGACGACCAAAAAATGAAGCTGGACATTCAGCAACGACCGGCGACCTCACAGCAGGGGCCAGGTCGTTGCTGGATGTCACACACAGCGACAGCGACGGGACGTCGCTGCAACGTCACAGAAAATGGTGACGTAGCAGCGACGTCGTTGTCGTTGTCGCTGTGTGTGACACCACCTTTAAGCGTTTGGACTAGCCCAGCATGGGATGGGTCAGTTGGAAGGGAAAGTGATGGTTCATTGTGTTGTAGTCAGTGAAGACCTAGTGAGTGAAAGTGACAGACCTATAGTCATGAAGGTCACATACAGTTGGAGGTTTGTGCCAACAAAGGATAAGGAAAAGGGTCTGGAGAGAAGATAGCTTGAACATTGTGCTGATTGAGACATGGGGTCTCTCGTTGAAGCAAGAGACCGATCCTCAAACAGAGTGACCCCAACCAGTAGGAGATGGAGGACAGAACTCTAGTGGCCAGGCCCTTTAACCATCAATGTAACGAGTTGATCCTAACTATTCAGTGAACATAATAGACTACCCAAACAGTTTTCCCCTACGCGTCCGGGAGATTTACTCCAGTTATGATGGGCCCTTAAAAAGATTGGACGTGGGACCGCTGGAAGGGAAGATGAGTATCCAGTCTGTCTGTACATACTGTAATGCTGGGCTTGGTTGTGTTGGAAGTCCCAGGATGAGTAAGATCTCACACAATGCAGTTGGAATTAAATCTATGTCTGAGCATGCCTTGTAAAACTGTAACGAGCAGGAAGATATGTGCCTGCGATCTAGAGCAAAAGGTTGTAACAGAGGAGGAACTGTACTGTAAAATGTTGCTGTTTAAAATGAGCTGTTGGTCTCATTGTGAGTATGAGTAATCTTCCTATCCTGGCCAGATGATGTCAGTGGCAGTATGTGGCATCCATGGGTTCCCAGCCGATTCAACACAAGTCCATACACCCAGCCAGGACTAAGTATTTTATGTAGTGTGCCAGGGCATCCTGAGTCAATCCCTTGCCCACGACTACTGCCTCCCACCACATATTTTCTTTTCCAGTGTATTTCTGCTCAATAGATGTTAAAGTAGTTGTGTGGTCTAAATCCATAAGTCTCATGTCACCCTATATGACTGCAGACCTATGAATCCTCTTGCATACACCTGCATTCAGTGAGCCTCCATGGTCAGAACGTGGCCAGGAGTGTGCATATCGCAGTATCTACACCCACTTACTAAATACTAGAATCTCCTTGCCTCAACTGCCGGAAAAAGTAAAATGGCATTCCTCAATTCTTCCATTTACAGATAATCTTTGATTGGATGTTCTTGAATTCCCCATGTCAGTTCTCCAGCAGCAAATTATATATTGATTAAACTCTACATGACACACCAGAGTTATTTAATTTCTTCTAAATTACACAAAATGGGTAAGTCAGCTCATATATATATATATATATATATATATATATAATATATATATATAAAAAAAATATATATATATACATATATATATATATATATATATATATATACACACTGTATATATATATTAGACTGAGTCAAATAATAGCAAATGTAACAACTTTCCAGCTTTTAAAAGTAATTCTTCTCCTACTGAAGGCCCTAGATTGCCATTTCAGTGCACCCATAAGGAATGATGCCAACAAACGTTCCTCACAAACTTTATATGAATGTGAATTCCTTTATACTGCTCTCCACGTGAACATCATGATGACCCTATTGTACCTCCCTCCACTACCCTAAAATATGGTGACCCCCAACACAGTATAATCCCTAACTGTGACCTCCCACCCAGCTCTCCATGCAGCATAATGGACCTATCTAAAGTATAATGGCCTCCAAACCACTTCACACTGTATAAAGGTTCCCACTAGCCCTCAAAAGCCCTTCACACATTATGATGGACCCCACATCATTCTTCACACTGTATAATTGCATGCATACAGTATAATGTATATAATATAATGCATATAATATAATGCACCTCCCATAATCCTCCATATATTTAAATGCACCCCATAGTCCTCCATATAGTATAATGCACCCCATAGTTCTCCATATAGTATAATGAACACCCCATAGTCCTCCATATAGTATAATGCACCTCAAATAGTCCTCTACATAGTGTAATTCACAGCCCATAGTCCTCCATATAATATAATGCACCTTCGATAGTTCCCCATATTGTATAATGCACCCTCCATAGTCCTTCATATGCAATACACCCCTATAGTCCTCCATATAGTATAATTTACGCCATATTCCTCCATATAGTAATATGCAGCCCATAGTCCTCCATATAGTATAATCCACAGCCCATAGTCCACAATATAGTATAATGCACAGGCCATAGTCCTCCATATACTATAATGCACAGCCTGTATTCATCCATATAATATTATGACCAGCGTGTACTCACTGATTTAAAATAAATAAATAAATAAATATTCACCTCTTCCCGGTCTGCCTCTGCTCCATTTTAAGCATCTGTGCCTTCAGTCAGTGGCGTGCTTCCTCTCTCATAATTGATTTCAACTGTATCAGCATCAATGATGCTGTTAGAGTTGAAAGTGTGATGCCGAATGGAGCGGGGGGGGGGGGGGGGCGCTGTCGGCTCTGGCACTGGGCTCTCCTCCAAGTGACAGGCTCCATAGCAGCGACTGCTCAACTGCTTGAGCAAATTTTGGCACCTTATAGAGGATTGTGCCATCATTCAAAAATTCTGGTGGATAGTGGTCAATATTTTATCAGAGGTGGTAGAAGTTTTGTTAGACAATAGGGACAAGCTATTTCTAGTAAGAATTTAATATGATGAATAATGATCTCATTTCAATAAGCCATTGATTTCTTTTTCTGGCAAGGAAAGCTACGGCCATGTGCTGGATGAGAGAAAGATCATTCTCTATGTCCCAATGGAAAATATTAGTATACAACATAGTATCTAATATAATATACAGCTTTTAAATATAGAGGATGGCCTCAAAAGTTTACAAAGTAATTGGGTAAATGGTGCAATACTTCCCTCACCCAATCTGCGTGTACAGCCCTTGTAAGGGCCATACCCCATTAGTACCTAATCTATAATAGTGTGTATGTTTTATTTGTATCTATTATACATATACTAATTGTATATATTGTATTTATTATATTATATTTATATAATATAATAATATTTATTCATTTATAAAGCGCTATTAATTCCACAGCGCTTTACATATATTTTATGGAACAATTTCTGGGCATTAATTGTATTGTTCCATTATAAGTTGTTTCATTCTTAAATAAAAGTTAAAAAAAACAAGTAATAAAAAATGTTTTTATGTTTGTGCACACTCTCTGTGCATATTTTTTGCATAACTTTTGCATATATTTTAAAAATATGATAACATATGGTAAATACTAAGTACAGTATGCTATGCTTTTTTTTTTTTCTTTAAAGTAACATGTCAGGAACTTAAAGGACACTAACATAATTAAATTGCTGGGCGGGGTGGAAAAAGTCATCTTCAGTCACATCTTACTGGCTACAAATAGATATTCCATCACTAACAAAACAACTTTGAATATTTAAGTAACAGATTGCCAGAGAATCAGAGGAGGTCTATATGTATGATCACTCAGAATGGTAAAATAAAAATGTCAGTTAAACACGCAAAAAATAAGCCCTCACTGAGCCCCAGATTCGGAAAAATGAGAATGCTATGGGTCTCGGAAAATGGTGACAAAAGTTTTTTTTGTTTGTTTTTTTTTTTACAAGCTTTTTGATTTTTTTTTTCACCACTGAGCTAAAAGTAAAACTGTATATGTTTGATATCCACAAACTGGTACTGACCTGGGGAATGATAATGCCGGGTCAGTTTTACTATCTAATGAACATGGTATGAAAAGAAAACAAAAAACAATGGTGGAATGGCCTGTTTTCCAGTACAATATGGGGCAGAATGACTGACTGATGTCTGATGTCGTTCAAATGTACAAAAATAAGCCCTCATTGACTGAAAAATAAAAAAATTACGGCTCTTGGACGAAGGGGAGGAAAAAACAAAAACGAAAAGCAGAAAATTGCCTGGGGGTGAAGGGGTTAAAATTGATAAGCCATCCTATAACAGCCCAATATATTGCATGTTTGCAGAAGATTTTGTTGTGCCAAGTTTTGCATCTTTCCCATTCATCTGAAGCAACCACATTCAGATGCTTGGAACTTAAAGAAGTGTCTGCAACAAAATCCGCAGTGGGGGAAAATACCCTAGAATTGTAATTTATTTCCATCCGCATCTTGAAGTGCTATTTCTCTCCACAACTAATGGTAAACACATTAAAAAAATTCTTAGAAAATCATGCGATAACAGCTCCTCCTAAAGCAAGTGCGACGTTAAGAAAACAATGACCTCCCGCACAGCACTTTTTGCATTCTAGTCAATCCAGTCGACGACTTTGCTACATTCCTAATTTTCAAAAATAATTTAAATAAGCTCTTAAATATGTATATGAGTATTTTTGTCACAGTCTTCATAGTTTTTGCTATCTTTTTCTAACCCCACTTCTTACCTTAACTGGCACATCCATAGCCTGTTCAAGAAGCTGGCACAGATCAGACATGAGGGTCTCTGGTATCGCGCTCTGGGATACATTAGTATACAGAGTAAATAAAGGCATGATGATAGACCAGGGTAATGAACTATTGGGGATGGAGATACCAGGCAGATACTGTGGCTCCTCTCAGCCTTGGAAGAGAATTGTCAGTAAAGTTCAGCTCTTATGTACAGAACATCCTGGTCACCACGCCCAACTGTTACTTATTTACTCACATGATATCTCTTAAATCTGTTTTCACCGTATCAATATGAACCAGAAACTTCAAAAACATACTTGTGACCTCTTATACTATAGATAGGAAACAAGAATGAAAAACAGGAGGAAAGGGAGTACAATGTGCAAATATTTTTATCAAAATAAGGGGGGGAAAAGGGGCTCTGGTGAATACACATAAAATTGGGTGTTTAAAAACATACAACAGAGGGAGGGACTTGGTATGGGCATACAATACATGATTTTTACTCCTGTTTTTCATGTATTGATATGGAGTTTGTGCTTGCGGTAATGTGACCTTGGGGTAGCACTGTAACCACAATTATGGTCAAAATTAGGGATGATTGAATACTTCGATTATTCGTCTTTGCAAATATTTTCCGAATACCTCGCAGCTATTCGCGAATATTCGATGCACAATGTAAGTCTATGGGAAACCCAAATAACAACTATTCGGAACTATTCGGGCTTCCCATAGACTTACATTGCGCATCGAATAGTCAAATAGTGGCGAGGTATTCGGAAAATATTCGTGAAGCCGAATAATCGAAGTATTCTATCATCCCTAGTCATAATGGTTATATGGAGATTAGTGTTTCTAGATATTAAACAAGACAGTACACTGTGTGCAGAATTATTAGGCAAATGAGTATTTTGATCACATCATACTTTTTATACATGTTGTCCTATTCCAAGCTGTATAGGCTTGAGAGCCAACTACCAATTAAGTAAATCAGGTAATATGCATCTCTGTAATGAGAATATGTGTGGTGTAATGACATCAACAACCTATATAAGGTGGGCTTAATTATTAGGCAACTTCCTTTCCTTTGGCAAAATGGGTCAGAAGAGAGATTTGATGGGCTCTGAAAAGTCCAAAATTGTGAGATGTAGTCTTGAAATTGCCAAACTTTTGAAGTGTGATCACCGAACAATCAAGCGTTTCATGGCAAATAGACAACAGAGTCGCAAGAAGCGTGTTGGGCAAAAAAGGCGCAAAATAACTGCCTGTGAATTGAGGAAAATTAAGCGTGAAGCTGCCAAAATGCCATTTGCCACCTGTTTGGCCATATTTCAGAGCTGCAATGTTACTGGAGTATCAAAAAGCACAAGGTGTGTCATACTCCGGGACATGGCAAAGGTAAGGAAGGCTGAAAAACGACCATCTTTGAACAAGAAACATAAGATAAAACGTCAAGACTGGGCCAAGAAATATCTTAAGGCCTCTGCCACACTCACATGGAAATCACGCACGTGCCGCGAGACACGTATTTTCCCTGCGTGTTGTGTGTGGTAAGTACGTGTCTCCGGTACGTGCGGTCTACGTGTGTTTGCCCAACATGCTTCTCACATTCATCCAACTACTCCACAGCGTGGCTGGCCAGTAAAGGTCTAAAAGATGAAAAAATAATGACATGGCCCCCTTGTTCATTTGATCTGAAACCCATAGAGAACCTGTGGTCCCTCATAAAATGTGAGATCTACAGGGAGGGAAAACAGTACTCCTCTTGGAACATTGTCTGAGAGGCTGTGGTGGCTGCTGCATTCAATGTTGACCGTAAACAGATCAAGCAACTGACAGAATCTATGGATGGTAGGCTGTTGAGTGTCATCATAAAGAAAGGTAGCTATATTGGTCACTAATTTTGGGGGGTTTTCTTTTTGCATGTCAGCAATGTTTATTTCTAAATTTTGTGCAGGTATATTGGTTTACCTGGTGAAAATAAACAAGTGAGATGGGAATATATTTGGTTTTTAAGTTGCCTAATAATTCTGCTCAGTAATAGTTACCTGCACAAACAGATATCCTCCTAAGATAGCCAAATCTAAAAAAAACACTCCAACTTCCAAAAATATTAAGCTTTGATATTTATGAGTCTTTTGGGTTGATTGAGAACATAGTTGTTGATCAATAATAATAAAAAATCCTCTAAAATACAACTTGCCTAATAATTCTGCACATGGTGTATTTGTTCTGTCATATGGAGTTTGTATCAGAAAAATGTGAGGTTGTTTGCCAAGAAAGCTGTAACCGGTTCTTCAGTTTCTGCTGCAGATTTGCAGTGTGATATGCCCCAGATCCGCATGTACCCTTATTCAGAAGGGAAAAGCTGAGAGTGGCCTTTCAGTGAGATTTTCAGCTGCAGTTTGCACATTAAAAAAATTGAGCATGGTTTTCATCGGTATCTTGAAACAAAATACATGCTGAAATCCATATTAAACGATGTCATGTGTAAGTACCACTCTGTCTTATAAGGCAGCAGCAGTGTGTATTATCTCAGTATCTATTATCACTATACTGTGTCATCATTGTGCCTATAATCTGTTACGGGTGACAGACAGTCATGTGGTTTCTGGCAATGGAAAGTCACAGTGTTTGGCAGCGCAAAAAGTTCCCCGACTTTCTATTTTTCCTGCTGTTAGTATTTATTGTACTACATAGCATTCATGCTGGTTTATCATCTCTTCCCCTTTACGACTCAACAAGAACAAAGAAAAAGGAAAATGATCAAATGCCCATATAAATGCAAATATATAAAGTTTATTGAAAAACCATGATGTGACAAATACTGAGTGAAAAAAGATACAAAATAGAGCAGATTGGGTTAAAAAGAAGCCAGGACCCATCATACAATTGGATAGATAGTATAATGAAATGTGGGAGGTGTAGTACTATAAAATCACCACAAGATGTCACCAATCCAATGTAAGAGATGTAATACTGCAAAATCACCACAAGATGTCGCTAACCCACCATCCATATCGTTGCAATGCTACTAGCATTTACATCCTTGGGACAAGAGCTGGGTGGACTCGCAAAAAAAACGAGACCGGTGGGTCCCTGCTCTCTTTTTTAAAAAATCTGTATCTGGTCTGGAATCCACCCCCATATAAGTCTATGGGGACCAGAATCTGGAGATTAAAAATGGTTGTAGAAAGGATAGAGGAATGGGAGCAAGTGCGCTGTATTTACCAAGGCTTCGGCATGGCTGTACGCTGCTCCCAAGCTTTGCATTTACTTCCTGGGCTGCTAATACAAGGACACTAAACTTCAGGAAAGCAAATGGGAGACTTTTATGAGCATCCTGAATAGGGCTTGTGCAGAAAATATACCCTATGGGAACAAACATGCTAGAAATAGGAGGAAACCCCTATGGCTAAATAGAGCTGTAAGGGAAGCAATAAAAGAAAAACAGAAAGCCTTAAAAGAATTAAAGAGGGTAGGTAGTGATGAGGCATTATATAATTATAGAAAATTAAATAAAATATGTAAAAAGCAAATTAAGTTAGCTAAGTTTGAGACAGAGAGACTCATTGCGAGAGAAAGTAAAAATAATCCTAAAATATTCTTTAACTACATAAACAGTAAAAAACTGAAAAGCGATAGTGTTGGCCCCCTTAAAAATAGTCTTGGTGAAATGGTGGAAGGGGATGAGGGTAAAGCCAACCTACTGAATGACTTTTTTTCTACGGTTTTTATACAAGAAAATGCCATGGCAGATGACATGACCAGTGATACCATAAATTCACCCTTGAATATTACCTGCTTAACCCAGCAGGAAGTACGCCGCCGCCTCGAAATCACTAAGGTTGACAACTCTCCGGGCCCGGATGGCATACACCCCAGAGTACTACAGGAATTGAGTTCTGTGATAGATAGACCATTATTTTTAATCTTCTCAGATTCCTTAATAACAGGGTCGGTACCGCAGGACTGGCGCATAGCAAATGTGGTGCCAATATTCAAAAAGGGGACAAAAACTGAGCCGGGAAATTATAGGCCGGTAAGTTTAACCTCTACGGTTGGTAAAATCCTTGAGGGTTTCTTGAGAGATGCTATACTGGAGTATCTCAAGAAAAATAACCTTATGACAGAGTATCAACATGGGTTTATAAGGGATCGATCCTGTCAAACTAATTTGATCAGCTTCTATGAAGAGGTAAGTTCAAGCCTGGACCAGGGAAATGCAGTGGATGTTGTGTATATGGACTTTTCAAAAGCTTTTGATACGGTGCCACACAAAAGGTTGGTACATAAAATGAGAATAATGGGGATAGGGGAAAATATGTGTAACTGGGTTAAAAACTGGCTCAGTGATAGGAAACAAAGGGTGGTTATTAATGGTACGTACTCGGACTGGGTCTCAGTTCATAGTGGGGTACCACAGGGGTCAGTATTGGGCCCGCTTCTTTTCAACATATTTATAAATGACCTTGTTGGGGGCATGCGGAGTAGAATTTCAATATTTGCAGATGATACTAAACTCTGCAGGGTAATCAATACAGAGGAGGATAATTTTATATTACAGGGAGATTTATGTAAATTGGAGGATTAGGCTGAGAAGTGGCAATTGAAGTTTAATGTAGATAAATGTAAGGTCATGCACTTGGGTAGAGGAAATAACATTTATGATTATGTACTTAATTGTAGAACACTGGGTAACACAGACACAGAAAAAGACTTGGGTGTATGGGTGGATGGTAAACTTCACTTTAGTGGACAGTGTCAGGCAGCTGCTGCCAGGGCTAATAAAATAATGGGATGTATTAAAAGAGGTATAAGTGTTCATGAAAAAAATATAGTTCTACCTCTGTACAAGTCACTAGTGCGACCGCACTTAGAATACTGTGTACAATTCTGGTCACCGATATATAAGAAAGACATAGCTGAACTGGAAAGGGTGCAGAGAAGAGCCACCAAGATTATTAGAGGAATGGGTGGGCTGCAATACCAAGACAGGTTATTAAACTTGGGGTTATTTAGTTTGGAAAAACGAAGGCTTAGGGGGGAACTAATCACAATGTATAAATATATGAGGGGACAGTACAGAGACCTTCCCAAAGATCTTTTTACACCTAGGCCTGCGACTGGAACACGGGGGCATCCGCTACGTCTTTATACTCAGCCATGATAAAGCCAGACCCAGCCTAAAAATATCAGCCTCCAGCCGCCCGGAGTTGTCGAATCCATTAGATGTGACAAGCCCGGCACTTTACCGGCTCTTTCCGATTGCCCTGATGCGGTGGCAATTGGAGTAATACGGAGTTAATAACAGTCCACAGCTACTACTAAACCCTAGATTAGTAATGGCAGCGTCTATGATACCCGCATCACTTATCTGTAAGTGGAAGTAAACAAACACCAAAAAAATCCTTTATTTGAAATAAAATACAAAAAAACACCCTCTTTCACCACTGTATTAACCCCAACACACCCCTGAGGTCGAACATAATCCACACTAAGTCCCATGGCGATTCCAGCTTTACTATATCTAGGTCACAGCGAGCGGCCATAAAGCAGCATGACTGCCCGTTGTGAGTGCAGATAGAATGAGCTGCGCAATGAGCGGTGATGTCACTCAGGTCATTTGCGATCACAGCTGGAGGTTTCCATAGTCCTTCACTTGTGATCGCAGGTAATCTGACCTCAGGTGAGGTCACTGAGTTCACAGACCTACATCTCCTGGCAGAAAACTGCAGTTTTTTTTGCCAAGAGATGCAGATTTGTTGACCAAATTTTGACACCATATTCCTGCACCCAATCTATACCTCGTGGCAAAAAAACCCCACTTTTTTACGCTTTCTTTTACGTGGGATTTGCGGCGGGTTTTTTTGCCGTGGCTTTTTGCCGCAATTTTCTGCACATTTGGTGCTGAAATCATCTGCACCAGATTTCAGCACCAAATTTGACCCTCCTAGCAGAATAAAAAAGTTTTTTTTGCATTTTTCGGCCAAGAGATGCAAGTTTGGTTCTGATAATTTTACACCATATTCCTGTACCAATGTACACCTCCTGGCAACCCCCCTCCGCATCACTACCACATGCGATATGATGCAGTAGTAATGGGTTTTTGCCAGGAGGTGTAGATTGGGTGCAGGAATATGGTGTAAAACGTTTACCAATAAATTTGGCCCAAAAATGCAAAAAAACTTTTTTTTTCTGCCAGGAGGTGCAAATTTGGTGCTGAAATCTGGTGCAGATGACTTCAGCACCAAATGTGCACCTTCTGGCAGAATATCGCCGTAAAATTTGTGCCAAAAAAACAACAAAAAAACACGACAAAAATGCGTCAAAAAAAGCGTTTTTTGCCAGGAGGTGTAGATTGGGTGCAGGATTATGGTGTAAAATTTTCAGCACCAAATCTACATCTCTTGACAAAAAAAGAGTGATGTAGGTCTCACCTGAGGTGAAGTCACTGACTTTACGGAGGTCACCTGAGGTCAGGTTACCTGCTGTTACACGTGAAGGACTATGAGAATGTCCAGCTGTGATTGCAAACAATCTGAGTGATGTCATCGTTCATCGCAGCTCAGTCATTGTCTGTCTGCACTCACAGTGGGCAGTAATGATCTATGGCAGCTCGCTGTGAGATTCAGATGTAGCAAAGCTGAATCACCATGGGATCTCGTGTGGATTACTTTGGACCTGCAGGTGTGTTTGGGGGTTAATAAAGTGGTGAAAGACAGTGTTTTTGTCTTTTATTCAAAATAAAGGATTTTTTCAGTGTCTGTGTTTATTTACTTTCACTTACAGATTAGTGAGTGGGTGTCATAGATGCCTGCCATCACTAACCTAGTACTTAGTAGCAGCTGTGGGCTGTCACAAACCCCTGCTATTACCCTGATTGCCACCGCATCAGGGCAATCGGGAAGAGCCGGTAAAGCACCAGGCTTGTCCCAGCTAGTGGATGCGTCAATTGCGGACAGCTGGAGGCTGATATTTTTAGGCTGGGTTTCCCCAACCTGAGAATACCAGCCCCCAGCTGGCTTCATCATGGCTGGGTATGAAAATTAGGCGAGACTGCACATCATTTTTTAAAAATTATTTATTTAAATAATTGAGAAAAAGAAAAGCTGCATGCGGTTCCTCTTCTTTTGATACACAGCCAAGATAAGCGCAGGACTGGGTCGGCAGCATGTAGCTATGCGCTTTATCTGTGCTGAGTATCAGAATAGACCCTGCTCCAATTGTTTTATTTATTTGTATACCACGGTACTGACCCGCAAACAGCGTATGTCAGTGATTGCAGTCAGACACTGTCACACAGGCTGGGGGCACGTCTGACTGCAACCAATCACAGATGACAGGACGTCTGGTGGGCAGGGAAAGCAGGGAAAGGCGAGTGTATGCAATGTGATAATGTGCGGCACAGGAAGTGAATGTACGACCTGGAAGCAGTGTGCCGCCACGACACGGAGGCTTGGTAAGTATGAAGCACTCGTGTCGCGCCCAGGGATATGGGTGTACTCGGTCCCGGGCAGTGTATATCTTGGGAATCTCACTTTGGTGGCCGTTGCTCGGTTCCGTGCTCTGGGCCCTTTTTGTAAAGGGGGTATATTTACAGGGGATTAGATTAGTGTTCATACGTAACACCACTTGCGGTGTTGCGGCTATGTGGATGGAGCCACCACTGCACAATGTCCACTACTGGGGCTGCTGTTAATGACAGCCTGGATGTTAGACCCTCCGCAAGCAGGGCCGGGTCCCAGAGGGTAGGTGTAATGACGTGTGTCGGAAGAAGGTAGTCCACACAAGGGGTTGAGTGCAACTGGTTCTTTACTCACTTTCTGGTGGTAACTGGTCACCCGAGGCCGGCTGGTTTCATCTTCAGGTCCACTTTATCCCAGTGCCAGTGTAGTAATCTGGTACCTTCTTCCCCTGCACCTGTCTATGGTTAGTGGGTCCCCGTGGCATAGAGCAACTGGGGGTCCCTGTCCTGTGGTGTTTCTTTCCACTGCTGTCCGTATGACGGTAGCGTGAACCCTGTGGGGTTGGAGTCCCTGGTCCTGTCCCCGGCTCTCTCTTTGCTATTGAGTCTCGGAATTTAAGGGTCAACGAGGTCCTTGATGGTCCCCTTGCTGTGCAGGTGTTAACAGGCCTGCTTGGAGCTTCTGCCTGTCCTGGGGTCCTGTACCCCGTCAGTGCATACTTCCGGGAGTATCCCACCGTACTCCACCGGCAACTACCCCTCATGGGCATCAGGTTACTGTCAACTCCTTGTCAGTGCGTCTCCTCACGTCCACCTTCACTCCTCTCTCTTCTCACTCAGACTGACTACTCTCCACTTTCTGCCCCTCCCACCTGGTCAACTAGTGGACTGGACTGGCTCCACCTCTAGTCGGCCATCCATTGGTCTGAACCTAGCTTTGCACCATTGTATGGGGGATTGTTGGGGAAAACTGGGATTACCTGGAGTGTTTGTGTGTGACCGGCACTGGTTTTCCAGGGCCCTAGGGGGTAGGCCCTACATCCGGGTGAGGATGCAGAACCTTGTAGCTCCCTGATGGCTTCAGGAGTGCTACACTCACTTCATTCTTGTTTTCTTAATTTTTCCTTTATTTATTTATTTTTTTAATTTCCCCAGTGCCGAATCTGGATCAAACACCCAGAATCCTGTGCCCGGGTCCCCCTATTTTTTTGTAGCCAGCTTGGGTAAAGCAGACGGCTGGAGCCTGCAGACCACAGCTGGTAGCTTCACCTTGGCTGGTAATCCAAAACAGAGGGCACCCCACGCTGTTATTTTAAATTAAATTAATAATTTAAAACAAAAAACGTGAGGCCCCCCCCCCAAATTGGATCACCAGCAAAGGTAAAGCGGACAGCTGTGATCTGGTATTCTCAGACTAGTGAGGTCCGCGGTTCTTGGACCCTCTCCAGCCTAAGAATAGCAGGCTGCAGCCGCTCCAGAAGTGGCCCAACCATTAGATGTGCCAATCCTGCTGCTTTTCCCCAGCTCATCCTGATGCCCTGGTGCGGTGGCAAACTGGGTAATATATAGGGTTGATACCAGATGTGTAATGTCACCTGGCATCAAGCCCTGAGGTTACTGATGTCACGGCGTCTATCAGATACCCGACATCAGTAACCCAGTCAGTAATTAAAAAAAAATAGACGACAAACAAAATTTTTATTTGAAAAAAAACCTCCCCAACACATTCCCTCTTTCACCAATTTATTGAAAAAAAAAAACAAATCTGGGTCCGGCGTAATCCAATAAGGGGATCCCACAACGATCCATACTCACTGTCCTAGTCAATGAAGAACAGAATGTTCCTCATTGGCTGGGAGAGCAGTGCAGTGACCTGAGCTAACATCAATAGGTCAGCCCAGGTCACTGCAGGGCATGACCAGCGCTGACATCAGGAAGTTAGCTAGGTACATTAGCTGCGGTAATGGAAGCCGCTGCACTCCTGATGTCAGCGCTTGTCACTGAGTTCTAAGTCCGCCACGTTCTCCGATCACCTCTCGCAAGCGGCCTCTAACGTCACCACTAGTCACAGTCTCAGGCCGCCCGTGAGAGCTGATGTGAGAATGCGGCTGTCAGTGACAAGCACTCACGTCAGGAGTGCAGAAGTTCATCACCGCAGGTAATGAAATTTACTAACCTCCTGACGGCAATGCTCATCATCCCCGCGGCTACTCGCATGGCAGTGCGGGCATATGCTGATATTGAAGTGCGGGCAAATGCTGATGTGATGCCCCTAACCTATTCAGGGTGTCACAGGGTACTGCATTCCTTTCTCTTCTGGTGCAGGACTCAACCCCCAATGGTTCCGGGATCCTAACCTTTGGTATTGCTTCCATCAGCATCCAAATCCTAGCCACACCTCACACCACACCCTGTCGGGCACACCAGTGGGTGGTCTAGCTGGAAAAGGGCCACCCGCCTAGGGGTAAGGCAGACTGGTGGGAGGGACAGAGTCAGTTCAGTAGTATCCCTGAGAGAGTGAGTACCTGAGGGAGTTGTAGCTCCCTGGGAGACGTAGGCTAGGTCGCACACGGTGGTCTGGGACCGAAGGAGTCGGAGACCCAGTCACAGGGTATTGGAGAAGGGTGCCCAGACTTAGTTTTGGAGAACGGAGTAGCTAGTTTCCGAACCGGTACTGTGCACGGTGGGGTACTGGACCCTAGATCAGGGAGTAGCTTCACACAACCTGATAATTCACCTGTGGAGGATAGTCTCTTTATAAACTTTCCTCAGAGATCGAAGGCACTAACACAACGAGGGGGGTAGGGCTTTCCAGCTTATGCGGCCCACTGAAATTCCAAGTGTCAGCCATCGAGAGCACAGCTCCTCTACTTACCTCTACTTAACAGTAGGGAGCGGGACTCCGACAGCTTCAAGCCGAGGGGTCACTCAGAACATCTAAAATACTAGTGAATGGAGGCAGGGTACAGACCATCAGCAATACCAAAGGGAGCGGACTCCCGGACGAGCTCCCCTGAAGTGGCAACGGCACCCAGAGACTTGGTTTACTTCCATGTCAGAGTCTGCTTTATGGTCACATCAATACCAACATGGCCTGAGTCAGTACGCTGCCCTCACTTGCGTCCAACCTGCACCACGCTCCCCTGCACTCCACCATCCAGAGTCCCGGGGCCTCCCCTACCCGTGGAGGGAACGTCATTTGGCTGCCCCACTCCATCTCCTTGGGTACTCCCATCGGCAACAGCAGTACTCCCCTTACCGCGAACCACAGGTGGCGTCACAAACTCTTATCACCTGTAAATACCCCCGTTGAATTTGAGTGGCCGCAAGCCCCCGGGTCCATAGACCCTCGAACCAAAGCAACCCCATATCTGAGCAGTTTGAGCGCTACAGGGGCGGCACACTGACACGCTGCAGTGCGAATAGCCGCGGGGCTGGAGTGGGAGCGGGACACAGACAGCACGAGGTCACACAGAAGTGCTTCCGTGTGGCTTACGGGGATTTTGCGGGCCCATTGACTTGTATTGAGTCACGGTCCGTTATTATGGAACAGAATAGGACATGTTCCATAATAACAGAGCAAATAGGAAACTGTGGGAAACAAAAAGCGCAATAGGGTCTTACCCCAACAATGGAAAGGGGTAAAATGGTATATCACACTCACCTCTAATGGTTGTGCCAGTCACAACCACTATGTAGGCATGTTAGAATCCGGGTCCAGGCAGCAGCCCCAAGGAAAGCTGATAACAGAGAGTAATAGAGGAAGGGTCTAAAATCCGCGCCAAGGACTCAATGGATCCAGGAAGAGATTAATGCTTCTTTTAATATCATGCACAGGTCTACGCGTTTCAGGAGTCGCAGCTCCCTTCTTCAGGACAACAGGCAGAAGAGCATCAAATCACGAGATACTGAATGTATAACTGCAGAAGCTGGTGCCGCTGATTTTGGGGGTCTGTACCACCCTGATATGTTATATATATTCAATGTATAACTGCAGGAGCTGCCACCGCTGATCTCAGGGGTCTGTACCTCTCTGATATGTTCTATTTACTGAGTGTATTACTGCAGGAGCTGGCGTGGCTGATCTCGATGGTTCTGTACCTCTCTGATATGTTCTATATACTTGGTGTATAACTGCAGGAGCTGGTGCCACTGATCTCGGGGAACTGTAGTGCCCTGATATGTTTTATGTATTCTGTATAACTGCAGGAGCTGGTGCCACTGATCTCGGGTGTTTGTAACTCCCTGGTATGTTCTATGTACTCTGTATAACTGCAGGAGCTGTCACCGCTGATCTCGGGTGTCTGTACCTACCTGATATGTTCTATATACTGAATGTATAACTGCAGGAGCTGACGCCGCTGATATCTAGTGTCTGTACCTTCCTGATATGTTCTATATGTTGAATATCTATGGGTCCACTCATCTCAACCTCCAGCTGAGTGACGTCATCGCTCATCAAGGTTCAGTCTTTGTCTGCACTCACAGCAGGCAGTCATGCTTTTTGGTTGCTCACTGTAACTCAGATGTAGCAGAGCTGAATCGCCATGGGACCTCATGTGGATTACGTCGGACCTGCAGGGGTGTTTAGGAGGTTACTAAAATGGTGAAAGAGGGTGTTTTTTGTATTTTATTCTAAATAAATAAATAAAGCGGTGTTTTGTTTATTTACTTTCACTTACGGATTAGTGATGGGTGGTCTCATAGATGCCTGCCATCACTAATCTAGGACTTAGTGGCTGTGGGCTGACATTAACTACTTATTACTCCAATTGCTCCAATTATTCACCAGGGGAATCGGGAAGAGCTGGGTAAAGTGCCGAGATTGTCTTATTATTATTATTTATTATTATAGCGCCATTTATTCCATGGCGCTTATCTAATGAATGCGACAATCCCGGGCTGCAGCTGTCTATTTTTAGACTGGGGGAGTGGCCAATAACTATGGCCCTCCCAAGTCTGAGGATACCAGCCCCCAGCTGTCAGGCTTTATCTTGGCTGGGTATCAAAATTGAGGGAGTGGGGATACCGCACGTCGTTTTTTTAAAATTATTTATTTAAATAATAATAAAAAAGTCGCATGCGGTTCCTCTTATTTTGATACACAGCCAAGATAAGCGCAGGGCTTGGTGGCTGCAGCCTGTAGCCCTGGGCTTTATCTGTACTGGGTATCAGAATATGGGGGGACCCTATGCCAATTGTTTTATTTTTTTACTTCTATACCATAATTAGGCATGAGCGAGTACAGTAATATTCGTAATCACTATACTCGTAACGAGTACTTTGTAATACTCGCGTATTCATTACGAATAGCGAGTACAATGCAAGTCAATGGGAAATGTGAGAATTTTCTGCTGGACCTAACAAAGAGGTCTGGGGCCTGAGGTAAAGGAGAATATGCCTGTATGCATTTCTAACTCACATATGGTTTCTGGGAATGAGGATGTCACAGAATTACGCCACTTTTACAGATGCACAAGAACACCTACCAAACCTAACCTAAGTTGCATTTTACAGGCCAAAAAGGTTAAGAAATAGTTTTTCCTGCATAATCACTTGTACATAAGTCTAAATAAACTGGAGAAAAAAAAATATCCCTTTTAGCGTTTGTTAACGCGTAGTGTTTTGGCTTTTTTTTATACTTTTACAATTGGGAGGGCCCTGACATACATTTTGTAGGTCCCTCTGTCATACATGTTTTCTAGTTAGCTATTCCCCAGCACATTACAAGGCCAGGTACAATGTGCCCGTTGGTATGTTGACCTTTGACCTGAAGGGCCTCAAGTGGTCCTGTAACATACGTTTTGAAGGTACTACTGTTACTTACAGTATTCACCGTGTTCTTTGTTTTCTTTTTTTGCTACCCATGGCAGTATTTGCTGTTGTCAAATTACACCGTGTGCAGAATTATTAGGCAAGTTGTATTTTAGAGGATTTTTTTATTATTGATCAACAACTATGTTCTCAATCAACCCAAAAGACTCATAAGTAACAAAGTTTAACATTTTTGGAAGTTGGAGTGGTTTTTTTTTAGATTTGGCTATCTTTAGAGGATATATGTTTGTGCAGGTAACAATTACTGTGCAGAATTATTATGCAACTTAATAAAAACCAAATATATTCCCATCTCACTTGTTTATTTTCACCAGGTAAACCAATATAACTGCACAAAATTTCGAAATAAACATTTCTGACATGCAAAAACAAAACCCCAAAAAATTAGTGACCAATAAAGCCACCTTTCTTTATGATGACACTCAACAGCCTACCATCCATAGATTCTGTCAGTTGCTTGATCTGTTTACGATCAACATTGTGTGCAGCAGCCACCACAGCCTCCCACACACTGTTTCGAGAGGTGTACTGTTTTCCCTCCCTGTAGATCTCACATTTTATGAGGGACCACAGGTTCTCTATGGGGTTCAGATTAGGTGAACAAGGTGGCCATGTCATAATTTTTTCATCTTTTAGACCTTTACTGGCCAGCCACGCTGTGGAGTAGTTGGATGCATGTGATGGAGCATTGTACTGCATGAAAATCATGTTTTTCTTGAACGATACCAACTTCTTCCTGTACCACTGCTTGAAGAAGTTGTCTTCCAGAAACTGGCAGTAGGTCTGGGAGTTGAGCTTCACTTCATCCTCAACCCGAAAAGGTCCCACAAGTTCATCTTTGATGATACCAGCCCATACCAGTACCCCACCTCCACCTTGCTGGTGTCTGAGTCGGAGTGGAGCTCTCTGCCCTTTACTGATCCAGTCTCTGGCCCATCCATATGGCCTATCAAGAGTCACTCTTATTTCATCAGTCCATAAAACCTAACAACAAGGTTGGGGATGCACAGTAATAAATAATGTTTGATTAATAATGTGAGGGTGCATGAGCCCAAAAGGGGATTCATGAAAAACGAAGACCTCTGGCCCAGCTAAAAACATGTTCTGACATCACACTAGCAGCCGGGTAGGCCTGCACCTCCAAGGCGTTTAAGGAGAGGTGTGTTTAGTGTATCAGGCAGAATGAAATGCTGGTAGTACTGCCTTGTAACTATTTGCAAAGGCCAATAGCAACGTATTAATGTGGCTGATGTGGACGGATGGCACAAGTCAGGCTGTAAACCCCTAAATATTTTGGACACAGGAATGGTGCGTTTAGTGTATCAGGTAGCACAAAATGGTAGAGCTCTACTTTGTATTTGCAAAGGTCCGAGCATTCCTAAATGAACAGTTTCCTGGAAAGTGAATTGGTTGTCATGGGCCAGATGAATGGCCACCAAGGTCTCCCGATTTGACCGCCTTATCTTTGGTGTCATCTGAAGGCAATTATCTATGCTGTGAAGATACAAGATGTACAGCATCTGAAACAACGGATACTGGAAACCTGTGCTAGAATTTCTTCTGCGGCATTGCTATCAGTGTGTCAAGAGTAGGAGAAGATGGTTGCATTGAAAATCCAACACAATGAACACATTTTATAAGTGGTCATAAAATTGTACATAACTAATGAACAAATAAAGTTACGTTAAAACCAAGCACACCATTGTTTTTCTTGTGAAATTCTCAATAAGTCTGATGTGTTACATGACCCTCTTCCCATTTGAAAAAATAAAGTTGGATCCAAAATGTCTGACTTCAAAATGTCCACCATGATCACCACCCATCTTGAATAGTTTCCCCCCTCCCATATACTAATGAACCAGAAACAGGAAGTTGATATCACCAACCATTCCCATTTTATTTAGGTGTATCCATATAAATGGCCCATCCTGTATACACACACTGAACATATACACATATACTGTATATACACACAGGCACATATACTATATATACTCACACAGGCACATATACTATATATACATACACAGGCACATATACTATATATACAAATAGGCACATATACTATTTATGCACAGAGATAAATATACTATATACACACACATCATATATACATTAACATACACACATATACTATATATACACAGACACATGCACAATTATATACAGTACAAGCAACATAGGTATGTAAAAACAAACATATAGATCCAACAAGTATGAGAGGCTGCTGATAAGTCTTTGGCTTTACCCAGAAAGAAACGAGATTGGATGATGAAACTTTACATTTATTCCACATACTCTCCACTGATGTCAACACACTTCTTACATCGGTATGCCAAGTTCTATAAGCCTATCAAAAAGAAGGATTTCTGTTTTGCCCAAACCAGGCATCTATTGCAGCCATGGCATCAGAAATAGTGTGAAATTTGGTACCCTTGAGGTGTTTCTTCAGGTTTAGAAACAGATGATAGTCGGAGGGAGCTAGATTTGGTGAATAAGGTGGGTGGTCAACCAGCTGGAAGCCCAGCTCTGCTAGTTTTGCCGTGGTCACTTGTGCAGTGTGAGCGGAGGCATTGTCTTGCAGGAACAGGATTCCTTTGGACAGCTTGCCACGCCTTTTGGCATTTAGCGCTGCCTTCAATTGGTCCAAAAGTTCAATGTAATACGTTGCATTGATGGTGAAAGCCTTTTGAAGGTAGTCCACTAGCAGCATGCCCTCCTTAACCCAGAACACATACGCCATCACCTTAGTGGCTGATTTTTTTCACCCTGAACTTTGTTGGACGAGGAGAATCATTGTGCCTCCACTCTTTTGACTGCTTCTTGTTTTGAGGTTCATACAAACAAATCCAGGTCTCATCTATAGTGACCAGTCGATCCAGAAAGTTATCAGTCCGGAAACGCTGACATATGGACTGGGAAGGTTTCATTCGCATGCTTCTCTGATCTGTTGTCAAACATTTGGGGACCCACTTTGCAGATAGCTTCGTCATGTCCAAATGTTCATGGATAATAATACAAACACATTCACGGGAAATCCACATGATGTCTGCTCTCGGTCATCCAGGACGTTCTTCATCATTGGTGCTAAAGTGGCCCGTTTTAAATTTGGCAACTCAGTTCTTAACGGTGGAATATGAAGGGCATTGATCCCCCAATGTCTGCGACATATCACCATGAATATCCTTTGCGGACTTTCCTTGTAGAAACAAAACTTTTATCACTCCTCTGCTCACTGTTGCTGTGAATATTGCATTGGATTCCGCCATTTTGTTTTCCCAAGTGCATAGAACACTGTTGCCATAACATAAGCAACAAACACAACATTTTGAAAACATATATTAGACACAAAAGGCTTTCATGTGATGTAACATTCATTACCATAGAAACAAAAAAAGATCACAAAGCCAAAGACTTATCAGCAGCCCTTCGTATATACTTACCTCTTGGTTTCTTCCTAAGTTGCCGATGACCCATGGAGTTTATCCTGCACTTCCTCTTCTACTGTGGATGTGGGGGGGCTATGCAGCCTCCATCTTCCTGCTGTCCCCTCCCCTCAGATCTGCCATCAACTCCTGAAGGAATCTGATCCTCATTAGCTGTGTCCTCCATCCTCTCCTGAGCTGTGAGTCCTGGCATCTCCCCGCCCCCCCCTTCCCCGTGCTCTCAGCTGGTGGAGGGACAGAGTGTTTTGTAGAGCAGAGCTGCAGGTGAGCTTTTCATAGTAAGGATATCCTGATTCCGGGGCCCATCGGGATTCACCAGCTTCCTGGTGAGTCAGTTGGACACCGGAAATATACAGTAGTTTTTACAGTGCATGGCCCGTCTTTAGTTGTGAGAGCTTCCCTCTTCTCTGGGCCCCAGTGCGGCTGCATATGCTATATGTCCGTCCGCCACTGGGTTAAAATATATTTCTTCATTTTCACGGCTCAGCATTATAAAATGCTGTGAAGCACCTGGGGGTTCAAGATGCTCACCAAACATCTAGATAAATTCCTTGAGGGATTTAGTTTCCAAAATGGGGTCACTTGTGGGGGTTTCACCTATTTAGGCACATCCGGGCTCCCCAAACGTGACATGGTGTATGCTAATGATTCCAGACAATTTTGCATTCAAAAAGTCAGCTGCTTTCCACCCCATATGGGGTATCAGCATAATCAGGAGAAATTACACAACAAATTGTACTGTGCATTTCTGATGTTAACCTTGTGAAAATAAAAGATTTGGGTTTGAAGCAACTTTTTTGGTAACAATGTATTTTTTTACTTTCACAGCTCAACGTTATAAAATTCTGTGTAGCACCTGGGGGTTCAAGGTGCTCAACAAACATTTGGAAAAATTCCTTGAGGGGTTTAGTTTCAAAAATGGGATCACTTGTGGGAGTTTCCACTGTTTTGGCGCATCAGGAACTCTGCAAACGGGACATGTCATCTGCTATCTATTCTAGGCAATTTTGCACTCTAAAGTTTAAATGGCGCTCCTTCCCTTACAAGCCTTGTCGTGCGACCAAAAAGTAGATTTACACCACATGGGGTATCGACGTACTCAGGAGAAATTGGACAACACATTGTATGGTGAATTTTCTCGTTAATCATGTGAAAATGAAAAATTTGGGACTAAAGTAACATTTTTGTGGGAAAAAGTAAAATTTAAATGTTTTTCCTCATTACTTTTGTTTCTGTCAAGTACATAAAGGGATAATAAACTTCTTGTGTGTAATTTTGAGCAGTATGAGGGTTGCAGTTTTTAGAATGGTGTCACTTTTGGATATTTTGTGTCACCTAGGTCTCTCAAAGTCACTTTTGATGGAAAAATGAGAAATTGCTGATAAGCTTTGAACCCTTCTAACTTCCTAACAAAAGAAATAATAATTTAAAAAATTGTGCTGATGTAAAGTAGACATGTGGGAAATGTTTTTTTATTATCTATTTTGTGTAACATAACTCTCTGGTTTAAAGTCATAAAAATTCAAAGTTTGAAAATTTTTGAATATATTTTCACAAAAAATGCAAAAAATGTTGTCTTAAATTTTCCACTATCATGAAGTACAATGTCATGAAAAAACAGTCTCAGAATCACCGGGATCTGTTAAAACATACCAGAGCTATTACCGCATAAAGTAACATTGGTCAGAATTGAAAAAAAATGGCCTTGTCATGAATGGGAAAACAGGCTTGGGGGTGAACGGGTTAATCCGATTGAGATGCTGTGGTATGACCTTAAAAAGGCAATTCATGCTTGGAAACCCTCCAATGTGGCTGAATTACAACAATTCTGCAAACATGAATGGGCCAAAATTCCTCAAGAGCATTGTAAAAGACTCATTGGCAGTTATCACAAACATTTGATTGCAGTTATTGCTGCTACGGGTAGCCCAAGCAGTTATTAGGTTTAGGGGGCAATCACTTTTTCACACAGAGCCTTGAAGGTTTGGATTTCTTTTCCCTAAGTAATAAAGCCCTTCACTTATAATCTGCATAATCTGCATTATGATATGAAACATTTAAGCAGGGTCGATTCCAGGTTTTCGTGGGCTCCAGGCAAAAAAGAGTCCCAGTGGGCCCCATCCACACACAGACATGCACATACACAGATATGTATACATGCAGGCATACGTACATATACATATTTAAAGACAAATTCACAAAAACATATAAATAGACATAAATCTATACACAGTCATATACATAGATATATACATCAAACATACAGACACATTAGAGGTATTTTTAATATGATGAAGCTGGCAGGAGCCTCACTCAAATAGCAAAGGGGTAATCATAAACAAAAAGAGACTTAAAACATAACTTTTAATAGTGTGCTCATTAATAAGTGATAACTCACTGACTAAAAACGTGAACTAAAAACTGACCAATGAACTACTAGGCCGCCAAGCTCAAATTGGGCCAAAGTAGCACATGAGGGACATCAGACCAAACCATCCCATGCGAAACACACTCAACCAAAAAATGGTTAGAAAGACCCCAAAATACCCACAGAGAAGGAACCGTCTTTAAGTGTGGTATATGGGTTTAATGTAATGGGACTGTGTACATATAATGCCAGACCTTTTAAACAACCAGGACCCCACCCTTCACCATCCTAGATGGGTCCCGTTCTAAGAAAGGAATGGTCTTACCATGAAAAGATGGGCATACCTATACCATGCAAGCCAAAGCTTCATATTGGTGACCATCAAATGGAAGTTGTAGATACCAATTGTAGCCTTAGATCCGGCTTGTTAAATAACTGCAGAAGAAACCGTATCCTCCCAACGCGTTTCATATACAATATTCATCATGGGAGTCTTCATATAAGATGGTCTGCATCCCATCAATGTAATAAACACTGACCATCAAAAAATAGATTACCTCATACGGACTGTAACAGAATAATAGTGAAAGTAAGTCCACAGCCAGATTACTTAGAACCAAATATAGACAGTAAACCAAAGCCCACTCATCAAAAATGTCCAAGGAAATCGGACGCAAAACAAAATGTGCCGCACTGTCTGCTAATGGGCAGCGCCATTTAACATCCTATGCGCATGCGCGGTCAGTATAATTACGGCGGTAACGATTCAACCCAGCTTTCTCCATACCGGAAGTGACGCGTCGCCATAGAGATGCTGGCTGCGTCATCCCTGATGCGCCATCTGCATCATCACAGGGTGCCTGGAACGCAAGCCACTTGCCGGGGATGTAAACAAAGTTCATCCCCATACTACACATTTTGGTCACGCTCTGGCGCTATAATGCCCTAAGGCTGGTAATGACATCAGGGTATGAAACCTCTGACGTCAGGTATAAACATAGCCTACACAATGTAGGACTTATCACTCCATTTATCATGCACTCATTAAGACAGCAGTGCTAGAGACGTAGAAAACACCGATAGAAAAATTTCCTCAAAAAAAATTCTTAGAAAGTATACTCCACTGTAATTATCAGATACTGACAGCCCAGGCATACGACTGTGGTCCGATCGTGCGATCAAACCACAGCTGCAGAGGGGGGCCAATGCTGCGGAGGGGAGGGAGGGATTTATCTCACTATCTCCTCCGTTGCCAGCTGATGCGAGAATCGCACTGATGTAACGCGAGAGCAGTGCGATATTTCTCTCGCCCCATAGACTTGCATGGGTGCGAGTTGACCATGATCGTATTCCTCTCGCAGCATGCTGCGACTGTTTTCTCGGTCCGATTCATACACAACCGCATGTGTCCGCATGGTGTAAATGAATGTAACTGTACTGCATGTGTGCCGGATCTGGCATCCAGCAAAATATCGGATGTGTGAAACGGCCTTTAGGGCTGAGAAAATAATCACTCATGGGAGCTGCCCTATAGAGTAATATTGGTCCGAGTGGAATACAATTTTTTTTATTACATTCCACTCTCACCATTTTTCTCGCTGTGTGTCCTAGGCCTAACAGACATGGCCACGCACAGTGCACTCTGACACTGCTGTATATACATCACAAGAGAGGCTGGGGCATACACATTACTGGGGAGGTGTGGTGCCCCTGAGGCTTCAGTCGCTACAGAGTACTACACTTGATTTAAGGTGTAGTGCTGAGCCCGGATCCGGAGGAGGTCAGTGCCGGTTTCACCACTTATGCACTCAAATACACCACCATTTGGGACCGGGCTAGGGTAGGGTCTTATGGTAGCCTCCAAACAGAGGGGGGGCACCACCCACTAGTGACAGGAACCCGGGGAAGGAGCAGCCACTAGGGGGAGTCAGGAGCCAACAGAACAGTTAGGAGTTCTCCAGCAGGAGAGGAAAGGAGGCAGATGTGTCTGACCAGTGCTTGGGTGGGACAGAGGAGTTGTTCTTGCGGTTACCGATGTGTGAGCTTAGTCGCTCCCTCGGAACAGGCGCCACGCAGGGTGCAGGACCCTAGGGGAGATCACACTTCAAGTTGGTTTCCCAGAATCAGCCAGGACAGGGAGGTTTCAAGCTTCCCTGGCCACAAAGAGCCCAAAAGTACAGTGCCAGATAGGATCCAGGGCCTTGGACAGCACTAGGTCCCATTGCGGAGCCGCGGTACCTGCTAATAGGGACAAGAGTACTACTCGAGACGGACTGGGGTCCCCAAGAAGCTTTGAGCCACGGGGATCCAACACACGGGGCGCTTGGAGGAAGGGACCCACTGAGCATCACACCGGACTGACCTCCAAAGGAATTCGGGTTCGACGGAGCTCATCACAGCGAGTGACCAGGACTACCCAGGCAAGCGGCATAAAGAGTGAGTAAATACACCTGGAACCACAGCATCTGACTCGGACTCTTATTACCGGCGGCGCCGCCGCCCTATGCCTTGGCGCCAAAGGCCATCACCATCATTACTCCCCTCATCATCCTCCCTGGGGCCCACTCCACCTGTGGGGAGCAATATCAACTCTGGCTGCTACTACCATCCGCCCCGGAGGACAGCGACAGCAGCAGTGGCTAATCCCTGGTCGCATATCACAGGTGACGTCACGACAATCATGCTATTACAACCCCCATCATCTTCCCTCCCTATTGGTGTACACCTCGGGGCACGAAGCCGGGCAGGCCACCGCGGCATCCCAGATCACCACACCAGCCCGGTGACGAGTAACTCAGGTACGAGACCCCGTGCCTGAATTCCCCCTGCCCCCTGGGTGCTACAGAGGGGGCATACAGCAATAGGGGGCATACAGCTCCAAAGGGGTATACAGCACTGGGGTGGAGGACATACAGCTCTGGGGGGTATAGAGCACTGGAGTGGGGGGACATAAAGCTCTGGGGGTATACAGCACTGGGGTGGGGGGACATACAGCATTGGCTACTCTTTCTTCATCTGTGAGACAGGAGCATACAGTGCCCTAGCTCCGCCCATAGAGGAACTTTATTGCCCCTGCACACAGCGTTCGGCAGAGAACGCTGTGTGCAAGTGCAAATTTAAAAGGTCAGCAGCCGGGAAAGTGCGGCTTCCAATCTGAGCACTACGGTCCCCAGAACTCGGTCTAGGGACAGTAGAATACATCACCATCTCTGCCGATGGTAAGTGGGCCCCCCGATGGTCCAGGGCCCTGGTACTTACCGTACCTAGGTGCGCCAGGTCCTGATACTGGCCCTACATTTAAGTGTGAAAAATGTGCAAAAGAATAAGAAATCAGGAAGGGGGCAAACACTTTTCACACCACTGTAGTATGATATCCTTGTGTCTTCTTGGTATTGTGACTTCAGCCTTTCTTATCAATGTGCTGTGACATCCCAATCTCATGTGTACTATCCAGGTTCTTATCATATAACTGCTGTAATAACTACTCTTGTGTGCATTTTTAGAAGCCTAGGCACTGGTGCAAGATGAGGCCCAGTGATTTCTGTGTCATAAAAGGGGATAACATTTCTATAAAGGAATCTTTGTTTATGAAGAGTTCCCTTCTACACTGGAAGTGTGTCTGTGGCATGAAATTATGATTTTGGGTCAATTCCATGGTTTCTTTTGACCTTCCTTATGACTAGATGTGAAAAAAAACTTGTGATTTATAATCTAAGGAGTCCTTGATGTACTGTAATTCAATAAGTGGTGTTAATAACTGTGTAGGAATGCATCCTGCAGATTTCTTTATTCTATATTGTTACTATTTTTACATTGGTCATTAAGATGGGCAAATAGTCAAATATTGGGTTCAGATTCTTTGTGCTGAATAATTTCTATTATTTGTGTATTCGTACTGAATAATGAACCTAATGCAAGTCAATGGGAAATTCAAATACAACTGAAATGCTAATTATTTTCTGGAGGACCTTTGAAGCAGGTCTGGGAGGGTTGTAAAAATGCAACAATGGATGGAAAAGTGCTGAAACAGAATGGGAACAGCATAGGGAAAATGCCTGGAAGTAACTGTAACTATCATTTGTGACTCACAGTTGATTTCTGGGAATAATGTTGTCAGAGTCTTATGAGAATTAAAGCAGTGGAATTATACTTGGAGTTTCCCACAGCTGTCACACTCCTTCCTGGCCCGATCATTAAAGTTCATGAATATGCACTGCTTCCTGACCTATTGTCTGTAACAGTGTCTGTGATTCGTTGCAGTCCTGGTTCCCCCGTGATTGGTTGCCTTCACACTAGCTGTCTGGACCTCGGAGTGTGGTGTAAAAATAAATGTTTGGAAAAATGGCGTTGGGTCCCCCGTATTTTGATACTCAGCACACTTAAAACAGACAGCTTGTGGCTGCAGCCCCCAGCTGTGTGCATTATCTGGGCTGTGTATCAAAATACGAGGGACCCCATGCGTTTTTTAAAAATTATTTAAAATACATAATTTAAAAAAATGTTGTGATGTACCCAATTTTAATACTCAGCCAAGATAAAGCAGACAGCTGAGCGCTGGTATTCTTACGCTAGGAAGGCCTTGTGTTATTAAGCCCTCCCCAGCCTAAAAATAGCAGGTCGCATCCACCCCCAAATTGCCGCATCTATTGCATGCACCAATTCTGCCACTTTACCCATGTTAATGACAGCTATAAATTATATAAAAAAAAAATCACAGCTATCATCAAGCCCGAGGTTAGTAATGGGGAGGGGTCTATGAGATCTCCCCATTACTAACCCTGGAAGTCAAAAGAAATAAACACAAACACAGAGAAAAATCCTTAATTTAAAAAAAACACCCTCTTTCTCCAATATATTAAGCCCCAAAATACCCCTGCAGGCCTGACGTAATCCACAGACACAAAGTCCCAAGTCGATCTAATCTCTGCTACATCCGAGGTCGTGGTGTGTGGTCACATTAGAAAACTTCACCTATCACTGCGGCATCAGGGATACATGGAGCTGCAGCTATGAGCAGTGATGTCAATGAGTTCACCTGAGGTCACAGCTGGGGTTCCCACGGTATCACAGATGTGACTGCAGGTGAAATGACCTGAGGTGAACTCATTGACCGCAGTGACCTCACCTCAGGTGAAGTCATTGAACTCAATGCCGGATTACCATATTAGGCGATGTGCACACATTGCGTTTTTGGGTGCAGACATTTCTGCACCAAATCTGCAGCTCCTGTAAAAAAACATACCAAAACTGCATCAAAACGCATGCGGTATCAGGAATCTGGATTTCTCTGGCATAAGACATCATATCAAAGATATAAAGGCATCCTTTTAGTCAGATTCCTATTATCTGCATGCCCATGTAGACAGCTTAGGAGGGATCATCCTACTGACAAATACCTTTAAAGTAAATCACTCATAATTATTGATATGTAACAGGTCAAAAAGGCAGCATCTAAGGGTGACACAGTGAGATCTCGTGGTTTTGTAGACATCTAACATATTGACATACACTGCCAGCACTTCTGCACACTTTGCAAAATGCACTGTTGTAATTGGAAGGAAAGAACGCAGAAAAGTCGTCATTACTTCCTGTTCAAGGTTTTCTTTACATTATATTTTTCAAAGATGTACTTCTGCTGATAATCACATTTAAAAATGAGATATCTTTGCTCATACATTTTTGGTGTTTACAGTAGGGAATAAATAATGAGTACACTTTTATAGATTTTTGCCATTTTGTGAAGGAATTTTTTTGGTCTAGATTAAAGGGGTTCACTACTACTTTACAAGTCCCTTTCATGTGAACTGCCATAGAAAAGCACTTTACTAAAGAACATTGTCAATTCCTTCTGTAACCTGAGCTGCTCTCCTGGTTACATGATTTCTAGCTGGGAATCCCATGATTCTCTTTGATGTCACTCAAAATCTCCCTGAGATGTGGAAACTGATGGATCAATGTGGCTTGCCGTGGGGGTGAGTGGAGCTCAAAGTAGCAGAGCTCACAATGCTTTGCATGCCGCTGCAGACACAGCTCTCTCTGCAGACACGCCGCACCCTGCATACAGCTCTCCCTTGTATCTTTACATATACACAGATTTGCCACTAGGAATTTTAAGGCCCCATACTGGCAAAAGTTTTGAGCCCCCTTGAGACTCCGCCCATGCTCCACCCTAGCTCCGCCTCCACCCCTCAAACATTCCACAGTCCCATCGCCAACTCTCTGAAAAACTCCTTCATTTGTCAGTTCACATGCTGCATATATATGTGTGTGTGCATGCATATATGTGTGGCTGTAGCCATAATAGAGGCTGCTACTGGCTTTATAAAGGATAGAGCATGCGGGCAGTATACAAAATAGAGGCTATGGACTGTATACAAAATAGAAGCTGCGGGCTGTATACAAAATAGACGTTGCATACAAAATAGATGCTGCAGACTGCATAGGAAATAGAGGCTGCAGGCTGCATACAAAATAGTGGCTGTGTGTTGCATAAAAAATAAAGGCTGCGAGCTGTATACAAAACAGAAGCTGCATACAAAATAGAGGCTGCAGGCTACATACAAAATAGAGACTATGGGCTGCATGCAAAATACAGGTGATGGGCTGTATACAGAGCCTGTGTGCTGTAAAGATGTTGCGGGTTGTATGTTAAATATATACACAATAGAGGCTGCATACAAAATAGAGGCTGTGGGCTGCATACAAAATAAAGGCTGTGGGCTGTTTATAGAGGCTGTGGGCTGTATACATAAGCTACGGGCTGTATACAGAGGGTGCAGGCTGAATTCAGAGGCTGCGGGCTGTATATAGAGGTTGTGGGTTGTATATAGTGTATACAGAGCACTATACTGTATACACATCCACACTATATACATATCTCATATTTAAAGCTGAATGTGTGTATGTATGTGTGTGTGTATGTATGTGTGTATGTCCGGGATTGGCATCTGCACTGTCGCAGCTACAGCCACAAAATTTTCCACACTCACACTTCTGGACCCCGAGAGCGTCATAGGCTATGTTTTGAGGGGAAATTTTAACCCCGCGCTTTACAGTTATTCACCAAAAAACCTGCCTCCATTAAAGCAAATGGAGCTGGGAGCCACAGTGCAGCCAGAACTTCAGAAGAATGCGCAGCCACGCCCTTAAATGGAATGTAAGCAGCCAGGGAAAGAGACAAACACAGACAGGGAAAGAGGCAGACCCAGACAGGGTAAGAAACAGACATAGACAGGGTAAGAGACAGACACAATGAGACAGACACAGACAAAGAGACAGACTGACAGGGAAAGAGACAGACAGGGAAAGAGACAGACAGGGAAAGAGAGGGAAAGAGAGAGACAGGTTAAGAGACAGACACAGACAGGTAAAGAGCAGACACAGACAAAGAGACAGAGACAGACACAGGGAAAGAGAGGGAAAGAGACAAACAGGGTAAGAGACAAAGACAGGTAAAGAGACAGACAAAGAGACAGACACAGTGAAAGAGACAGAGGGAAAGAGGGAAAGAGACAGACAGGGAAAGAGGGAAAGAGACAGACAGGGAAAGAGAGGGAAAGAGACAGTCAGAGACAGACAGGGAAAGAGACAGACAGACGAAGAGAGAGAGAGAGAGACAGAGAGATATATACAGAGGGGGAGACAGAGAATGGGAGAGAAACAGAGAGACAGTTACTATCCCGGACAGCGCCGGGTGCTTTGTTGTGAGGCGAAATTTTAACCCCGCGCGTTCCAATTTACCAATCAATTTTAGTGTTGGGGCAAATTGACAGCTGCAAGATGTGAACAAGGGGGACTTAAAGAATGAGAGCGATGGCACCAAAGAGTATATACCGTGCAGTTGCTAAGGTGGGGCCCCGACATGGGATACTCACCACACTCGGGGATATGAACACACACACAAAATGCGCCACACACTACCACGTACTTGAACACATATAACACCCTCAGCACACATTTCACCATGTGAAACAATTTAATAATTACATTTCTATCTATTTGTTTTGAGGTTTTTGTGTGCAGAATTCATTTTTGTTAATACATTCTATTTTGTTAATAGCAGTTATTCACCCGGGCGAAGGCAGGTAGTACAGCTAGTAGTATATATAGACATACTGTAATACAGGATATAGTATGGATATGTATACAGCATAGTGCTGTATATCAGCTGGGAACCAGGGCTGGAAGACAGACCCACACAGATCATACTCACCAGCCACAGGCACCACCGATGCTGAAATCCTGGCGTGCTCTGTGGTGACTTCTGGTTGTTACTGTGCATGGCAGCCTTTTTAACGCATGCATGGTATAAACCTCACGAAGAATAGAGTTGTTGCTGCTGAACACTGTCATTTTACCACAGGTGAGAGCCATTCAGAGACTTTAGTCTCTCTCCCTGATGTGTCAGCTCCCATCATTCCCAGCAGGGTGCAGGCTCTTTGTCTCAGATTGGTCGCGAACAGAGATGAGTGAACCTGAGGTTCAGTGTTCAGACTTTTATTAAAAAAAACCTGAGTTTGGGTTTGGGTGTTTTACGTATGAACTTCACTACCATGAGCATTGCTGTGCTCGGGTACTCTCGGTCCTCGGCCCAGTGTGAGCCCCTTGTACTGTTTGAACGGCTCGCACTGGGTGAAACAACAGCATAATCAGATGTAGTGTGCACCAAGCAAAAAATGGAAAAACCTGTCTACCCACCCCTGGAACCCTGGAAGTTATCTGTATATGGCTGGCTGCATGTGGGCTGAGACCGGCACTGCCCAATTAGTGACTTCCATTGAAGTTCAGGTCAACTTCGGGTCCCAAACCAAACTTAATTTAAAGTTCAGCTGACCCCACCAAACTGAACTTCCACGGGTTCGTCTCTAGTCGCGAACAACCCATAACTAGAGTGAAGTAGAGGATTCTGAAGAGGATGTGATGACTGTAAAGCACAGAGCAGGTCCCGGGACACAACAAGTGAAGTGGGAGGCATAAAACAATATGAAAAGGCATATGGGCTCTTTGGGGCATTATTCTAGTAGTGGGCAACCTCTTTACTTTTACTGAATGCAGACTTTTAATACATTCTTTAGTCCCATTGTCTCACTAGCAGACTTGACCCTGTGATTATTTGATCACTAAAGGCCCAGTCACACTAAACAACTTACCAGCGATCCCAACAACGATACAACCTGATAGGGATCGCTGGTAAGTTGCTAGGAGGTCGCTGGTGAGATGTCGCTACACGTGGAAGCATGCTGCGCTTGGTAACTAAGGTAAATATCGGGTAACCAACCCGATATTTACCTTGGTTACCAGCGCACACCGCCTAGCGCTGGCTCCCTGCACACCTAGCCACAGTACACATCAGGCTAATTACCCGATGTGTACTCTGCTACGTGTGCAGGCAGCACGGAGCCGGCACTGACAGCGTGAGAGCGGCGGACGCTGGTAACAAAGGTAAATATCGGGTAACCAAGGAAAGGGCTTCTTGGTTACCCGATATTTACATTGGTTACCAGCGTCCGCAGAAGCCGGCTCCCTGCTCACTGCACATTTAGTTGTTGCTCTGTCGCTGTCACACACAGCGATCTGTGCTTCACAGCAGGACAGCAACAACTAAAAAATGGTCCAGGACATTCAGCAACAACCAACGACCTCACAGCAGGGGCCAGGTTGTTGCTGGATGTCACACACAGCAACATCGCTAGCAAGTTGTGCCTCAGCAGCGATGTTGCTAGCGATGTTGCTTAGTGTGACAGTACCTTAAGATGCATTGCAATACTTGTCTGAATGTATTTGGCTGGACTCACACGAACGTATGAAAAAACGGTCCCATACTCGTTTGCGAGAGTAGGACGATTTTTTCTCACTTGTCATCAGTGTGCTCTCAGTGTGCTGTCAGTGTGCTGTTAGTATGCTTTTTTTCCTCAGCGGCTATTACTCATTTACAGTCAAGTGCAGGAGCATTTACAGTGTTCTGTGATACATGATAGGATTGTATTTAGAAAAACGGATGTCACCAGGATGGTCCGTGTGCCATCCGTGTGACATCCGTTTTTTCCTCGTACCCAGTGACTTGCATTGGCGATTCTTGGCCGTTTTACGGATGAAAACACAACAAGCTGACCAACTGCTCTCCCTCATCGACTAGTATTGGTCAGAGTGCAATGCGAGATTTTCTTGCATTGGATTCGTCCAATTTCAACGCTCGTGTGAGCGTACCCTTACACTGACTATTCCATATGGTGCATAGCATTAAGGCCTTGTGCCCACAGGGCTTGTTTTCATGCTTTTTTCCTTGCTTGTTTTAATCGATAAAAAGCAAGGAAAATGCATCCCAGCAAAGTCTATGAGAATCATGACTTGCTGTGCCCTCGTTGCTTCTTTTTTCCTTGCTTTTTTTGTTGCTAAAAAAAGAAACAGCATGTAGATTGTTTCTGCTTTTTCCCCTATCTCAATAAATAAGAAGCATGAAAAAAAGCAGAAAAAGGCAGCTTTTTTTGTGCTGAAAGAAAGCACTGTGGGCACATAGCCTTATTGTACTTTTTAAGCCTACCGGTTTTCTTTAGCATCAGACAAATAACTATGAGTTGCCCTTTCCCTATTTGTTTTACAGCATATGTGCAATATAACATTGGATTTGATAACTAAGATAAAGAGTAGGTGAAATGTTGAACAGCCATTATGTGTAATTTGAAATAGAGAAGCCTGCAGATATAGCATATAAAGCACTGAGTGCCCTCTATCGCTTTTTTATGTGGTTGACACTGGTTCAACTGCTAAACATCTCAGTCTGAGCTTGATTCTGCCTATTAAATTTATGGGCAGATAAAGCTTGCAATGCGCAACCGGACAAGAATTATAATAAGCTCTATATGTCTGGTCTTGGTAAAGATAAAACAAAAGTATAATTTGGAGCTTCGAAATACAATTCTTACAATTGATTCCTGGTAAAAGCTCGGAGAACCTGAGGTTGCAACTTTTATTGATGCCTAAATGTATCAACTTCAAAAGTTTATCACATGTAATCACCTTTTTTTTTCTTTTTCTGTAAATTATTCCCAAATTGTACTGATTGTTTAACAGATTCATTTTACGCAAAATGGGCATTTGGCCTGATTCATCATTTCATTTCTGTCATTTTTTTTTCATGAATACAGTGGCATGCAAAAGTTTGGGCACCCCTGTTCAAAATTACTGTAAAGTTATGCAACTAAGCTGAGATTATCTCTTAAATGCATAAAGTTGAAGATGACACATTTCCTTTATATATTTTACATTTAGCGCTCATCTCCAGTACCATCTTTGTGAAGACAGTGTGACATCATCATAATGTTTTGTGGCCTATGCGAGGGTGGTGCATGCACTCCTGCAGTCACAACAGCAGAGGATGCGAGGGCCAGAGTGTGACGACATAGACTCTGTCAGTGCCCAGCATGGGTTAAGTTCTTAAAATTCAGCCAGACATGAAGATAGTTTGTTTATAGATGGGGGATCAGCCCCTCATTGTTTCTACAAGACTCTTATGAGTCTATTGTTAAGGTGCTGTCACACACAGCGACAACGACGTCGCTGCTGCGTCACCATTTTCTGTGACATTGCAGCGACGTCCCGTCGCTGTCGCTGTGTGTGACATACAGCAATGACCTGGCCCCTGCTGTGAGGTCGCCGGTCGTTGCTGAATGTCCAGCTTCATTGTTTGGTCGTCGCTCTCCCGCTGTGACGCACACATTGCTGTGTGTGACAGCGAGAGAGCGACGAAATGAAGCGAGCAGGGAGCAGGAGCCGGTGTCTGGCAGCTGCGTTAAGCTGTAATCAGGGTAAACATTGGGTAACCAAGGGAAGACCTTTCCCTGGTTACTCGATATTTACCTTTGTTATCAGCGTCCGCCCTATCTGCCAGTGCCGGCTCCTGCTCTGTGCACATGTACTTGCAGTACACATTGGGTAATTAACCCGATGTGTACTGTAGCTAGGAGAGCAGGGAGCAAGCACTAAGCAGTGTGCACGGCTCCCTGCTCTCTGCACATGTAGCTGCAGTACACATCGGGTAATTAACCCGATGTGTACAGTAGCTAGGAGAGCAGGGAGCAAGCGCTAAGCAGTGTGCACGGCTCCCTGCTCTCTGCACATGTAGCTGCAGTACACATCGGGTAATTAACCCGATGTGTACTGTAGCTAGGAGTGCAGGGAGCCAGCGCTAAGCGCGGCTCCCTGCTCTCTGCACATGTAGCACAGCGTCGTTATGATCGCTGCTGCTTCTGCTGTGTTTGACAGCTAAGCAGCGATCATAACAGCGACTTACAAGGTTGCTGTTACGTCACAGAAAATGGTGACGTAACAGCGACGTCGTTGTCGCTGTCGCTATGTGTGAACCCAGCTTTACAGTGCTTGTTGACTCATGTTATTGCCTTGGCCAGTGAAGGTCGCACACTCAGACAAATCAATTATGTGAACCTCCCATTGTATTACTATGTGAATTGCTAGATGTGATGTAACTAAGCTGTCTCTCCCTCGTCTCTGGATATTTTGTATACGGCTTGAAATCTAGCCAATAAGAGTTCAGTCTTATCCACCAATCGTGAAGACCCCAATGGTCTGAATAGAGAGCTCAGAGGTATAAGAAGGGGGACTGTCCATTGCCCGGGTAGACTCTTGCTACATGCTACCAATCTAGGACTTAGAAGGCAAAAGGCCACACAATATAAATAGGAAAGGGGCAGCATGATACACCTTCCTACATGGCACACTCTAGACATATAAGAACAAGGAGAACAAAACAGAGTGTATTGCAAAATTAACAATTTATTGAAACAGGACTGGCACAGGAGAGGATAAGCGGCAACATCAAAGGCATGCGTGTGACAAAAATGTATGAATGATGTTACAACATACAATGTAGTATCAATGGGCCACCATAGGATAATACATATTAAACAGACATGAGTAACTGTTGAAATGGCAACATAAATTATATATATGTGACAAATACACACATACAGTTACAGCCAGATGCAATAAAAAACGGAGGAAAAATGTCATAAGCACAGGTTGCGTGCCCCCCATTTAATCATGCATCGGAAAAAGCCAAGGCCATTAACATAATACCCATGATGAGTTACCATATAGCATTTGCGGAAGATGAAACACATGTGCTCATGGAAAAATCATGAATCAGTGATGCAATAGTACAATAGCGTATAAGTAAGACCAAAGTCATAGGTTATAAATGCAATAAAACAACACAGCGTCAGCATCATATATATTCCATGATAGCACAGGCGAAATGCTATTATAGGCATGAAAATTACATTTGCATAGCAACAACAGGTGGCAGTCACATTGAGCCTAAATCAGGCGTATAATGAATAAACAATGGGCGCAAACCCAAAATGGAAGCATACCCATAAGGCACACGCAGCCAGTGAGTGGCAGCAGAGAGGTCCCCCTGGAGACCCCGACGTATAAGTTTCACGATCCTATAAGTGTGATCATTTCATCAGGGGGATGACCACGCTGTGAATGAAACATGCTTTTAAGCATGGCGCCATACCTCCCTGGTCCCTCCCCTCACAGCGTCAGAACAGACCGCATCATAGGAAGTCCCGGGCCCGGAGTCATCGGCAATCAACGCCCATCAAGGTGGTTTGCGCATGCGCGGAGATGAGGACGCGTCACTCATAACCAGCGCATGCGCAGAGGCGATTAGAGATGCCGAGGAGACCGGCTGTTACCCGGAAATGCGGCTGTCAGACGCGGAGGGGAGGGGCCAGGGAGGGGGCATGAGAAAGAAAGTAACATGGATCACATAGAAAGAGAATACAATGTAAACGATCCAGTAATCTTGAGTATAAGTCCAGATCCGTGATCCCAAATATAAAGAATATAAGAGAATGCCATGCAGAGGTATTCAGCGCTCCTAAAGAAGTGCCAGGAAAAATTTATAACTGAAATAAAAACAAAAAAGTGAATAATTAAAAACGAGGCACATAAAACCAGGGAGACAGGAAGATAGAGACAATGCATTATCACAAAAATGGTGCAAAGCTAAGGTGTTCGTTTAACCCCCTAGGGGACATTGTTCCCAAGGTATAAATCCAGCGGGTTTCACGTTGTGCTAGAATTTTTCGTATATTCCCTCCACGTGCACCCCCATGAATAACATCTATACCCCTAACAAGCAGGGATTTAGGATCACAGGCATGGAAGGCATGAAAGTGACGTGGGAGGGTCTTGAGGCTGGAAGTATCAACCACCGTCCGGGCCGCAGCAATGTCCCTCACATGCTCCCTTACGCGTTTGCGCAACTCTCTGCTGGTGAGGCCAATATATATCATGCGGCACCCACAGGTGGCATAATAGACCACATTGCTGGTGCCGCATGATACATAGTGTCGAATATCATAGGTACGGACCCCATCAGCAGAGGTGAAGGATGAACTGCGAAGGACATTGCTGCAGGCCAGACAGTGGCCGCAGGGAAAACAGCCCTTAAGGGGGCTACCAAGGTCCAAGAAAGTACTGGGCTGGCGTGGGATGTAATGACTCCGGACTAAAATGTCACGGAGATTACGTGACCTGCGAGATGTCAAGAGTGGATAGTCAGATAGTAAATTACGGAGGGTGGAGTCGGACTGGAGGACCCCCCAATGCCTGCTAAGGATGGTTCGCATACTATTCCATTCATGATTGAATGTAGAAATGAACCGAATCGGACCGGGATTAGAGGAGATGCCAGACTTAGCCGCCCCACCATAGAGCAAAGTTGAACGAGGGGTATGTTTTGCCCGTAAATAAGCTCTTTTAATGCTCCTATTACTATAACCCCGCTCTTGAAACCGAATGGTAAGATCCGCCGCTTGCTCCTCAAACTTAAGGTCAGAGGAGCAAATGCGCTTCATGCGCAGAAATTGGCCCGTCGGAATGGCTCGAATAGTAGACCGATCATGGGACGACGAGGCATGAAGCAAGGAGTTAACCGAAGTTGTTTTACGGAAAACATCTGTCTGGATGACCTGATCATCATCAATCTCAATGTTAATATCAAGGAAAACCAGACGTCTTGCATTACTCCTATGGGTTAGTTTGATGTTACAGGAGTTCATGCCCAGTCGGCCCATGAATTCGTCAAGTTGCTCCGCCTTGCCCGCCCACAAAATAAACAAATCATCAATATATCGCAACCAGCACTGCACATGGGCATCGGCCGGCCCGCCTCCGTCACAGAGCAAACCCCTCTCCCAGTAACCCAGGAAGAGGTTTGCGTACGAAGGCGCACAGGCCGCGCCCATGGCAGTGCCGCGCTGCTGCAAATAATAGTTGTCTTTAAATAAAAAGAAATTGTGGGTAAGGACAAAGCGGAGCAACTCAAGGATTAAGTCACACATCGAGCCATCCCGACCAGAGGCCAACAAAAAATACTTAGTAGCCTCCAGTCCATCCTCATGGCAGATGCAGGTGTAGAGGGACTCAACATCTGCAGTAACAAGCAGTGTCCCTTCATCCACAGAGATGCCGTCTATCCTCCTGAGAACGTCCGTGGTGTCACGGACATATGAGGGGAGTGTTTCGACCAAAGGTTTTAAGTAATAGTCGATAAATCGACATGTTGGCTCACACAGCCCCTCAATGCCGGACACAATGGGACGGCCAGGAGGACAGAGGGCATCTTTGTGGATTTTGGGCAGTAGATAGAAAGTAGATGTTTTAGGAAAACGTACTGTGAGTCCCTCTACAACCTGCTTACTAATGATGCCATCATCACATGCTTTGCCAAGGATGGACTGGAGTTGGGCGGAGAAGGTAAGAGCGGGGTTATAGTGGAGACGATGGTAAGTGGCTTTATCACGTAGCTGGCGGAATGCCTCCCTCTCGTACATGATAGTGGGCCAGATCACAATGTTTCCCCCCTTGTCCGCAGGTTTAATAACAACATCATCCATCCTGTCCAGGGATTCAATCGCCAATCTATCTCGGTGTGTAAGATTATCATGGCGACGTCTCCTGGACAGTTGTTCAAAATCTTTGATTACAAGTTTAGTAAATATTTCCACAGCGGGACAAACGGACAAGGGGGGAAACCTGGTTGATCTGGGCAAAACACTAGGTGGAAAATTATCATGCATGGTGGGCACAGCCTCGTCCAGCAGCTCCTCAAGATCCCGTATAGCCTGCTGTTCGCGAGGGTCCAATGGTTCACCAGACTGATTACGTTTATTATGAAGTTTGCTTAAAACAACCTTCCGAGCGAAAAGGTATAAGTCCTTCACTGCTGTAAAGCAGTGAAAGGAATTGGTAGGTGAGAAGGATAATCCTTTAGACAGAACATTAATCTGAGAGATGGAGAGGGTATGGTTAGACAGATTGATTACCTGTAAGGCTTTGCGCTTGCTTGTATTTGGTTGTTGCTGTTTAGACTTAAGCCTTGTCAAAATGCCACTGGGTTGACCAATCTCGATATCTGATTCATCCGTGTCACTGGGAACCATATTAAGACGTCCAGCTGAACCAGCGCCCCGTATCCTGGAGAGCGAACGCGATCTAGATCGCCGTCCAACAGCATTGGATCGCCACCTATAGACGCGATCTTGATGGGAATCGTTTTGATCCCGTTGGAATTTTTTAATTTTCACTGTTTTAATTTCTTTTTCCAGGCGTACGAGGTCAGATTCGTTCTGACTAGTAAATTTGGCCAAGGCATCAACCGACATACTCTCTTTGATTAAGGTCAAGAGTTTCTCCATCTCCCCCTCCATCTCCGAGATCGAGGCACTGTCCATTTCACTCAGAAGGCTGAGGAATCCCCTTGAACAGGCATTGGAAAGCTCCTCCCAGCGGGATTTGAAAGAATCATTATCCACCTGAAAGGAAGGAAAAATTTGGACCCTTAGGCCTCTTGGTATGAGCCCCCTCTGTATATATTTATCCAGAAACGCCCGGTTCCACCAGGCCTTTCGTGCGTCTGTGGAGCAAGTTTCTATAGCTTTGCACATTTTCGGACAATGCACAGTCTCCCTCCGTCTCTGCTGCAGCGCCGCCGACCTCAGCAAGTGCCTTGTCCAGCTCTTTTAACCATGATTCGTCATGGGAGCGGAAATCCATGGTGGAAGTGGAATGAGCTGTGGAAACCACAGAAAAATGTGTTAGAAGGCAAAAGGCCACACAATATAAATAGGAAAGGGGCAGCATGATACACCTTCCTACATGGCACACTAGACATATAAGAACAAGGAGAACAAAACAGAGTGTATTGCAAAATTAACAATTTATTGAAACAGGACTGGCACAGGAGAGGATAAGCGGCAACATCAAAGGCATGCGTGTGACAAAAATGTATGAATGATGTTACAACATACAATGTAGTATCAATGGGCCACCATAGGATAATACATATTAAACAGACATGAGTAACTGTTGAAATGGCAACATAAATTATATATATGTGACAAATACACACATACAGTTACAGCCAGATGCAATAAAAAACGGAGGAAAAATGTCATAAGCACAGGTTGCGTGCCCCCCATTTAATCATGCATCGGAAAAAGCCAAGGCCATTAACATAATACCCATGATGAGTTACCATATAGCATTTGCGGAAGATGAAACACATGTGCTCATGGAAAAATCATGAATCAGTGATGCAATAGTACAATAGCGTATAAGTAAGACCAAAGTCATAGGTTATAAATGCAATAAAACAACACAGCGTCAGCATCATATATATTCCATGATAGCACAGGCGAAATGCTATTATAGGCATGAAAATTACATTTGCATAGCAAAAACAGGTGGCAGTCACATTGAGCCTAAATCAGGCGTATAATGAATAAACAATGGGCGCAAACCCAAAATGGAAGCATACCCATAAGGCACACGCAGCCAGTGAGTGGCAGCAGAGAGGTCCCCCTGGAGACCCCGACGTATACGTTTCACGATCCTATAAGTGTGATCATTTCATCAGGGGGATGACCACGCTGTGAATGAAACATGCTTTTAAGCATGGCGCCATACCTCCCTGGTCCCTCCCCTCACAGCGTCAGAACAGACCGCATCATAGAAAGTCCCGGGCCCGGAGTCATCGGCAATCAACGCCCATCAAGGTGGTTTGCGCATGCGCGGAGATGAGGACGCGTCACTCATAACCAGCGCATGCGCAGAGGCGATTAGAGATGCCGAGGAGACTGGCTGTTACCCGGAAATGCGGCTGTCAGACGCGGAGGGGAGGGGCCAGGGAGGGGGCATGAGAAAGAAAGTAACATGGATCACATAGAAAGAGAATACAATGTAAACGATCCAGTAATCTTGAGTATAAGTCCAGATCCGTGATCCCAAATATAAAGAATATAAGAGAATGCCATGCAGAGGTATTCAGCGCTCCTAAAGAAGTGCCAGGAAAAATTTATAACTGAAATAAAAACAAAAAAGTGAATAATTAAAAACGAGGCACATAAAACCAGGGAGACAGGAAGATAGAGACAATGCATTATCACAAAAATGGTGCAAAGCTAAGGTGTTCGTTTAACCCCCTAGGGGACATTGTTCCCAAGGTATAAATCCAGCGGGTTTCACGTTGTGCTAGAATTTTTCGTATATTCCCTCCACGTGCACCCCCATGAATAACATCTATACCCCTAACAAGCAGGGATTTAGGATCACAGGCATGGAAGGCATGAAAGTGACGTGGGAGGGTCTTGAGGCTGGAAGTATCAACCACCGTCCGGGCCGCAGCAATGTCCCTCACATGCTCCCTTACGCGTTTGCGCAACTCTCTGCTGGTGAGGCCAATATATATCATGCGGCACCCACAGGTGGCATAATAGACCACATTGCTGGTGCCGCATGATACATAGTGTCGAATATCATAGGTACGGACCCCATCAGCAGAGGTGAAGGATGAACTGCGAAGGACATTGCTGCAGGCCAGACAGTGGCCGCAGGGAAAACAGCCCTTAAGGGGGCTACCAAGGTCCAAGAAAGTACTGGGCTGGCGTGGGATGTAATGACTCCGGACTAAAATGTCACGGAGATTACGTGACCTGCGAGATGTCAAGAGTGGATAGTCAGATAGTAAATTACGGAGGGTGGAGTCGGACTGGAGGACCCACCAATGCCTGCTAAGGATGGTTCGCATACTATTCCATTCATGATTGAATGTAGAAATGAACCGAATCGGACCGGGATTAGAGGAGATGCCAGACTTAGCCGCCCCACCATAGAGCAAAGTTAAACGAGGGGTATGTTTTGCCCGTAAATAAGCTCTTTTAATGCTCCTATTACTATAACCCCGCTCTTGAAACCGAATGGTAAGATCCGCCGCTTGCTCCTCAAACTTAAGGTCAGAGGAGCAAATGCGCTTCATGCGCAGAAATTGGCCCGTCGGAATGGCTCGAATAGTAGACCGATCATGGGACGACGAGGCATGAAGCAAGGAGTTAACCGAAGTTGTTTTACGGAAAACATCTGTCTGGATGACCTGATCATCATCAATCTCAATATTAATATCAAGGAAATCCAGACGTCTTGCATTACTCCTATGGGTTAGTTTGATGTTACAGGAGTTCATGCCCAGTCGGCCCATGAATTCGTCAAGTTGCTCCGCCTTGCCCGCCCACAAAATAAACAAATCATCAATATATCGCAACCAGCACTGCACATGCACTTTGATGTTGCCGCTTATCCTCTCCTGTGCCAGTCCTGTTTCAATAAATTGTTAATTTTGCAATCTAGGACTTGTGGATCCGATTGGCAAGCCATAACCGAACCTGGATTATAATACTATATGGACTTCAGCATTGTATGCAAGGATTCGGCTGAGCTATCAAGGACTACCTAAGGAAGGAATCCAGCTTGGGACAATCCAGTCACCTGACTACAGGCTTTGCGGTCCTCAGACAGCTTCCTAGATCTGGCGTTATTTCATTCTCGGTGGGTGCCCGCCGAAAGCATGGTGCTGCTGGTTTGGAGTAAGTAGCCCTGGAAGCGCTGAGGCACGGACATTCTAATCCGTGTTGAGCCAGTGGAAGGGTGAGAAACTGTTGCCGGTTACATTTTGTGGTTGTGCTGGTTATGTGCCATATGCCATTAACTGTTTGGGGATCCAATAAAGTCTTAATATTGTGATTCCCTCACCCTGTGTTGTCTGAATAGTGTTCCGTCCACGGTTAAGAAGGTCGGGCGTTCAAGTTGGGATTAGCCCTGGACCATGCTGTCTTTCTAAAGGCAGCCGGGCCAGCGGACGAGAGCACCCACTGACCCCCGTGTCTCCACACAGAGGTACAAGTCGTGAACAGCTCTGGAGCTTGGGAAAGCTGGGTGTGAATATGTACCAGTATGTTGCCCAATGCAAGTGTCTCAGTGGCTTGGTAAAACTGTGAGTGGTGGCAGTGTAAAGTGTGGCATAGATGTGGTTACCGTTTGTGGGGTGCACTTAGCTCATTGTTGGCCTATTGAGAAAGATAGTGGACGAGTGAGTGGGATGCAGAGTCCACTTTACGGTCGCATCTGAGTGTCGTGTGTCATGAGCGAATGGTGTTTGTGATGCTGGCATAGTGCATGCTTATGCTACACCAGTTTTGCTGGAGTACTAGGCACCCATAGTCACTAAGAAACACCTGCCACTTAATTCAGTGCATCTTTTGAGTAGTGTGAACAGCACCATAAATGCATTTCTGTTATACAAAACATTGGAACTTTTGATGAATTGGACACGCTCTGTCCACTTCGGTAGAGCTAATTCACACTGCCATTAAAACACCAAAAGGCACATTTTTTTTGCGTAACTCCGCTTTGCAAAAAAACCCCAAGCTTTTATGCTTTTTTGGGGGGAGGGAGAGGGAACATGTTTGATGTATTGGCCCCATAGATTTTCTAACGAACCATTCTGCTCTTTGTGCGCACTGAAGCAACAATTTTTCACTTTTTGTGTGATGGTGGTCTCAGAAACCAGAGTCCAACCAGTCTCAAGGCAGTAGAAGAGAGAAAAAAAAATAGTGTAAAAGTATAGTTACTCTTTAAAGTCTATGGCTAACGGATCACAACAGATGGTTAACCTAATCCATTCAAAGCTGCAGATCTGTTCACACTAAACAAAGACCAATGCCAAACGGAAGCCAACGTTTCTGTAACGGATCCGTTAAATAGAAGCAAATTAAAAATGGAAAGCTTAGCCTTCGATTAATGAATGTTTTTACACCAGAATTAAGGCATAAAACAGTTTAAAAATGTGCAAAGTTTTTGAACAACACAAAGTTGTGGAAAACGTTGTGCGCCATTTTCACGTCACTATCAGTCAGTTCCTACAAAGTGGGCAAATCTGGGTATGAACCACGATAAGGCAGGGCAATGCCCATCCGACAAATTAATCAAAAGTGATGGTATACATGAAACCAGAAATATTACTTCTGCCCTGACTGGAGTATCATTTCTTGAGAAGCTCATGTTACTGATTAATGAATTTGGCGCATCTTATTCCTGCACAATCCTCATTAAGATATCAAACGAAACACTAGTCTTAAAGGGAACCTGTCAGGTCAAAAAACCGTTATAACTAGAGATGAGCCACCCCCTAAAGGCTCGAGTTCGGTTAGTCGAACGGAGGCCGCGTTCGAGTTCGGTTAGACGAACCGTTCAACTAACCTCTCGAACCCCACTGAAACCAATGGGAGGCAAACACAAACACATAAAAACACATTATAAATATACACATACAGTTAATAAACATTGCCATAACACTTACAGGTCCCCGCGACACTGTGTCTCCCGCCGCTTTTCCTTCCGATAATCGCTGCGTCCTCCCGGTAACCAGCACCAGCATAGAACATATCGTGATGTCAAAATAGCAATGTGACCAGTTACGTGTCTATTATCTCATTGGCTACAGGCTGGTCACATGGTTAGACGTCATTGCTAGGTCCTGTCAGTACATCTCTCCGGTACGCGGTGCTCGTTTGTGCATTTGTGAAGCCCCACAGGTGTTGTGTCGGTGCATTACCTTCAGGGACTCCACTCGGCTGGATCTTGTCACCGGTAGGAGATCTTCTATTTGTCGTGACGCCACTCTCAGTATTGCGGTCAGTGGGGACCGCCACTGCAGGTTGAGGGACGCCTGGGGCTGATGGTGAGTGCAGTTAGTTGGAATAGCCTCCTGAGAGTGAGGCAAGCCCCAGGGCCCTGTGTAGGTGCGTAGTACCACAAGGCGCAGAATAACTCCACACACGCAGAATGTCTTTCAGGGGTTTTACTCACTTCAGATGGCAGGGTGAGTAACCCGGGCGTAGCTGGGATGAACCAGGCTGGAACCAGGTATCCTTCAGGCTGACTTCTGATGGTGACTACCAACTCGCCTTCCTTAGCCCTTGGTGGTTTGGGGTGACCCCGACTTTTAGTCCCTATGGGGGTCACCCAGGGAAGTTGCTGAAGCCTCTCTCCCCTTCGTTTGCCGTTTGCTTGTTGCCTGGGCCAGATCACTCCAGCTGCTTGCCTCCTGTGAACTATGGGCCCTAACTGTGGCTACGTGGCTGCGGCTTTTAGGTGTTGTGGTGTGGGCTTTGAGGGCCCCACACCGGCAGGTTTAGCAGGGAAAGATGGATCTATCCCCGCTCCGGGATCTGCCGCCCGTTTGGGCCTGGTTCTCCCTAGCAGTCTCCTTACTTCCCACTCTGTGCTCTCTCTCTAGCTGGAGATGGGTTTCGGGTAGCACTCCTAGGTGACCGTTCTCCCCCGTCGGTAGCCACTGCGCGGACGCTGTCAGACTGCAACAGCCCCAGGGGAAGGGGTCAGCTCCTCTCGGAGCTCCCTGGACTCTGCACTGAACCGGCTCACTGCTCCTCCTCTCCTGTTCTTGCCTACGCCACCTAGCAACCAGGCTCTCTTACCACACCCCTTGAGAGGAGATGGAGGCTTTTGGCCCCCTCCACTATTCCAGTGGAGGTGAAGGCTTTTCCCCCTCCTGGGATCCCCAGGGGTCCTCTCAAAGGTACATGTGTGAGACCTGATCACTATGCGCCTGTGTAGTCACACCTCGGTCAGCCTTCTGGATTACCTGTATTGTACTGTCCCCAGCATGGGTGCAGTACTCAGTGGTGCCTGACCAGGTCAGGGGCGCCACATTCCCCCTTAGTTATCACCAGCACGTCCTCGGGCTGCAAGACAACATTTTAAAATGCATAAAACATTAAAACATGTAAAACATTTTTAAAAGCACCAGGTACCATACATCACCACCCTCCACCCACAAGTCCGTTAACCCACCCAAAACCCTCTCACGTTGGCCGCGCCTTCAGCCACTTCTGGCAGGATGTAGAGGCGGCTTTCATGGGCTGGTGGTCTTCAGGGCATACCTGGCCTGGTGAAGCCGCGCCTTCAGCCTCTTCTGGCAGGATGTAGAGGCGGCCTCCACAGTTGGTGCTGACCAGGTACCCTCTTTGTGGTGGAGAGCCAGGCCCCATAAACAGGCATGCTCTCTGGTTGCAGGTGAGCCAAGGCCCTATATACGGACGTGCTCCCTGGTTGCAGACGAGCCAAGCCCCTAAACAGGCTGACTCTGGTGGTGGTGGTGCCCTCTGGTGTAACTATTTACACTGCGAGAGTTTGTGGCTATAGCCAGTTCATAGCCTTAAGGTTCATTTCTCACATGAGTTTATGTGGGCACATTCTTAAACTTGTAAAACGTTGCAAAACAAACTTTTTCAAACTGGTAACTTGCTTTACTTTACATGAACTTTATGCAGATTCCTCCTCACCAGGGCTTGGGCCTGTAGGGCTGCGGCACCTGTTGCTTCCTTGACCTTTTTCTTCATCTGTGGTAGTCTCGTCAGTAGGTCCTTTGTCTTTTCTTTCTTTATCGCTGTCTTTCCTTTCTTCTTCTTTAGGACATGGTGCTACATCTAGCGCATACCAGCCTCTTTCTCCTTGATGCATGGTAAATTGTACGGAGTCTCCCATCTTTAAGTTTCTTCCTGGATGTCCTCTGGGCAAGTGGGCTCTGACGTCTCGTCTATTGACAAAAATGCCCTCTTTCATACCTGGTGCCACTATAAAACCATATCCGCTCTTCAAGTTAAAGTCTTCCACAACTCCTCTACAAAGGGGTCCTCTGACCTGTGCTTTGGCTCTTCTCAGGAACCGTTTTTCTTCTAGGTCTCGGGCCGTGACTTCTCTCTGCTCTGGGGATGGCGGTGCAGGGAAAGACTGGGTTCTGCTTCGGCGCCGTGTCTTGCGGACTGGATTCTGCGAGGTACAGCTTACCAGCTCCCAGGTGAGGCTTTTAGGCAAATCTTCTTCAGCAGACGGTGTCAGGTCTTCCTCATCCCAGCGGGAATATGGCAACATCTCCGGCTCTGGGCATGGATCCACTGCTGGTGGCTCCTGAGTCAGCTCCTCAGCTTCCTGGCCTCCCCTCCCCCTTAGTTCTTCTGAGCACTCCTTTGGTGGCAGTGCTGGGGATGGACTTTCTTCAGCAGGCCCAGGCGGGGGACTCTTTGGCGTGGTTGCTGCAGGAGTTGTCGGAATCCTCTTGGGGGTGTGCGGAGGGAGCATGTACTGATCCACCATCTCCTGTGGGAACTTGGCCTCCATATCAGCCTTCAGCTGCCAGTATGCAGGGTCCTCCCCCAGCGTGGGCTTCCTAGCAGGGACCTCCTTGGACTGGGGAGCGGTGTCTGCTCTGGCCTTGCAGGCCGGGGAAAATGGTGATGCAATCTTATCTTGGCGGGCCGCGCCCGATATGGCGGCGGCCTGGTCTTGGCGGGCCGCGCCTGGCATGGCGGCGGCCTGGATGGGCGTTTCTGGCGCAGTTTGGATCGGCGTCGCAGCTGCGATGGGGTCTTTGCAGGCTGGGCTGGGCGTCGCTACAGCGATCGGAGCTTGGCGGGCCGCACCTGGCGTGGCTGCGGCCTGGTTCAGCACCTCACTTGCGGCGCGGACGAGCGTTGCTGCTGCGGTGGGGTCTCGGCGGGCCGGGCCTAGCATGGCGGCGGCCTGGGTCAGCGTCACACCCGCGGCATGGATGAGGGTCGCGGTGGCAGCCGGTTCTCTGCGGGCCGGACTGGGCGTTGCTGCAGGGACCGGGTCTTGGTGGGCCGAGCAGGGCATCGCTGCGGCGGCCTGAGCTTGGCGGGCTGCACCGGGCGTGGCTGCGGCCTGCTTCAGCGTCGCCGCGCCGGACGCCTCTTCAGGGACCGCGGACGTGGCAGCAGGGGTCGGGGCACTCGCGCTGGCAGGGGCATCACTGGACTCACCCATCGGTAGCATCATCGGGGTCTGAGTCGTCACCGCCCGGTCTGGCACTCGGCGCGCGGCTCTCCCCTCATAGGCCTGAACCGCCGCGGTCATCCACAGAAACTCCGTCCGTCCCTCTCTGATCAGCCTTCCGACCCTGGCCTCCAGTTGATCGCAGAACTCGGCGAGCTCCCGGCACCACCAGGCAGCGGAGCCTGGCTCTGGGTCTCTGCATTCGGACGCCATTTTCGCTAACAAAAGCTGCTGGCTTCTTTTCCGTTCCGCCGTCTCTGGACGCTTCCGCTCTCTTCACAAGCGAGGTCAGAACTCTGCAGGGGATCTCTGGGTAGCCACACCTCTTCGTGGGCGGTAACTTCTCCCAGCGCGGGCTGCTGTTGTTTTTCGGCGCGCTTTTCATGGTGGCAATATGGCGGCGCTTCCAATTTTCCAAGCGGACCGCCCAGGCACATGGTCACCTGTCTGAACAGGTCTAGTCCTTATCCTGTTCGTGACGCCAGATGTGAAGCCCCACAGGTGTTGTGTCGGTGCATTACCTTCAGGGACTCCACTCGGCTGGATCTTGTCACCGGTAGGAGATCTTCTATTTGTCGTGACGCCACTCTCAGTATTGCGGTCAGTGGGGACCGCCACTGCAGGTTGAGGGACGCCTGGGGCTGATGGTGAGTGCAGTTAGTTGGAATAGCCTCCTGAGAGTGAGGCAAGCCCCAGGGCCCTGTGTAGGTGCGTAGTACCACAAGGCGCAGAATAACTCCACACACGCAGAATGTCTTTCAGGGGTTTTACTCACTTCAGATGGCAGGGTGAGTAACCCGGGCGTAGCTGGGATGAACCAGGCTGGAACCAGGTATCCTTCAGGCTGACTTCTGATGGTGACTACCAACTCGCCTTCCTTAGCCCTTGGTGGTTTGGGGTGACCCCGACTTTTAGTCCCTATGGGGGTCACCCAGGGAAGTTGCTGAAGCCTCTCTCCCCTTCGTTTGCCGTTTGCTTGTTGCCTGGGCCAGATCACTCCAGCTGCTTGCCTCCTGTGAACTATGGGCCCTAACTGTGGCTACGTGGCTGCGGCTTTTAGGTGTTGTGGTGTGGGCTTTGAGGGCCCCACACCGGCAGGTTTAGCAGGGAAAGGTGGATCTATCCCCGCTCCGGGATCTGCCGCCCGTTTGGGCCTGGTTCTCCCTAGCAGTCTCCTTACTTCCCACTCTGTGCTCTCTCTCTAGCTGGAGATGGGTTTCGGGTAGCACTCCTAGGTGACCGTTCTCCCCCGTCGGTAGCCACTGCGCGGACGCTGTCAGACTGCAACAGCCCCAGGGGAAGGGGTCAGCTCCTCTCGGAGCTCCCTGGACTCTGCACTGAACCGGCTCACTGCTCCTCCTCTCCTGTTCTTGCCTACGCCACCTAGCAACCAGGCTCTCTTACCACACCCCTTGAGAGGAGATGGAGGCTTTTGGCCCCCTCCACTATTCCAGTGGAGGTGAAGGCTTTTCCCCCTCCTGGGATCCCCAGGGGTCCTCTCAAAGGTACATGTGTGAGACCTGATCACTATGCGCCTGTGTAGTCACACCTCGGTCAGCCTTCTGGATTACCTGTATTGTACTGTCCCCAGCATGGGTGCAGTACTCAGTGGTGCCTGACCAGGTCAGGGGCGCCACACATTCCTGTGTACCGGCAATATGCTCTGGCACATGGTCTGCTCCCTGTTCTGCTTCCCCGTTCCGTTATTCACCGGCTGCCACAGCCGGTCAATAACGGAGATCACCATTGCTATAGCAACGCGCCTGTCAGCGGTGACATCACCGCTTACAGCACGCAGCTGCTGATCACTCACTGAGTGATATAGACTGCACGGGAAGCAGCAGCGTCTTCCTTCCATGCAGCGCTGTCTGATGTAGCAGAGCTGCATGGGTTGAAGGAGAAAGAAGACAGAAGACCATGGATCATGGACGGATGCAAGGGAGTAATAAACGTGGAGTCTCTAAGTGTGTCTGTGTATTTATTTCTATTAAAGTATTTTTTCTCTGTGTTGTGCCTTTTTTTTTTTAACCCTTTATTGGAGATTCTTAATGGCCGGGTCAAACTTGCCTGACATTAAGAATCTCTGACTTAATACTAGCTAGTAAAACAAAGCTAGTATTAACTCATTATTACCCAGTGAGTCACCCGGTTTCAGGGCAGCTGGAAGAGTTGGATACAGCGTCAGAAGATTGCGCTTCTATGAAAGCGCTATTTTCTGGGGCGGCTGCAGACTGCAATTCGCAGCAGAGGGGCCCAGAAAGCTCGGGCCAACCTGTGCTGTGGATTCCATTCCCCAGCTGCCTAGTTGTACCTGGCTGGACACAAAAATGGAGCGAAGCTCATGTCGATTTTTTTTATAATTATTTCATGAAATTCATGAAATAATTAAAAATGGGCTTCTCTATTTTTTTAGTTACCAGCCGGGTACAAATAGGCAGCTCGGGGGTTGGGGGCAGCCGTACCTGCCTGCTGTACCTGGCTAGCATACAAAAATATGGCGAAGCCCACGTAATTTTTATGGTGGGCAAAAAACTCCTGCATACAGTCCTGGATGGAGTATGCTGAGCCTTGTAGTTCTGCAGCTGCTGTCTGCTCTCCTGCATACACTAGTGAATGGAGCATGCTGAGCCTTGTCGTTCTGCAGCTGCTGTCTGCTCTCCTCCATACAGACAGCAGCTGCAGAACTACAAGGTTCAGCATACTCCATCCAGGACTGTATGCAGTAGTTTTTTGCCCCACAAAAAAATTATGTGGTCTTTGCCATATTTTTGTATGCTAGCCAGGTACAGCAGGCAGCTACGGGCTGCCCCCAACCCCCAGCTGCCTATTTGTACCCGGCTGGGAACCAAAAATATAGGGAAGACCTTTTTTTTTAATCATTTCATGAATTTCATGAAATAATAAAAAAAAAAATGACATGGGCTTCGCCCAATTTTTGTGTCCAGCCAGGTACAACTAGGCAGCTGGGGATTGGAATCCTCAGCTCAGGGTGCACAGGCTTTCTGGGCACCCATGCTGCAAATTGCAGTCCGCAGCTGCCCCAGAAAATGGCGCTTTCATAGAAGCACCATCTTCTGGCGCTGTATCCAACTCTTCCAGCTGCCCTGGTGACGGGTGGCTTGCTGGGTAATAACGGGGTTAGGGCTAGCTGTATATTATCAACTGGCCCTAAGCCCGAAATTCATGGTGTCACGCCAATATTAGACATGGCCACCATGAATTTCTAGCACAGATAAAAAAAACACAACACACAGAAAAATATTTTTATTAGAAATAAAACACAACACAATTAGTGACTCCATCTTTATTGAAATAAGTAACCCCCCTCCGCAGTAATCCTGGGTCAAGGGTCCCGCACCGTCCAATCCGGATTCAATATCATCTGATCAGTTTGCTGGAAGGCAAAGCGATCAGATGATGTGTCAGGTTCAAGGGCCTGAATCACATGACACAGCAGCTGATTTTATAAACGGCTTTTATACAATTAGCTGATGCATCAGTGCAAAAAAACAAACAAAAAAACTACACACTTCAGTGCAAAGTCCTGTCCGACACCATCAGCTGATAGTTTAGCCGGCCGGGCGGTAAAAAGCTGGCCATACCGCTCGACTTATAGTGTCAGCTGATTCTGTCAGGTGACCGCATCAGCTGATCATTGCCAGGTCTGAGAAAGAAGAGTGAGAAAGAATAGAGAGAAAGAAGAGAGAAAAGAGAGAGAAAAGAGAGAAATAAGAGAGAGAAAAGAGAGAGAAAAGAGAGAGAGAGGAGAGAGGGAGAGAGATGAGAGAGAGAAGAGAGAAGAGAGAGGAGAGAGAGAAGAGTGAGGAGTGAAGAGAGAGAGAAGAGAGAAAGAGGAGAGAGAAGAGGAGAGAAGAGGAGAGAAGAGAGAGAGAAGAGAGAGAGGAGAGAGAGAGGAGAGAGAGAAGAGAGAGAGAAGAGAGAGAAGAGAGAGAGAAGAGAGAGAAGAGAGAGGAGAGAGGAGAGAGAGGGGGAAAAAGAGAGAGAGGAGAGAGAGGGACAGAGAGAGAGAAAAATAGAGAGAAAGAGAGAGAAAGAGAGAGAGAGAAAGAGAGAAAGAGAGAGAAAAAGAGAGTCAGAAAGAGAGAAAGAGAGAGAGAGAAAGAGAGAGCGAGAGAGATAGAGAAAGAGAAGGAGAGAGAGAGAAGAGAGAGGAGAGAGAGAAGAGAGAGGGGAGAGAGAGAGAGAGAGAGGAAAAAAGAGAAAAAGAGAGACTGAGAAAAAGAGAGAGAGAAAAAAAGAGAGAGCGGAGAGAGAGAAAGAGAGAAAGAGAGAGAGAAAAATAGAGAAAAAGAGAGAAAGAGGAGAGAGAGAAAGATAGAGAGAAAGAGAGAGAGAGAAAAGAGAGACAGAAAGAGAGAGAAAAAGAGCGAGAGAAAGAGAGAGACAGAGAGAGAGAGAAAAAAAGAGAGAGAGGGAGAGAAAGAGAGAGAGAAGAGAGAGAGAGAGGAGAAAGCAATGCAGCCTCATTCAGTGAACTGCTCCGATTTTAGAGGTGTGTCCCGCGGCTCACAGCTGATATCCGGCTCCTCCCCTCAGTGCATAATTAAATTAAATTATAATTGTAAATATATAATAATAATTTAAAATTAAAAAAAAAAATAATTAAATTCTTTACCAGGACCGGGACTAGAACTCTTGAAGTTATGCTTCTTAGGCGGGCGCCTATCTACTTAGCTACTGCCTATAATGATAAAGATAGGCAGATTTGGCAATCTTGACGTCTGCATTGCTGAAGTCTCTGCTGACCGCGCGATTCACTTCATTGCTACGTGGAACTGATACAGAGTACTCGTGTTCTGTAGCAGAGCTTACAGTGTCGCGTGGATTACGTCGGACCTGGAGGGGTATTTGGAGATTTTAATAAAATGGTGAAACAGGGTGTTTTTTTGTCTTTTATTCCAAATAAAGGATTTTTCGCTGTGTGTGTTTCTTTACTTTCACTTACAGTTTAATCATAGAAGGTATCTCGGGGAGACGCCTGGCATGATTAAACTCATTATTACCCCGATTGCCACCGCACCAGGACAATTCGGGATGAGCTAAGTGGAGTCCCGGGACTGTCGCATCTAATGGATGCGGCAATTCTGGGCGGCTGCTGGGTGATATTGTTAGGGTGGTGGGCTCCCCATACCGTGGCACTTTCCATCCTGACAATACCAGCCTCCAGCCATGCGGCTTTATCATGGCTGGTATCAAATATGGGGGGAACCGCATTTTTTTTATTTTTTATTTATTTATTTTACTGCACGATATAGAGCCGCCCGCCGGCGGCTGTGATTGGTTGCAGTGAGACAGCTGTCACCCATCGTGGAGGCGTGTCTGACTGCAATCAATCATGGGCACTGGGGTGCGGGGAAAGCAGTGAATACCTGATTGAATAATGAAGCGGCAGCCATTTTCTAAAGAGGAAAAGACGCCGCAGATTTGTTACAGCCGTGCAGCGAGACGCCCGTGATTGGTGAGTAGGAAAGAGAGAGGAATTGTGCTGGGGATGCAGGACGCATGCAGATAGCAATGTGTGCACATAGCCTTACTGTGAAAAGCCACGTTTTTGTTGATCGAACCGTTCTCGAACCTAACTGGAACTGTCGAGCTTTTAGCAAAAAAGCTTGAGTTCGAGCTCGAGCTTGAACACCCCCCAAAATCACTCGATCATGAAATTGGCAAACCTCGAACATCGAACATCGCTCAACTCTAGTTATAACCTACAAGCAGGAGCATGTGTGAGCTGGTACTCCCTCCCTACCCATCCCTGTGTTGTAATAATGTGTAATATGAAAGAAATAAAATAACGTTTTATTACTTACATATTCCCTATGTAAATTACAGGGTCTCTAGCCCCATGGGCGTCTCATCGCCCTGTGGGCGTTTGAATGCTTTCCATGGTATCACGCCCCTGTGGGAGTGATACCATGGATTTACATGAGTGATATCACTGTCAGCTCCTTTAGAATCTCGCGTGTGCGCTTATCATTCTCGCCGCTGCCTCATCCTGGTGTTTGCTGGTCTGCTTCAGACGCACACTGAGCATGCTCAGAAAACTCCTGCGGTTCCGGTCATGCACAGAGCGCGTCTGAACCCAGCAAGTAAACGCGAGGATGAGAAGACAGCGAGAATGGTAAGTGCGCACATGCGGGATTCTGAAGGAGCTGAGGGTGACGTCACTTAAGTAAATCCATGGTATCACTCCTACAGGGTCATGATACCATGGAAAGCATTAAAACGCCCACAGGGCAATGAGACGCCTATGGGCTACAGCCACTGCACATTTACATAGGTAATATGTAAATAATAAAATGTTATTTTATTACTTTAATATTACACATTATTACAACACAGGGATGGGTAAGAAGGGGTTACTAGCTCACACAGGCTCCTGCTTGTAAGTTATAACGATTTTTTGACCTGACAGGTTCCCTTTAACACTAGTGTTTCGTTTGCCTGTCTTAACCTTTGTCAGGCTGCATAATTTTGCCAAAATTTCTCGACCCCTTATCTCGGAAGGGGGTGGAGATATTTTATTGAAATTTGGCCAATATATTCTGGACCAAAACTGCTGAGATGTCACGAAATTTCAGCCCTCTACGGCTTTTCGAAAAAAAAAAAAAATATTGCAATTTAAAAAGGGAATAGTTACAATTGTACCTATTCAGCCGGACGAAGGTTAATGAGGATTGTGTAGGAATAAGATGCGCCAAATTCATTAATCAGTAACATGTGCCAGTCAGGGTTGAAGTAATATTTTTGGTTTCATGTATGCCATCACTTTTGATTAATTTGTCGGATGGGCATTCCCATGCTTGTAGTTTATAACGCTTTTTTGACCTGACAAGTTCCCTTTAAAGGGAATCTGTCACCAGGTTTTTGCCACATAATCTGAGAGCAGCATAACGTAGGGACAGAGACCCTGATTACAGCAGTATGTCACTTACTGTAGTTTTGATAAAATCATTGATTAATCAGCAGTAGATTATCATTACAGGACTACTTAGCCTGCTGCCAGGTAGTCCAGCATATTCATGAGCCCTGTATAACTGCTAGATCTGCAGCAGAGAAAACATTGATTTTATCAACATGTCAGCAAACAGCTCAGTAAGTGACACATGACTGGATTCAGGGTCTGTCTCTACATTGTGCTGCTCTCATGGGGGAGTAAAAACCTGCTGGCAGATTCCCTTGAATCAGGGCCTGTGGCTTCAGTTTTGGCATCAGATTTTGATCCATGCCATTTCTATCTTTTACTCAATCCCCAAAGATAGTCTGAAAATAGCCTCCGTTGTCTGTCACAAGTTGCTAAACGCTCTTTAGCAGGAGCGACAGCAGTCATTATTTACTCATCTAACTCTTTCCAAGGCAATTTTCAGTTTTGCATTTTCGTTTTCTCAACCGGCCTTTCAATAGCCATATTATTTTTTTATTCTGCTGCCGACAAAGCTGTATGAGATGCCTTGTTTTTCACACCACCTGCATTACCAAATAATGTATTGAAAAATGTTAAAATTCCAAGCGCAGGAAAAATGCTAAAAAATAATAACTCACACAATTACACTATTGTTTTTTTTTATGTGGGGAGGGGTATACACTATACTTTAGATTAAAATGCAGTGGTAAATGATAACATTTCGTTTCTCTCGCCATTTTTTTGAGACTGCAATTTTACATTTCTGTGTGTTATTTTGTGTAAATCAGATTTTATTCGAATAAAGAACATGTTTACAAGTTATAGGATAGGCAACATATGATATAGAGTAGAATAACTCAAATCTTGGAGGTAATAAGTAATACAACACTTTTCTACTTGCATAATAATTCCTTTGATTACACACTTCAGGTCAGACCATCATCACCCATGTAATAGCTTTGCTTTGGAGATGATGCCCACTGGGTGCCAAAAATCCGACCCCCATACAAAAATGTATGCAGCCTCGTTTAGAAAGGGGAGGCAACGTAGATGCACAAAGTCTCTGAGATGACAATCCTGTCTAACAATGTAAACATAACATAAAATGTACAAAGAGGAAAGAAAGATGAGAAAAGTGAAAATGTAGGGGGGAGAGGGAAAAGAAAAAAAGGACCAAGAAGATGTCTCGTCTGGGTCGTGTGCAGCCCCCGACACTTTTGTTTTGTGGAATGGACAATCACAGAGGTCTCACGCCCCCAACTGAAGCTTGAAGCCATAGTGCCAGGTCTGGTGTCTCTCTATACATAATCCACGGTGCCCACAGCCTGAACACTCGCTCCCCCGAGTCCGACGCCTGGCCGCCCAGCTCCTCCATCCTATAGATCTGGTTAATCTCGGCCACCAGTTCAGCCCGCAAGGGCACTTTGGTTTGCCTCCAGTACCTTGGGATTGATCTCCTTGCCCCTGTTAAAAAATGCCTTAACAGGCTTCTCTTGAAGTTGGCGATCGAGATATTGCTTAAGGATAGAAGAGCCAGTTCTGGCGTCAGCTCAAACCTAGTGGATGACACTTTATTCAGAAGGGCAAACACGTCTAGCCAAAAATATTGTATGAGAGGACAAGACCACCACATGTGGATGTATGAGACTCTATCGTTTGAGCATCTCCAGCATTCTTCAGAGACAGATGGGAACATGGAATGAATTCTGGAGGGGCAGTGATACCACATAGAAACTATTTTGTAGCCCCGTTCCTGTGACGCTACATCCAGTGACGACTTGTGGGTAAAGAGTAATATTTTTGAGCGTTCCTCATGCGTGAGGGGTCTCCCTAAATCCACCTCCCATTTTAAGAAGAAAGGGGCATCATCCTCTCATCCAGACAACTCAATCTGGAACATTTTGTATAGCAGGGCAATGGTGTGTTCTAGAGGTTCTCCCCCAGACACAAAGACTCAAAGGGCGTCAAGGGCCTATAAAAGTTAGTTTGTGGTGAAAGGGAGTTAATAAAGCTCTTCAATTGCTCATAACCAAGCCAAGCTCCTGCGGGAGTGCGGTTGTCAGGAAAGAAAGAATGAAGGGGCCTCATACCCACATTGGACACTAAATCCCTCATTATGGACACCATGCCTCTGGACATGTGAAGAAATATGTTGCCTGTTAAATCTGTCAGGAGTAGAGAATAATTGTGTAAAGGTGTCAGTGGTCCAGGCATAGTGGAAATGCCCAGGAGTGCGTTCGAACTCCTGAGAAATGAGGACAAGCTCTTTACGAGGAACGGCCTGGCCTGAGTGCACCGGTGCGAAGGGGCTGGCGACCACAACTCTGCGTGAGGGGCTCAGTCTGTCTGAGACATCTCCACCTCCACCCAGTGCTTGAACGTTTTGTTATCGTAGAGATCCAGAAGGCATGTTCCCAATGAAGCAAGGTGATATTTTTTGACGTCTGGAAGGCCTGCCCCCCCACAAGTCTAGGCTTGTTCAGGACTCTATAGGCCAGCCGAGGGCATCTGTGTGCCCAGACGAATCTGGTTATGGCTGTTTTTAATCGTAAAAAAAAGGGAAGCTGGCAAGGGTATGGGAATTGCCTAAAAAAATATAACAGGCGAGGCAGAATACCCATCTTTATGGCATTTATCCTGCCTAACCAGGATATTGGCAGCTTATTCCATATCAGGAGGTCCGCCTCTATCTTCCCCACAACTTTAAGGATATTAGCTCCGTACAAGGACGAGACATCAGCAGTCAAGTCAATGCCAAGATATGACAATGATTTCCCTTGCCACCTAAAGGGGAACGACGCTCGAAGCTGATCAATCACCTGGTGCGTTAGGGAAATATTAAGCGCCTCCGACTTGTGCATATTCATTTTAAAATTGCGAGCCAAATCTGTGTAGTTCCAACATAATGTTCGGTAGGCTCGTCACTGGATTTATTATGAACAGCATCAAGTCGTCTGCGAAGAGAGCTAGTTTATCCTCCCTGTGCGAAGCCGGGACTGCTTTAATTGATTGGTTGGCCCTTATTGCCACAGCCAAGTGTTCCATTGTGAGACATTGAGCAGGGGGGACAACGGGCACCCCTGACGCGTTCCATTCTTGATGTCAAAGGAATGGGAAATATCCCCAATAACCTTAATCTGAGCAGAGGGGTTCGTATATAAAGCCGAGATCCTATGTAGCATTGTTTGCTGCAGACCTGCCGCTTCAAGGACCTGGAACATGAACTCCCAGTGCACACTTTCAAAGGCCTTTTCTGCGTCCACCGACAAGATGCACGTGGGTAATCCAGTCCTCCGCACTCTATCAATCAGGGATATTGCACGTATTGTGTTATCTCTTGATTCTCGTCCTCTAACAAATCCTACTTGATCAGGGCTAATAAGACAGGGAAGAAGCGGCTGCAGTCTATTTGAAATGAGCTTGGCATACATTTTAATATCTATATTGATCAATGATATTGGTCTATAGCTCCCGCACTGGGAGGGGTCTTTACCTGGCTTGGGGAGGACAATTATGTGGGCTGCCAGCGCCTGTTTCGGAAAGGATCCGCCATTGGATACATAATTACAAGTGGACAAAAATTGGGGGCTTAATTGGTCAATAAAGCGCCTAGAGAAACTCGCTGTAAACCCATCAGGCCCTGGGCTTTTCCCAATCTTTAAATCTTTAATGACATCTGTTACCTCCTGTAATGAGAAGTCCTCCTCTAGGCCCGTGGTTATTATTGGGTCCAGCTCTAGTAATTTGGTAGAGCGAATATACGTTTTTATTTTCTCTACTAATTGTTGTTTAGGGAGGTCGGAAAAATATCCCTTAATATTGTATAAATTTTGATAATATTTGATAATATTCCCGAAAGCATTGTAATATCCCCTTTATGTTCTGGATTTTTTTCCCCTGTTTATCATTTATGAATGGTACGTGAGTAGCCAAGTTACGTGGGTGTAGTGCTCTGGACAGAAACCTGACGCTCCTATTCCCATACTGGTAGAACCTGCCCTTAAGTCTTTCCCTCCAGCATTGTGTTCTCTGGTCTAAGATGGACAGCAGTTTCTGGCTGTAGATAATTGACAAAATATGTCCTGCGCATTTGTGCGTTTGTGGGCGGACTCTAGGTCAGAGATCTGGGAAGAAAGCGTTTTGATCTCCTCCATTCTTACCTTTTTAAGCCGACTGCCATGTTTTATGAGGACTCCTCTCAGGACACATTTTAATGCCTCCCACTTCATGGATGGGGCAGATTGGTCAGCCATATAATCTAGTGTGACGTTTGAGATTGTCTGGGTCACGTCTGCCAAGCATAACGTATCCTGCAATAAGTTCTCATTGAGGCGCCATGTGAATCCTGACCTTTCTGCTTTGCAAAGTTGTATGGAAAGATATATAGGGGTGTGGTCAGACCAAAGGATGAAGCCTATCTTTGTATTTAAGTGGAAATCTAGGAGTGTCTGGGATATGAAGAAATAGTCAATCCTGCTGTAAAGTTGGTGTGGCATGGAGTAGTAGGTGTAGTCTCTTGTGTCTGGGTGAAGAACCCTCCAGGCGTCCACCAGCTTCAGGCCCTACAGCTGTCTTTTAACTTTATGTATAGAGGAGTGAGGATATGAGGACTTACCCGAGGAGACATCCATGGACGGATCCATTGGCAAATTGAAGTCACCACCGAGTATCACAGGAAGGGGGCTTGCAAAGTCCTCCAGTAATCTCCGACATCTGGCTACAAACCCCTGCTGGTCCTTGTTGGGAAAGTACACATTAACTATCATAAAATTGTGGGTGGCCCAAGAAACTCTCAGAAAGACGTACCTGCCCAATGGATCGATGAGTGAGCCTAAAGGCCCCTTTACACACTGAGACTTTCTAGCGATCCCACCAGCGATCACAACCTGGCCGGGATCGCTACAAAGTTTCTGGTGAGCTGTCAAACAGGCAGACCTGACCAACGACGCAACAGCGATCCAGACTTGCAGAACGACCTAGCTAGTCATTGGGGACGTTGTCAGACCTAAAACACACATCCGTGAAAACCACTGTGAAAACTGTCGGCAGACAGCAGACAGAGTAGCGCGATGAGAATGAACTCGGGTGAACTTCACCCGACTTCATTGTCATACCGCGGCTCTGTCTGTGTGCCGTGTACTGATTAGCGGTCACCTGTGAAGGATTCACCGGTGACCGCTAATCCCCCGAGTGACTGAAGTGTCCCCCTCTCTCTCATACTCACCGATCACCGGCGCTGCACGGCGTTCACACTGCTCCGGTGGCTTTTTCTAATTTGAAAAAGCCGGCCGCTCATTAAACAATCTCGTATTCCCTGCTTTCCACGCCCACCGGCGCCTATGATTGGTTGCAGTGAGACACGCCCCCACGCTGAGTGACAGGTGTCTCACTGCACCCAATCACAGCAGCCGATGGGCGTGTCACTATGGAGTATAGAAATAAATTAAAAAAACAGCGTGCGGTTTCCCCCCAAATTTAATACCAGCCAGATAAAGCCATACGGCTGAAGGCTGGTATTCTCAGGATGGGGAGCTCCACGTTATGGAAATGGAAACTGAAAAATCCTTTATTAGAAATAAAAAACACAAACACCTTCCCTGGTTCACCACTTTAATCAGCCCCAAAAAGCCCTCCATGTCCGGCGGAATCCAGCTCTGCTGCATTAAGGTGACCGGAGCAGCAGAAGAAACCGCCGCTCCTGTCACCTCCACGCAGCAAATGAAGAGAGCCGCGTGATCGACTGAGCTGTCACTGAGGTTACCTGGATCCAGCGGTGGATGCAGCGGTGGCCGCAGGTAACCTCAGTGACAGCTCAGCTGATCGCGCTACTCACCGCCGCTCCGGTCAGCTCCACGCAGCAACTGAGGTTAGTATCACGATTACCAAAATTGTCATGAATTTTCTTTATATGTCAATGGTTAATAAAAGCATATATATATATATATATATATATATATATATATATATATATATATATATATATATATATATATATATATATATATATATATATATTGTATGTATTTATTTCAAACAAGGAAAATTGTAGACCAGCTCACCTGTCCAAGCTCATGCCCAATTATTTGCCTGCTTTTTTCCTTGTTGCACGGATACGGACTGGGAGAACATCCAGAGAATAATGAAACAGATGAATGGATCCCGCAAGTACAAGGCAACTCCAGGTGGCAGTAAAAAATATACTACAACTTTATTGTGCACGGATTAAAAAATTCCAGAGCTCATGACAGTTAGTTAGTGCAATATACACGCAGTAGCGGACTACGCGTTCCGGCGGTAGCAACCGCCTTCTTCATGGTACCAAACCAAGTTTTGATGAGCTCTGTAATTTTTTAATCCGTGCACAATAAATTTGGAGAATATTTTTTACTGCCACCTGGAGTTGCCTTGTACTTGCTGGATACATTCATCTGTCTCAATATACAGTGCCTTCTTAAAGTATTTGGCCCCCTTGAATTTTTCAACCTTTTCGCAAATTTTAGGCTTCAAACATAAAGATAAAAATTTTAATGTTATGGTGAAGAATCTACAAGTGGGACAGAATTGTGAAGTTGAACGAAATTTATTGCTTATTTTAAACATTTGTAAAAAAGAATAAACTGAAAAGTGGGGCGTGCAATATTTTTCGGCCCCTTTACTTTCAGTGCAGCAAACTCACTCCAGAAGTTCATTGAGGATCTCTGAATGATCCAATATTGTACTAAATGACTGATGATTATAAATTTAAGCCATCTGTGTGTAATCAAGTCTCCGTATAAATGCACCTGCTCTGTGATTGTCTCAGTTTTCTGTTTAAAAGCACAGAGAGCATCATGAAGACCAAGGAACACAACAGGCAGTCCGTGATACTGTTGTGGAGAACTTTAAAGCTGGATTTAGTTGCAAAAAGATTTCCACAACTTTAAACATCCCAAGAAGCACTGTGCAAGCGATCATATTGAAATGGAAGGAGCATCATACCAGTGCAAATCTACCAAGACACGGCCGTCCCTCAAAAATGTCATCTCAAACAAGGAGAAGACTGATCAGAGATGCAGCCAAGAGGCCTATGATCACTCTGGATGAACTGCAGAGATCTACAGCTGAGATGGGAGAGTCTGTCCATAGGACAACAATCAGTCGTACACTGCACAAATCTGGCCTTTATGGAAGAATGGCAAGAAGAAAGCCATTTCTCAAAGATATCCATAAAAAGTGTCGTTTAAAGTTTGCCACAAGCCACCTGGGAGACACACCAAACATGTGGAAGAAGGTGCTCTGGTCAGATGAAACCAAAATCGAACTTTTTGGCCACAATGCCAAACGATATGTTTGGCGTAAAAGCAACACAGCTCATCACCCTGAGCACACCATCCCCACTGTCAAACATGGTGGTGGCAGCATCATGGTTTGGCCCTGCTTTTCTTCAGCAGGGACAGGGAAGATGGTTAAAATTGATCGGAAGATGGATGGAGCCAAATACAGAACCATTCTTGAAGAAAACCTGTTGGAGTCTGCAAAAGACCTGAGACTGGGACGGAGGTTTGTCTTTCAACAAGACAATGATCCAAAACATAAAGCAAAATCTACAATGGAATGGTTCACAAATAGACGTATCCAGGTGTTAGAATGGCCAAGTCAAAGTCCAGACCTGAATCCAATCAAAAATCTGTGGAAAGAGCTGAGAACTGCTGTTCACAAATACTCTCCATCCAACCTCACGCATCACGAGCTGTTTGCAAAAGAATGGGCAAGAATTTCAGTCTCTCGATGTGCCAAACTGATAGAGACATACCCCAAGCGACTTGCAGCTGTAATCGCAGCAAAAGGTGGCGCTACAAAGTATTAACTTAAAGGGGACAAATAATATTGCACGCCCCAATTTTCAGTTTATTTTGTATAAAAGTTTAAAATAAGCAATACATTTCGTTCAACTTCCCAATTGTGTCCCACTTGTTGTTGATTCTTCACCATAACATTAAAATTTTTTATCTTTATGTTTGAAGCCTGAAATGTGGGAAAAGCTTGAAAAATTCAAAGGTGCCGAATACTGTTGCAAGGCATTGTATATATAAATATTTTTATTAACCATTGACATATAAAGAAAATTCATTATACTGTATATATATTATATAAACGTGTATAGCTTTCTCCTGAGCTGCACAACTTTTTATTTTTCTGATAACAGGGGGTTCAAGAGGGACTTTTTTTTTTTTGGGGGGGGGGACCTTAAATTAATTGATTGTTTTTTCGTATTGCATTTTTTTTAGAGCGGTGCAGAGAAAAAAAACAAACAAACAGCAATTCTGGAGTTTACATATTTTTTCCCTCCTTACAGCTTTTAACATATGGGTTAATTCATTCTATACTTTGATAAATCAGGATTTTATGGGCTTTATTTTTTAAGTTTCCTAAGCGGACTTGAACCTAGCTCGTTTGTTCTATATACCACATGGTAAAAGTATTGCATTACATAGAAATTATGACACTCAGCTTGTGGCTGGGCTTCAAAGAACTATGATGGTGGTGTCGGAGGTCTACAACAATTCCCAAGCTACAAATGACAACCCACTGCAAGGGCTGAAGTGGAACCAGTGTATGCGGGCGCCTGGCAATCACATTATTTCAAGGGGTTTGCCCATGAGCAAAGTTAAATTTAATTACTAGAACTTGGAATAATAAGTTCCATAACTGAATACAGTGGAGCCTTGGTTTACGAGCATAATCAGTTCTGGGAGTGTGCTTGTAAACCAAGTTACTCGTCTAGCAAAGCAAAATTTCCCAAAGGAATAAATGGAAGCTCAGACAATTCGTTCCACAGCTTGTTCAATGTCCCATCCTGGTCCCCTATTGTGCCATTCCACACACGCACAAACTCACACATATTATGCTCACCTTACCTTCCGTTCCCTCGCCAGCCTCATGGTTCTTGTAGTTCACCAGTACAGGATGTGTATTGGGTAACCATCACGACCGATGCCGGAGCTTCCGTTGCCAGAGCGCTGACGTCAAAGGCAGGAGCCGCTTGCCTCAGATTGGCCAGCGCGCTGCCTTTGAGTAGCGGCTGACAGCGAAAGTTCCTCCATCGTCGCGATGGTTACCCGATACACATCCTGTACCGGCGAACTACAAGAAACATGAGGACGGCGATGGAACGGAAGGTAATGGGAGCATAATATGTGTGTGTGTGTGTGCGTGCATGCTTGTGCGTGTTTGTGTGGATTGCAAAAGCGGGTCAGAGCGCGGTAAATGTACAGAACCAGAAGTGTGCACGGTATTTGCAAAGCTTGTTACAAATTTACAGCAAGCTTTGCTCGTACAGCGAAATGCTCGCAAACCGGGTTAGTTGTAAACCGAGGTTCAACTAGATGTTTAAAAAAAAAAAGAAAATGTCCCTGTGCTAAGATAATCTTATATACCTTTGGGAAAATAAGTATTTGATACTCTGCTGATTTTGCAAGATTTCCCACCTACAAAGAATGGAGAGCTCTGTAATTTTTATTGTAGGTACACTTCAAATGTGACAGACAGAATAAAAAAAAAAAAAAAATCCAGAAAATCACATTGTATAATTTTTAAATAATTAATTTGCATTTTATTGCATGAAATAAGTGTTTGATCACCTACAAGCCAGCACCAGCAAGAATTCTGGCTCTCACAGACCCATGGGCGTACCCCAGCGAGGGGCAGCCACCGGCGCACTGCTCATCACTGTGTGCATGCCGGGCACACTAGCTGCAGCAGGAGGCAGCGCGCTGTGCTGTGCTGGCCCTGCTGTGTGCTGTGTGCCCGGCATGCACACAGTGCAGAGGAGCACGCCGGTGACTGCAGCTTCCTCCTTCCTATTCAAATGTATTTGCGTCTTTCAGACGTAAATACATTTGAACAGCGCGCCGGGAGTGGGCCCCGCCCCCGACATGCAGCAACGTGATGAGATCAGCACATTGCTGACGTCATCACACACAGGACACAGGAGACATCAGGATCAGGAAGCGGTAAGCGCTCCATGGAGGAGCCGAAGAGACAGGTGTAATTAATGGAGATGTGTGGGGAGGGGCTGAGGACACATAATAGGGAATATTTGTGAAGGAGACAGAGCTTTGTGACAGGCAGAGGGGGAGCACTGTATTCCGAGGGAGGGGGGTTGGCAGGAGTGTGTAGTGATGGGGTAGTGTAATTTGTGTCTGCAGGGGGTGATGGGGGGTGTTCTGTTGCTGTGTCTCTCAGTAATCACACTCAGTGGAGATCTTCAGGCTATTTATTAGGTGGTATTGTCAGCCATAACATCTCTCTCTGCTGCCTGCACTTTGTCTGCAGTACCAGCGAGTTCCCACTTGCTTGTGAACACATACAAGAAGAGAGACCCATAGAGGCCCCTAGAGGCCATACAGCATATACATATTGCTACAGGGGGTGCAATGTATTATGTCTGGGGAGGGTGCACTGTATTGTGTATGTGTGTGTGTGTGTGTGTGTGTGGGGAGGGGTAATGGGGGGTACATTGTAGTGTGTGTAGGGGGTGATGGGGGGGGGAATTGTGTGTTTGTGTGTGTGTGTGTAGGATGTGATGGGGGGTGCATTGTGTGTGTGTAGGGGTGATGGGGGGTGCATTGTGTGTGTGGGGTAATGGAGCGTGCATTGTATTGTGTGTGTGTGGGTAATGGGGGTGCATTATAGTGTGTGTGTGTGTGTGTGTGTGTGTGTGTGTATGTGTGTGTATGTGGAAAGGGGCGTGGAGTCATTAATCGAGCTATAATTACATTTAATTCTCTTAAAATTTTCGTTTCATTCACCTTTTCCGTTCTAATATTTTACAACCTGAATGACCATGGCTTTTGCCCCCCCCCCCCAGTTTTGATCCTGGGTACGCCCATGCACAGACCTGTTATTTTTTTCTTTAAAAAGCCCTTCTACTCTGCACTCATTACCTGGTTGATTAAAATGAACTTTGTGGGACAACCCTTTTAAATGCAGCTGGTAGTGACACCGCTGCATTTAGGATGAGACTAGACAGCCTCACAAAATAAATACAGCAATGTAACATTTTCTAATGACGTATAGAAGGAAAACTCCAATCACACAGAAAACTAAGTAGCAAAGACAGACACCAAAACCGTATATTTATTATGGTAATTAGTAAGGAATGTATTACATCAGAAAACACGTATTATACTGCTGTGGCTGTCATTTCATCTGTTGGCCGCCATGGAGCACCGAGGCTTAATTACCCAAATGTAGATCTGTTCCAGCCCACGTTATTTGGACTCAAGTCCACAAAATTGATGTAAACCCTGTAAATGAAGAAAGCAATTAGTGTCACATACACATGGAAAAGCGCCGACCACAAAGCCGATCTATAGACTAACCAGATATTGCCAAGCATAAGGATGTATAGGGGTTAGGGGGGATAACTGTAACATCACTAGTGACTATATAGAAGATAGGCAGGAAAGTAGCGTATGGAGTAAATGGAAAGGTGGTGGTGGGGAGTTTTCATTTTGTACATTGAAGTAATGAATAAAGAGTATTTTTCTACAACATTAGGCTATGGAAGCATTCTCTCACCAAATGTTCTCTTATTATATATTTCCAGTCCAGAATTCCAGCAGATACAGTCATATGAAAAAGTTTGGGCACCCCTATTAATGTTAACCTTTTTTCTTTATAACAATTTGGGTTTTTGCAACAGCTATTTCAGTTTCATATATCTAATAACTGATGGACTGAGTAATATTTATGGATTGAAATGAGGTTTATTCTACTAACAGAAAATGTGCAATCTGCATTTAAACTAAATTTGGCAGGTGCATAAGTATGGGCACCCTTATCAATTTCTTGATTTGCATACTCCTAACTACTATTTACTGACTTACTAAAGCACTAAATTGGTTTTGTAACCTCATTGAGCTTTGAACTTCATAGGCAGGTGTATCCAATCATGAGAAAAGGTTTTTAAGGTGGCCACTTGCAAGTTGTTCTCCTATTTGTATCTCCTATGAAGAGTGGCATCATGGGCTCCTCAAAACAACTCTCAAATGATCTGAAAACAAAGATTATTCAACATAGTTGTTCAGGGGAAGGATACAAAAAGTTGTCTCAGAGATTTAAACTGTCAGTTTCCACTGTGAGGAACATAGTAAGGAAATAGAAGAACACAGGTACAGTTCTTGTTAAGCCCAGAAGTGGCAGGCCAAGAAAAATATCAGAAAGACAGAGAAGAAGAATGGTGAGAACAGTAAAGGACAATTCACAGACCACCTTCAAAGACCTGCAGCATCATCTTGCTGCAGATGGTGTCAATGTGCATCGGTCAACAATACAGCGCACATTGCACAAGGAGAAGCTGTATGGGAGAGTGATGCGAAAGAAGCAGTTTCTGCAAGCACGCCACAAACAGAGTCGCCTGAGGTATGCAAAAGCACATTTGGACAAGCCAGTTACATTTTGGAAGAAGGTCCTGTGGACTGATGAAACAAAGACTGAGTTGTTTGGTCATACAAAAAGGCATTATGCATGGAGGCAAAAAACCACGGCATTTCAAGAAAAGCATTTGCTACCCACAGTAAAATTTGGGGGCTGCGTGGCCAATGCTGGCACCGGGAATCTTGTTACAGTTGAGGGTCGCATGGATTCAACTCAGTATCAGCAGATTCTTGACAATAATGTGCAAGAATCAGTGATGAAGTTGAAGTTACGCAGGGGATGGATATTTCAGCAAGACAATGATTCAAAACACCGCTCCAAATCCACTCAGGCATTCATGCAGAGGAACAATTACAATGTTCTGGAATGGCTATCCCAGTCCCCAGACCTGAATATCATTGAACATCTGTGGGATGATTTGAAGCGTGCTGTCCATGCTCGGCGACCATCAAACTTAACTGAACTGGGATTGTTTTGTACACAGGAATGGTCAAATATACCTTCATCCAGGATCCAGAAACTCATTAAAAGCTACAGAAAGAGACTAGAGGCTGTGATTTTTGCAAAAGGAGGATCTACAAAATATTAATGTCACTTTTATGTTGAGGTGCCCATACTTTTGCACCGGTCAAATTTTGTTTAAATGCGGATTGCACATTTTCTGTTAGTACAATAAACCTCATTTCAATCCAGAAATATTACTCAGTCCATCAGTTATTAGATATATGAAACTGAAATAGCTGTTGCAAAACCCCAAATTGTTATAAAGAAAAAAGGTTAACATTAATCGGGGTGCCCAAACTTTTTCATATGACTGTAGATCACTCCATAGCATAAAAATTAGGGTGTAGAGACCCTACTCAATTCCAATACCCCCCGGCTCCCTGCCAAGCCATCTGTGAGGACTGACGTTTGCTGCCCCAGGGACACGGGTGAAGGTGCAACTTCTACTTATTGGAGTGAGAATGGGTTAGACCTCACTAGACAACTCTACTCAATAAAATATTCACAGAAATAATCTAGTTGAATGAAAAAGCCATTTCATATTTCCCAAGATCTGCTGTTCGTCATGCAGCGCTTCTCAGCTTGAAGGTCAGACATGTGTCTGCTTAGCGGTTGTTGGATCCAATAAAGAAGCTATTTTAGGCCTGCCAAGTGCTGAACATACTTTCTGTGAGCTGGACCACTGATCAATTAGCTTCAATTTCCCTGGAAACATTAGCCCTAGTGCTAGATCACCTCCTCATATACTTGATAGGGATGAGGGAACCTGAACGGTAAAGTTTGTATCAGACACCGGGCGTCCAAGGCTCAAAACCGAACAAGGACTTTTAAAAAGTCCAAATTCAAAGTTCGGGTTCTGTTTGTTTGGTACCAAAGTTTGTTGGTTATAAGGGAGGGAGACATGGCAGAGAGAATTACTACGACCATTTTACAGCACAGACGTTTGAATCCCCATTGACTTATATGTAGTCCAAGATCAAGTTCAGATCAAGTTTGGGTCCTGAAATGAACTTTCAACTAAAATACGTCCGAACCCGAAACTCCAAGGGTCCACTCATCCCTAATACCTGACTTATTCACATGCTGTGGCTTTAACCCATGACGGCCCTGTACCGCAGTGGTTTTTTCACTGTTTTTCGGCTCATTTACTTAAGCTTGAAGCTATTTCACCAACAAAAATCGCAGATATCATGATTGGCTGTGCCGTTTTGAAGGCAAAACCACTATTGGAGAACACAGCCTCAAAGATGGAATCCATTACCACTGATCATATGCAGGACTTAATAGCCAAGCCAATGATTAGTGGCCCCATCCAAGATCTATTCACCGTTTGAAGTTTGGGGCGACAGATCCGCATCATCTCATGCTGAAACCATTAGGTATGAGGACTACTATATCAATAATCCCTCACTATAAAGGACAAAATCGTGTGTCACCTCTCTTCACAACAATATGAGGGGCAATTTCAATAAAATATATAAGAGAACAGATATGTATCATCAGGGAAGGAGTTAGGATTCTTCCCCTTTGAGAGTTTAGTGAGAATTCATTTTAGTTCATTTATAGCACCTACTTTCAGTGGTCCTGCTAAGCACATAGGAAAAGGTGAAGGTACTGAGGGGCATTTATAAAGGGTGCGGTTTTGCTACCTCTTGTGGGTGTGCTCCACTATCACAGACAATGTGCATGGATGTACAGAAATTTGGTACAATTTCAATGCCCTACCCACGTTTGCCCATAAAATAAAAAAAATGCCCAACATCTGGCAGAACTTATACATGCTTGACATAGGTCATCAATATCAGATTACTGAGGGGGGGGGGGTCAACACTCAGCATCCCTCATAATCAGCTGTTTGAAGTTCCTGCTACGGCTGCATTATACAATGTCCAGATACTAGCACTGGATACTGTGTAGTGGCCATTCTTGGGTACCACAGCTCAGCTCCTATTGAAATGAATGATCAGAGTTGCACAGTTACAGTTACATATAGATATATAGAAATCATGGGACCCTGTAACAAAAGTGTAATGGGCCTCACCCTCTCCTTCACCCTCCGACAGAGTTGGCAGGGTCATGGCACATGGATGTGAAGTCACAGCAGAGCGTATTTACAATACCCCTTACATGGCTGTCACAGAGTATGATGCCCCCCCCCCACCGCACACAGTATAATGGCCCCCCACCCATACACACAGTATGATACACACACAGTATGATGCCAACCCACCACACACAGTATGATGGCCCCCCACCCATACACACAGTATGATACACACATAGTATGATGGCCCACCCACCCACACACACAGTATGATGGCCCCCCACCCACAGTATGATGCACACACTATGATGGCCCCCCACCCACACAGTATGACGGCCCCCCCAACCAAACACAAACACACAGTATGATGCCCCCCCTCCACCACACACACACACACACACACACAGTATGACTGCCCCCCCAACCAAACACACAGTATGATGCGCCCCCTCCCACACAGTATGATGCCCCCCCTACACCACACACACACACACACACACACACACACACACACAGTATGATGGCCCCCCACACAGTGTGACGCAGCACATGAAGGAGGCTCTGCACAGCAGGTACTATCCAGTGACATTGAGCCTGCTGTGCTGTAGCTCAGATGCACAGGCTGAATGATGGAACAGGGAGCTGGTGCTCCTTTCACATAAGTTTAAAAAAGTTAGTAATTTGTCCTACCTTTGCCTTAATTATATTCTCGGAGTTAATGGAACAAAGTTCAACAGAAATGAATGGTGAACTTTTTGCTGTCATAATGACGGCAGATCAGTGATTATCTGTTCTGAATTCTGTATAGTAAACCCGGTGTTTACCTGTTGGGGGGAACATGCAATTCCTTGGTCAGAATATCACTCAGTAAAGTAGTGTACTGTTTGTTCTGTGGACCTCCAATCTTGCCAATGCTCTTCAAGTTGCAAAGGGCACAAGGTTCTGTGGTGCCCCCGAAGCTCATCATCTGATCGGGCAGGATGTGCACCGCAATGTACTAGAGAAACAGAACAGCATTTTAGTGGAAAGAAAAAAACACTAACACTAACTGATTTTAGAAATCCTATTTTGCTACTACTGTAAAATTCTGATTTTTATCCACAATACAAAAAAAACTGCAGCAAACATGCTACAAGTGAACAAGCAACAGTGGAGCCAACAATGCACAACTAAGATTAGGGGTTTTCTAGGAGGAAACAAAAAGTACAAAGCAGCAGTCTGTGCATCCTCGTTACAATGTATCAGTCTGTGCAGCGCAGGCTCAGTGCAGCCTCGTTAGTGTATGCGTACTGACATGCATTTACGCTGCGTATTGCACTGCAGTGTAAATGCATGCGTCCTGCGTCCCCTGCACAGTCTATGTAGATTGTGCATGATACGTTGCTTTTATGAACGCATATATTTGGGTGCTAAAATGTTGACCCAAATCCGTGCGTTCGTAAAATGAGCATGTCAATTATTCTGTGCGCTATGGATGCAGCTTCCACTCTGTCTATGCTGGAGGCAGCATCCCGAGCGCATGAAACCTGCTTTTTATAACAAAAATACTGCATTCATTATGAAGCCTTTCTGCAGCGATTTGACGTGCACATGTGTTGTCAAATAGCTGCTGAATAATCAGCAGTTACATGCGCATGAGCCCTCAGTCTGCAGTATCAGGCTGTGATGATTCATTACGGTGTATCAGTCTGTAGGATCAGGCTGTGATGATTCGGTACAGTGTATCAGTCTGCAGTGTCAGGCTGTGATGATTCATTACGGTGTATCAGTCTGTAGGATCAGGCTGTGATGATTCGGTACAGTGTATCAGTCTGTGGGATCAGGCTGTGATGATTCGGTACAGTGTATCAGTCTGCAGTATCAGGCTGTGATGATTCGGTACAGTGTATCAGTCTGTAGGATCAGGGTGTGATGATTCGGTACAGTGTATCAGTCTGTAGGATTAGGCTGTGATGATTCGGTACAGTGTATCAGTCTGTAGGATCAGGCTGTGATGATTCAGTACAGTGTATCAGTCTGTAGGATCAGGGTGTGATGATTCGGTACAGTGTATTAGTCTGTAGGATCAGGCTGTGATGATTCAGTACAGTGTATCAGTCTGTAGGATCAGGCTGTGATGATTCGGTACAGTGTATCAGTCTGTAGTATCAGGCTGTGATGATTCGGTACAGTGTATCAGTCTGTAGTATCAGGCTGTGATGATTCGGTACAGTGTATCAGTCTGCTGTATCAGGCTGTGATGATTCGGTACAGTGTATGAGTCTGTAGTATCAGGCTGTGATGATTCGGTACAGTGTATCAGTCTGTAGCACAGGCTGTGATGATTCGGTACAGTGTATCAGTCTGTAGCACAGGCTGTGATGATTCGGTACAGTGTATCAGTCTGCTGTATCAGGCTGTGATGATTCGGTACAGTGTATCAGTCTGTAGGATCAGGGTGTGATGATTCGGTACAGTGTATCAGTCTGCAGTATCAGGCTGTGATGATTCGGTACAGTGTATCAGTCTGTAGGATCAGGGTGTGATGATTCGGTACAGTGTATCAGTCTGTAGCACAGGCTGTGATGATTCGGTACAGTGTATCAGTCTGCAGTATCAGGCTGTGATGATTCGGTACAGTGTATCAGTCTGTAGGATCAGGCTGTGATGATTCGGTACAGTGTATCAGTCTGTAGGATCAGGGTGTGATGATTCGGTACAGTGTATCAGTCTGTAGGATCAGGGTGTGATGATTCGGTACAGTGTATCAGTCTGTAGGATCAGGCTGTGATGATTCGGTACAGTGTATCAGTCTGTAGGATCAGGGTGTGATGATTCGGTACAGTGTATCAGTCTGTAGGATCAGGGTGTGATGATTCGGTACAGTGTATCAGTCTGTAGGATCAGGCTGTGATGATTCGGTACAGTGTATCAGTCTGTAGGATCAGGGTGTGATGATTCGGTACAGTGTATCAGTCTGTAGGATCAGGCTGTGATGATTCGGTACAGTGTATCAGTCTGTAGGATCAGGGTGTGATGATTCGGTACAGTGTATCAGTCTGTAGGATCAGGGTGTGATGATTCGGTACAGTGTATCAGTCTGTAGGATCAGGGTGTGATGATTCGGTACAGTGTATCAGTCTGTAGGATCAGGCTGTGATGATTCGGTACAGTGTATCAGTCTGTAGGATCAGGCTGTGATGATTCGGTACAGTGTATCAGTCTGTAGGATCAGGCTGTGATGATTCGGTACAGTGTATCAGTCTGTAGGATCAAGGTGTGATGATTCGGTACAATGTATCAGTCTGTAGGATCAGGGTGTGATGATTCGGTACAGTGTATCAGTCTGTAGGATCAGGCTGTGATGATTCGGTACAGTGTATCAGTCTGTAGGATCAGGGTGTGATGATTCGGTACAGTGTATCAGTCTGTAGGATCATTGTGCAGATTGGATACAATTCTCTTGATCATACAGGAATGTGCCCGTTTTGCTGCAGATACCAGTTATATAGGAGCTGAATATCCCGGCGGCTCCTCTCACTGTCGGAATGAAGGTTTATTACATGCAGTGTAGCACGGGCAGACATGCAGTAGCACCGGGCGCAGGCACCGTCCGGCATTTCCGGTAGCCCCTCTTGACGCAGCAGCGGCCTGCCACTCCTGATGGCCACCTGCCTTTTCTCTACAGGGTACCGCCGCCCGCCCCTTTCACCCCTCCACATTTACCACGTACATCTGCCGGCTTGCCGGTCGCCTTAGCCAATTTCTCCGTCAGGCTGCACAGGAGGTTTTCAGGAATGGCATCCCGTGCCACGTTAGTGAAGAGCTCGAAAGTGGGCATGATGTGTCGGTGTAGACGGCGGCGCTGATCAGAACACGTGTGCCCGGAACACTGCCCTCCAGAGAGATCATCCGGGCCGCGCCTCCCCCTCTGCTGGACGTGCGCAGAATAGCAGCGCCTGTTGTGTGCAGCGGTTACAGCAGGCCCGGGCTGTGCGGTTACCGTATATCATTGTGTGTAATGGCCGATAGTCAGGCTGCATGTCATACTGTGGGGTTATGTCCGGTAGCCAGGCTGTGTGTCAGTGTCATACTGTGGGGTTATCTCCAGTAGCCAGGCTGTGTGTCAGTGTCATACTGTGGGGTTATGTCCGGTAGTCAGGCTGTGTGTCAGTGTAATACTGTGGGGTTATATCCAGTAGTCAGGCTGTGTGTCAGTGTCATACTGTGGGGTTATGTCCGGTAGTCAGGCTGTGTGTCAGTGTTATATTGTGGGGTTATGTCCGGTAGTCAGGCTGTGTGTCACTGTTATACTGTGGGGTTATGTCCAGTAGTCAGGCTGTGTGTCAGTGTCATACTGTGGGGTTATATCCAGTAGTCAGGCTGTGTGTCTGTCATACTGTGGGGTTATGTCCGGTAGTCAGGCTGTGTGTCAGTGTCATACTGTGGGGTTATGTCCGGTAGTCAGGCTGTGTGTCAGTGTCATACTGTGGGGTTATGTCCGGTAGTCAGGCTGTGTGTCAGTGTTATATTGTGGGGTCATGTACGGTAGTCAGGCTGTGTGTCACTGTTATACTGTGGGGTTATGTCCAGTAGTCAGGCTGTGTGTCAGTGTCATACTGTGGGGTTATGTCCGGTAGTCAGGCTGTGTGTCAGTGTCATACTGTGGGGTTATGTCCGGTAGTCAGGCTGTGTGTCAGTGTCATACTGTGGGGTTATGTCCGGTAGTCAGGCTGTGTGTCAGTGTCATACTGTGTGGTTATGTCCGGTAGTCAGGCTGTATGTCAGTGTTATACTGTGGGGTTATGTCCGGTAGTCAGGCTGTGTGTCAGTGTCATACTGTGGGGTTATGTCCGGTAGTCAGGCTGTATGTCAGTGTTATACTGTGGGGTTATGTCCGGTAGTCAGGCTGTGTGTCAGTGTCATACTGTGGGGTTATGTCCGGTAGTCAGGCTGTGTGTCAGTGTTATATTGTGGGGTCATGTACGGTAGTCAGGCTGTGTGTCACTGTTATACTGTGGGGTTATGTCCAGTAGTCAGGCTGTGTGTCAGTGTCATACTGTGGGGTTATGTCCGGTAGTCAGGCTGTGTGTCAGTGTCATACTGTGGGGTTATGTCCGGTAGTCAGGCTGTGTGTCAGTGTCATACTGTGGGGTTATGTCCGGTAGTCAGGCTGTGTGTCAGTGTCATACTGTGTGGTTATGTCCGGTAGTCAGGCTGTATGTCAGTGTTATACTGTGGGGTTATGTCCGGTAGTCAGGCTGTGTGTCAGTGTTATACTGTGGGGTTATGTCCGGTAGTCAGGCTGTGTGTCAGTGTTATATTGTGGGGTCATGTACGGTAGTCAGGCTGTGTGTCAGTGTCATACTGTGTGGTTATGTCCGGTAGTCAGGCTGTGTGTCAGTGTTATACTGTGGGGTTATGTCCGGTAGTCAGGCTGTGTGTCAGTGTAATACTGTGGGGTTATGTCCGGTAGTCAGGCTGTGTGTCAGTGTCATACTGTGTGGTTATGTCCGGTAGTCAGGCTGTGTGTCAGTGTTATACTGTGGGGTTATGTCCGGTAGTCAGGCTGTGTGTCAGTGTAATACTGTGGGGTTATGTCCGGTAGTCAGGCTGTGTGTCAGTGTCATACTGTGTGGTTATGTCCGGTAGTCAGGCTGTGTGTCAGTGTTATACTGTGGGGTTATGTCCGGTAGTCAGGCTGTGTGTCAGTGTTATACTGTGGGGTTATGTCCGGTAGTCAGGCTGTGTGTCAGTGTTATACTGTGGGGTTATGTCCGGTAGTCAGGCTGTGTGTCAGTGTTAGGGTATGTGCGCACGTTGCTTTTTACCTGCTTTTTACCTGCTTTTTTGCTGCTTTTTCTTCTGCGCTGTTTAATGCCAAAATGGATGTGTTCTTCTATTCAAGCAAAGTCTATGGGAATTTGGGTTTCTTGTTCACACTATGTTGTTCAAAATGCTGCCTTTTTGTGGCAGAACTTTGGTCAAAAACTCAGCTTTTCAAAGAAGCAACATGTCAATTGTTTTTGCCATTTGGGTTTTGCACTGCAAAGCTGAGTTTTTGACCAAAGTTCTGCCACAAAAAGGCAGCATTTTGAACAACATAGTGTGAACAAGAAACCCAAATTCCCATAGACTTTGCTTGAATAGAAGAACACATCCATTTTGGCATTAAACAGAGCAGAAGAAAAAGCAGCAAAAAAGCAGGTAAAAAGCAGGTAAAAAGCAACGTGCGCACATACCCTTATACTGTGGGGTTATATCCAGTAGTCAGGCTGTGTGTCAGTGTTATACTGTGGGGTTATATCCAGTAGTCAGGCTGTATGTCAGTGTAATACTGTGGGGTTATGTCCGGTAGTCAGGCTGTGTGTCAGTGTTATATTGTGGGGTTATGTCCGGTAGTCAGGCTGTGTGTCAGTGTTATACTGTGGGGTTATATCCAGTAGTCAGGCTGTGTGTCAGTGTTATACTGTGGGGTTATATCCAGTAGTCAGGCTGTGTGTCAGTGTCATACTGTGGGGTTATATCCAGTAGTCAGGCTGTGTGTCTGTCATACTGTGGGGTTATGTCCGGTAGTCAGGCTGTGTGTCAGTGTTATATTGTGGGGTCATGTACGGTAGTCAGGCTGTGTGTCAGTGTTATATTGTGGGGTCATGTACGGTAGTCAGGCTGTGTGTCAGTGTTATACGGTCGGATTATCTCCAGTAGCCAGGCTGTGTGTCAATGTTTTACTGTGGGGTCATGTACGGTAGTCGGGCTGTGTGTCAGTGTTATACTGTGGGGTTATATCCAGTAGTCAGGCTGTGTGTCAGTGTCATACTGTGGGGTTATATCCAGTAGTCAGGCTGTATGTCAGTGTTATACTGTGGGGTTATGTCCGGTAGTCAGGCTGTGTGTCAGTGGTATACTGTGGGGTTATGTCCGGTAGTCAGGCTGTGTGTCAGTGTAATACTGTGGGGTTATGTCCGGTAGTCAGGCTGTGTGTCAGTGTTATACTGTGGGGTTATGTCCGGTAGTCAGGCTGTGTGTCAGTGTTATACTGTGGGGTTATGTCCAGTAGCCAGGCTGTGTGTCAGTGTTATATTGTGGGGTCATGTACGGTAGTCAGGCTGTGTGTCAGTGTTATATTGTGGGGTCATGTACGGTAGTCAGGCTGTGTGTCAGTGTTATACTGTGGGGTTATATCCGGTAGTCAGGCTGTGTGTCAGTGTAATACTGTGGGGTTATGTCCGGTAGTAAGGCTGTGTGTCAGTGTTATACTGTGGGGTTATGTCTGGTAGTCAGGCTGTGTGTCAGTGTTATACGGTCGGATTATCTCCAGTAGCCAGGCTGTGTGTCAGTGTTATACTGTGGGGTCATGTACGGTAGTCGGGCTGTGTGTCAGTGTTATACTGTGGGGTTATATCCAGTAGTCAGGCTGTGTGTCAGTGTCATACTGTGGGGTTATATCCAGTAGTCAGGCTGTATGTCAGTGTTATACTGTGGGGTTATGTCCGGTAGTCAGGCTGTGTGTCAGTGTTATACTGTGGGGTTATGTCCGGTAGTCAGGCTGTGTTTCAGTGTAATACTGTGGGGTTATGTCCGGTAGTCAGGCTGTGTGTCAGTGTTATACTGTGGGGTTATGTCCGGTAGTCAGGCTGTGTGTCAGTGTTATACTGTGGGGTTATGTCCAGTAGCCAGGCTGTGTGTCAGTGTTATATTGTGGGGTCATGTACGGTAGTCAGGCTGTGTGTCAGTGTTATATTGTGGGGTCATGTACGGTAGTCAGGCTGTGTGTCAGTGTTATACTGTGGGGTTATATCCGGTAGTCAGGCTGTGTGTCAGTGTAATACTGTGGGGTTATGTCCGGTAGTAAGGCTGTGTGTCAGTGTTATACTGTGGGGTTATGTCTGGTAGTCAGGCTGTGTGTCAGTGTTATACGGTCGGATTATCTCCAGTAGCCAGGCTGTGTGTCAGTGTTATACTGTGGGGTCATGTACGGTAGTCGGGCTGTGTGTCAGTGTTATACTGTGGGGTTATATCGAGTAGTCAGGCTGTGTGTCAGTGTCATACTGTGGGGTTATATCCAGTAGTCAGGCTGTATGTCAGTGTTATATTGTGGGGTCATGTCCGGTAGTCAGGCTGTGTGTCAGTGTTATATTGTGGGGTCATGTTTGGTAGTCAGGCTGTATGTCAGTGTAATACTGTGGGGTTATGTCCGGTAGTCAGGCTGTGTGTCAGTGTTATACTGTGGGGTTATGTCCGGTAGTCAGGCTGTGTGTCAGTGTTATACGGTCGGATTATCTCCAGTAGCCAGGCTGTGTGTCAGTGTTATACGGTCGGATTATCTCCAGTAGCCAGGCTGTGTGTCAGTGTTATATGGTCGGATTATCTCCAGTAGCCAGGCTGTGTGTCAGTGTAATACTGTGGGGTTATGTCCGGTAGTCGGGCTGTGTGTCAGTGTTATACTGTGGGGTTATATCCAGTAGTCAGGCTGTGTGTCAGTGTCATACTGTGGGGTTATATCCAGTAGTCAGGCTGTGTGTCAGTGTTATATTGTGGGGTCATGTCCGGTAGTCAGGCTGTGTGTCAGTGTTATACTGTGGGGTTATGTCCGGTAGTCAGGCTGTGTGTCAGTGTTATACTGTGGGGTTATGTCCGGTAGTCAGGCTGTGTGTCAGTGTTATACGGTCGGATTATCTCCGGTAGCCAGGCTGTGTGTCAGTGTTATACGGTCGGATTATCTCCAGTAGCCAGGCTGTGTGTCAGTGTTATACGGTCGGATTATCTCCAGTAGCCAGGCTGTGTGTCAGTGTTATACGGTCGGATTATCTCCAGTAGCCAGGCTGTGTGTCAGTGTAATACTGTGGGGTTATATCCAGTAGTCAGGCTGTGTGTCAGTGTTGTACTGTGTGGTTATGTCCGGTAGTCAGGCTGTGTGTCAGTGTTATACTGTGGGGTTATATCCAGTAGTCAGGCTGTATGTCAGTGTAATACTGTGGGGTTATGTCCGGTAGTCAGGCTGTGTGTCAGTGTTATATTGTGGGGTTATGTCCGGTAGTCAGGCTGTGTGTCAGTGTTATACTGTGGGGTTATGTCCGGTAGTCAGGCTGTGTGTCAGTGTTATACTGTGGGGTTATGTCCGGTAGTCAGGCTGTGTGTCAGTGTTATACTGTGGGGTTATGTCCGGTAGTCAGGCTGTGTGTCAGTGTTATACTGTGGGGTTATGTCCGGTAGTCAGGCTGTGTGTCAGTGTTATATTGTGGGGTCATGTCTGGTAGTCAGGCTGTGTGTCAGTGTTATACTGTGGGGTTATGTCCAGTAGCCAGGCTGTGTGTCAGTGTTATATTGTGGGGTCATGTACGGTAGTCAGGCTGTATGTCAGTGTAATACTGTGGGGTTATGTCCGGTAGTAAGGCTGTGTGTCAGTGTTATACTGTGGGGTTATGTCCGGTAGTCAGGCTGTGTGTCAGTGTTATACTGTGGGGTTATGTCCGGTAGTCAGGCTGTGTGTCAGTGTTATACGGTCGGATTATCTCCAGTAGCCAGGCTGTGTGTCAGTGTTATACGGTCGGATTATCTCCAGTAGCCAGGCTGTGTGTCAGTGTTATACTGTGGGGTCATGTACGGTAGTCGGGCTGTGTGTCAGTGTCATACTGTGTGGTTATATCCAGTAGTCAGGCTGTATGTCAGTGTTATATTGTGGGGTTATGTCCAGTAGTCAGGCTGTGTGTCAGTGTTATACTGTGGGGTTATGTCCGGTAGTCAGGCTGTGTGTCAGTGTTATACGGTCGGATTATCTCCAGTAGCCAGGCTGTGTGTCACTGTTATATGGTCGGATTATCTCCAGTAGCCAGGCTGTGTGTCAGTGTAATACTGTGGGGTTATGTCCGGTAGTCGGGCTGTGTGTCAGTGTTATACTGTGGGGTTATATCCAGTAGTCAGGCTGTGTGTCAGTGTTATACTGTGTGGTTATGTCCGGTAGTCAGGCTGTGTGTCAGTGTTATACTGTGGTGTTATATCCAGTAGTCAGGCTGTATGTCAGTGTAATACTGTGGGGTTATGTCCGGTAGTCAGGCTGTGTGTCAGTGTTATATTGTGGGGTTATGTCCGGTAGTCAGGCTGTGTGTCAGTGTTATATTGTGGGGTCATGTACGGTAGTCAGGCTGTATGTCAGTGTAATACTGTGGGGTTATGTCCGGTAGTAAGGCTGTGTGTCAGTGTTATACTGTGGGGTTATGTCCGGTAGTCAGGCTGTGTGTCAGTGTTATACGGTCGGATTATCTCCAGTAGCCAGGCTGTGTGTCAGTGTTATACGGTCGGATTATCTCCAGTAGCCAGGCTGTGTGTCAGTGTTATACTGTGGGGTCATGTACGGTAGTCGGGCTGTGTGTCAGTGTCATACTGTGGGGTTATATCCAGTAGTCAGGCTGTATGTCAGTGTTATATTGTGGGGTTATGTCCAGTAGTCAGGCTGTGTGTCAGTGTTATACTGTGGGGTTATGTCCGGTAGTCAGGCTGTGTGTCAGTGTTATACGGTCGGATTATCTCCAGTAGCCAGGCTGTGTGTCAGTGTTATACGGTCGGATTATCTCCAGTAGCCAGGCTGTGTGTCAGTGTAATACTGTGGGGTTATGTCCGGTAGTCAGGCTGTGTGTCAGTGTTATACGGTCGGATTATCTCCAGTAGCCAGGCTGTGTGTCAGTGTTATACGGTCGGATTATCTCCAGTAGCCAGGCTGTGTGTCAGTGTTATACTGTGGGGTCATGTACGGTAGTCGGGCTGTGTGTCATTGTCATACTGTGGGGTTATATCCAGTAGTCAGGCTGTATGTCAGTGTTATATTGTGGAGTTATGTCCAGTAGTCAGGCTGTGTGTCAGTGTTGTACTGTGGGGTTATGTCCGGTAGTCAGGCTGTGTGTCAGTGTTATACTGTGGGGTTATATCCAGTAGTCAGGCTGTGTGTCAGTGTTATACTGTGTGGTTATGTCCGGTAGTCAGGCTGTGTGTCACTGTTATACTGTGGGGTTATATCCAATAGCCAGGCTGTGTGTCAGTGTTATACTGTGTGGTTATGTCCGGTAGTCAGGCTGTGTGTCAGTGTTATACTGTGGGGTTATATCCAGTAGTCAGGCTGTATGTCAGTGTTATACTGTGGGGTTATGTCCGGTAGTCAGGCTGTGTGTCAGTGTTATATTGTGGGGTTATATCCGGTAGTCAGGCTGTGTGTCAGTGTTATACTGTGGGGTTATATCCAGTAGTCAGGCTGTGTGTCAGTGTTATATTGTGGGGTCATGTCTGGTAGTCAGGCTGTGTGTCAGTGTTATACTGTGGGGTTATGTCCGGTAGTCAGGCTGTACGTCAGTGTTGTACTGTGGGGTTATGTCCGGTAGTCAGGCTGTGTGTCAGTGTTATACTGTGGGGTTATATCCAGTAGTCAGGCTGTATGTCAGTGTTATATTGTGGAGTTATGTCCAGTAGTCAGGCTGTGTGTCAGTGTTGTACTGTGGGGTTATGTCCGGTAGTCAGGCTGTGTGTCAGTGTTATACTGTGGGGTTATATCCAGTAGTCAGGCTGTGTGTCAGTGTTATATTGTGGGGTCATGTCTGGTAGTCAGGCTGTGTGTCAGTGTTATACGGTCGGATTATCTCCAGTAGCCAGGCTGTGTGTCAGTGTTATACTGTGGGGTCATGTACGGTAGTCGGGCTGTGTGTCATTGTCATACTGTGGGGTTATATCCAGTAGTCAGGCTGTATGTCAGTGTTATATTGTGGAGTTATGTCCAGTAGTCAGGCTGTGTGTCAGTGTTGTACTGTGGGGTTATGTCCGGTAGTCAGGCTGTGTGTCAGTGTTATACTGTGGGGTTATATCCAGTAGTCAGGCTGTGTGTCAGTGTTATACTGTGTGGTTATGTCCGGTAGTCAGGCTGTGTGTCACTGTTATACTGTGGGGTTATATCCAATAGCCAGGCTGTGTGTCAGTGTTATACTGTGGGGTTATGTCCGGTAGTCAGGCTGTGTGTCAGTGTTATACTGTGGGGTTATATCCAGTAGTCAGGCTGTGTGTCAGTGTTATACTGTGTGGTTATGTCCGGTAGTCAGGCTGTGTGTCAGTGTTATACTGTGGGGTTATATCCAGTAGTCAGGCTGTATGTCAGTGTTATACTGTGGGGTTATATCCAGTAGTCAGGCTGTATGTCAGTGTTATACTGTGGGGTTATGTCCGGTAGTCAGGCTGTGTGTCAGTGTTATACTGTGGGGTTATGTCCGGTAGTCAGGCTGTGTGTCAGTGTTATATTGTGGGGTTATATCCGGTAGTCAGGCTGTGTGTCAGTGTTATACTGTGGGGTTATATCCAGTAGTCAGGCTGTGTGTCAGTGTTATATTGTGGGGTCATGTCTGGTAGTCAGGCTGTGTGTCAGTGTTATACTGTGGGGTTATGTCCGGTAGTCAGGCTGTACGTCAGTGTTATACGGTCGGATTATCTCCAGTAGCCAGGCTGTATGTCACAGTGAATACCAATAAATCCTGGAGAAGAAAAATATGTGTTGGAGCAGGCCCAAATTCAAGGACACATCTCTGACATATGGGCAATTAAATAGAACATGCAAAAAAAGCCGGAAAAGATGTTATACTGCTCAAAAATTTTATTAATAGATCCAAAAATCAGTAACAAAACCACATATAATATTATACAAGAAAGAGGCACAATGGAGAGGAGTAAAACGGAAGCAGCACTAGACCTGATGTAACAAATTCCCCAAAGCACCATCACAAATGAAATCACAGTATGAAACCAAAAATGTTTTAAATCAGTATAACTGACACATTATTAAAAACAAATCACAAGGGCATGGTAAAAAAGACAGAGAAATGAAGTGCCAGGTACTTCAGCAAACGAAATACAGGTCCACATGGAGGAACATAGAATGTCAGAAAAGGGAAAACAATAAATCCTCAAACATCACAAAACAGTCTCCATATAATATTATTCCTGTTATATGCATGAAAGTACACATGTAAATATTCACTGAAGTTCAGATTCATGTAAGTAAGGTGTCAAAAGGTGCAGGCAGGTCCGTGACACAGAGGACTGTATCCCCTAGGAACAAAAACTCAGATGTACATTTCACAATATAGACAGCACTTGCTTCCTCAGGGGGGGAGTCATCAGATTGGGAAACGTACGTCGGGGTTATACTGATTTAAAACATTTTTTGTTTCATACTGTGATTTTATCTGTGATTGTGCTTTGGACATTTTGTTACATCAGGTCTAGTGCTGCTTCCTTTTTCCTCCTCTCCATTGTGCCTCTTTCTTGTATAATATGAGGGGCTGCTGATAAGTCTTTGGCTTTACCCATAAAGAAACGAGATAGGATGATAAAACTTTACATTTATTCCAGATACTCTCCACTGATGTCAGCACACTTTTTTCATCGGTACTCCAAGTTCTGTAAGCCTATTTAAAAGACGGATTTCAGTTGTGCCTCAAACCAGGCATCCATAGCGGTCATGGCATCAGAAATGGTGTGAAATTTGGTACCCTTTAGGTGTTTTTTCAGGTTTGGAAACAGATGATAGTCGGAGGAAGCTAGATCTGGTGAATAAGGTGGTGGTGGTCACCCAGCTGAAAGTCCAACTCTACCAGTTTTGCCATGGTCGCTTGTGCAGTGTGAGCGGAGGCGTTGTCTTGCAGGAACAAGATTCCTTTAAACAGCTTGCTGCGCCTTTTGGCCTTCAGAGCTGCCTTCAATTTTTCAAAAAATTCAATGTAATACCTTGAATTTATGGTGGAACCCTTTTGAAGGTAGTCCACTAGCAGCACTCCTTATCCAAGAACACAGACGCCATCACCTCAGTGGCTGATTTTTGCACGCTGAATATCTTTAGATGAGAACCCCTGTGCCTCCACTCTTTTGACTGCTTCTTGTTTTCAGAGTCATACAAATAAATCCAGGTCTCATCTATAGTGACCAGTTGATCCAGGAAGTTGTTATCAGTCCGGAAATGCTCACAAATGGACCGGGAAGTTTTCACTCACATGCTTCTCTGATCTGTTGTCAAACATTTGGGGACCCACTTTGCAGATAGCTTCCTCATGTCCAAATGTTCATGGAGAATGACACAAACACGTTCACGGGAAATCCCCAGGATGTCTGCTATTGATTTACCTGAAATTAGTCAATTCTCCAGTATGAGGTTGTGCACATTATCAATGATCTCCGGAACAACAACCTCTCACGGTCATCCAGGACGTTCCTCATTGGTGCTGAAATGGCAGCAATGTTTTAAATTTGGCAACCCAGTTCTTAATTGTGGAATATGAAGGGCATTGATCCCCCAATGTCTGCGACATATCACCATGAATATCCTTAGCGGACTTTCCTTGCAGAAACAAGAATTTTATCACTCCTCTGCTCTCAGTTGCTGTGAATATTGCATTAGACACCGCTATTTTGTTTTTCTGCGTACGTAGAACACTGTTGCCATAAGATTCAAACACAAAATTTTGAAAACATATGTTAGACACAAGTCTTTCATGTGATGTAACATTCCTTACCATGTCTGACTATGTTTGGTAGTCAGGCTGTATATCATTGTTATACTGTTGGGTTATGTCTGGTAGTCAGGTTCTATGTCATTGTTATACTGTTGGGTTATGTCTGGTAGTCAGGCTGTAGGTCACTGTTATTCTGTCGGGTAATGTCCGGTAGGGAGGTTAGTAAGGTTGTATGTCACAGTGTTATTGTCATGCTAGGTACTGGGAAGTACCAAAGAAATGTTGAAAGGGAAGGGAAACCCTGTGTCTAGGGAAGAGGGAGATGGTGACCCGTTACCAAACCTACTGCTGGTCCCTGGGGTCCGTCACCACCCTAGATATGTTTGGCACCTATGCGCCGAGCCGGATACCTGACCCTAAATATCCCTAGTGCTGGGCCCTAAATAGGGAACAGATGGGATGAGTTCTTCAGCAACCCCACTAACCAATAAAGAAGACAACAAGGAGGATACACAGGGGAAAGTGCATGAACTACTTTTTCACAGATGACTCAGGTAGAGGTTTAGCAAAGTTACATCAACAATACCACAGATGAGAGCAGGCCACCTGCTTGCAACCAGAGCTTGAATGAACTGAATATCACCAGCACAAGTCCTGGGAAAATGAGAGTACAGTATTTAAACCAAAGGGGAAATACAGATGATTAGCAGCTGAAGGGAAGAGGAGCTACACTGAGTCCTAAAGGGAAAAGGCTGAAAACCTAGCAGAGGAGCTACCAGTACACTGAATACCGACTAGAAAGTCAGGGAGCATTTTGTGCATCCAAACGCTGTGACCTTCTATTGCAGGACACTACAGTACTGTCTGTCACACCTGTTACAGTTATAGAGTCGGGTAATATCCAGTAGTCTGGCTGCATGTCATAGGCTACTTGCGTTTTTTCCATTGTGTTTTTATGCTTTTTTTGACACTGCGTTTTTTGCTTCTATTTGGTATGTCATGTTTTAAATAAAGTTGGTTTATTTTTGATAGTTCCTGGTATTTGGCTTTGAGAAAATCTTATTTTTTTTTTATCCAATCAATTTTTATTGTAGGAAGTTACATTACAAAAAGGAGAAATTCAGGTATCAATGGCAATAATACACAAAGAGGACAACGCTGTAACATGTAGTAGTATCCTCTTTGATTATGATTCACATTTCCTGTCACACCACCACCAATCATGTCTGATGCAAGTTGCAACTTTTTTTAGGTTAATCAATACCCAATACGTATAGAGTCAACCTACCAATTTACTCTTTAATCCTCAAAATGAGGGATCCAAACAACCAGAACCAGAGAGTAAGAAAGGAAGATAAGAAAAGGGAGGGGAGAGAGAGGTGGGGGAGATGGGGAGAACCATGGATGGTTGCAAGGAAGCAACCAGGGAGGGGGAGGGGGAGGGAGGGAATTGGATGGCGTTTCGGGGTAGCCCGAGCAGTAACAACAACAGAGAATTAAACACCTTGAATATTGACATGTGGTATGGGTGAACTCCCTGCGTAACACTCTCTTTGACCCTTTTTGACCCATTTTTAATTATCAACAGTTTGCCCTGGAAACAGATGCCTGACAGGGGATGCATATACAGAGTTTAGCCACGTGTCCCAAATCTGAAGTATTTTGTTTTTGGCGCGGATGGAGTGAGCCAGACAGAACTCGTATTGGCATTGGAGATTAATTCGGTTATATAGTTCAACTAATGTAGGCGTCTTTGGGGATTTCCAGTGCAAACTTATGCAATATCTGGCAGCTACTAGAATGTGAACTAATAAACCCCTGGATTCCCAAGAGAACTCCTCTATACCCAAGTTTCAAAGGCAAGAACCTGTGGAAAAAAAAAGCGCATAGGGTCTTACCCTGATAAACAGGAGGTACAAAAGAGAGTAATCCTACTCACCGATCAGGGTTGTGACAGGCACAACTCCTGTAACCACATGTATATGGATCAACGGCAGCAGTACCCCAAGCGGCAGATAACAGAGAGATAGTGGAGAGGGGCTTTTGAAAACCGCGCCAAAGATCCCAGATGTAATCTTGAATTAATGTATTTTTATTTTGGCATAGGTCAGACCTATGCCAAAATAAAAATACATTAATTCAAGATTACATCTGGGATCTTTGGCGCGGTTTTCAAAAGCCCCTCTCCACTATCTATACCCAAGTTTAGCACTGCCAGAGCCAGATTCGGATTAATACGATTGCCTGTCAGCTCACCCATCAGGCCAAACACCTCCAACCAGAACGAGAAAACCTTGGGACAAGCCCACCAGCAGTGACCAAGAGTACCCCTTTGGAGGCAGCCCTTCCAACAATGTTGCGAATAATTTGGGAGGAACTGTGCTAAGTTGGCTGGGGACCGATACCATCGCAGGTGTACTTTTTTTCAGTTGCTCCAGATGATTTACCGTATTTTTCGCTTTATAAGACGCACTTTTGTTCCCCCAAATTTTGGGGGAAAGTAGGGGGTGCGTCTTATAATCCGAATATACGGGGGGGGGGGTGTATATATATATATATACACACACTACAGAGTCCAGGGGAGGTGCGGGCAGCTCTGGAGCTCTGCTGGGGGACTTGTGAAAGCTGGGAGCAGCAGACTTTAATCTCCTGCACCCGCTCATATAATATGCACAGCTGCTGTCCACCACCATGGTGCTGAAAGTGCACCGCGGCGATAGGCTGGGGCAGCAGTGTATATTATATCTGCCTGCCCCTTCTTTGATTGCACATGCCCCCTCCCCCGTGTTAGCTATGGCCCCCATGCTGCTGCAAACAGTAAAATAATAAACTTTTTACTCACCTCCTCCAGCGTGTCTGCCAGGCCTCCCTCCTGCTGCTGTGATAAGGCACAAGAGATTTCACTCTGCCGTGCCGATCACATGACCGGCCGAGAACCAGGAAATGCAGGAGGCTGGAGATCAACCCCGAGGAGGGGACACAGACAGGACAATGCTGGAGAAGGTAAGGAAAGTTTATTTTCCTAAAAGCAGCAGCATGGGGCGATATATAACACAGGGAGCTGTGTGCCAGCAATAGTGGGCCATGTGCCGCTACATGGGGCCGTGTGCTGCCACATGGGGCCATGTGCCAGCAATAGTGGGCCGTGTGCCGCCACATGGGGCCATGTGCCAGCAATAGTGGGCCGTGTGCCGCCACATGGGGCCGTGTGCCGCCACATGGGGCCGGGTGCCGCCACATGGGGCCATGTGCCAGCAATAGTGGGCTGTGTGCAGCCACATGGGGCCGTGTGCCACCACATGGGGCCATGTGCCAGCAATAGTGGGCTGTGTGCAGCCACATGGGGCCGTGTGCCACCACATGGGGCCATGTGCCGCCACATGGGGCCATGTGCCGCCACATGGGGCCATGTGCCAGCAATAGTGGGCTGTGTGCAGCCACATGGGGCCGTGTGCAGCCACATGGGGCCGTGTGCCGCCACATGGGGCCGGGTGCCGCCACATGGGGCCGGGTGCCGCCACATGGGGCCATGTGCCAGCAATAGTGGGCTGTGTGCCGCCACATGGGGCCGTGTGCCGCCACATGGGGCCGTGTGCCGCCACATGGGGCCGTGTGCCGCCACATGGGGCTATGTGCCAGCAATAGTGGGCTGTGTGCAGCCACATGGGGCCGTGTGCCGCCACATGGGGCCATGTGCCAGCAATAGTGGGCCGTGTGCAGCCACATGGGGCCGTGTGCAGCCACATGGGGCCGTGTGCAGCCACATGGGGCCATGTGCCAGCAATAGTGGGCCGTGTGCAGCCACATGAGGCCATGTGCCAGCAATAGTGGGCCATGTGCCGCCACATGGGGCCGTGTGCCGCCACATGGGGCCATGTGCCAGCAATAGTGTGCCGTGTGCAGCCACATGGGGCCGTGTGCAGCCACATGGGGCCGTGTGCAGCCACATGGGGCCGTGTGCAGCCACATGGGGCCGTGTGCAGCCACATGGGGCCGTGTGCAGCCACATGGGGCCGTGTGCCGCCACAGTGGGCCGTGTGCCGCCACAGTGGGCCGTGTGCCGCCACAGTGGGCCGTGTGCCAGCCACAGTGGGCTGTGTGCCAGCCATAGAGGATGTGTGCCAGGCATAGGGGACATGTGGCATCACTGGGCCATATCCAGATTCAGAGGGCTAATTTTAGGATGGGGGGGGCTATGAGGGACATATACCCTATATGATTTGTCAGACGGACACTGGCATTATAAGACGGACCCCATTTATTAAAAAATTCTCTATTCCTTCACCAAATTTGGGGGTGCGTCTTATAATCAGGTGCGTCTTATAAAGCGAAAAATACGGTATACACTTGGAATATTTTTGGATATTTGCTGATGCCGAGTGCCAGTTTGAAGGAGAGGTAGAGACACTCAACTCCACGTCCCATTTATTCATATAAGGAGATTTTTGCTCTTCGGGGGGGTTATTGAGCCATTTGTATGTCGAGGAGATACCTTTGGATTTAATTATCTTTTTAAATACCAAAGCCTTTGTTGTAGGTAACAGAGGATTCGACTTTGGAGGAAATTTAGAGGCCAGAAAATGACTAATTTGGATGTGTTGATAGAAACAGCCCTTTAAAGAGGGGTGTTCCCGTACTATTTCATTAAAGGGGTTAACACCCATATCAGAGTATAGATCCGCCAGCACAGTAATGCCCGATCCCTCCCACCTGGCCAGATTCAAAAAGGGGATTTGAGATTCCAACGACTTGAGGGAAATCTCTGAAAGAGGAATCTGAATCTTATGAATCAAGTCATTTCGCCAGACCTCCAGGGAGGCTGACATGGTGGGAACACACGGGGAGAACCGTGAACGGCTCAAATATTCTGCTTCCATCATTCTTCTGACCGAGCCCTGGCGGGACAGGAAATTTTCAATCTGAACCCATCTATGTGAATTACCTGGATGCCACCATTCCTTTAGTGATTCAATTAGTAAGGCTTTATAATATGCCGATATGTTTGGGGTGCCCAATCCCCCTAAGTCATATGGGGGGTATAACACTTTACCTGCGACCCTAGCCCTTTTATTACCCCAGACAAATTTGTTAGTCAACGATTGAAGTTTCATCAGGGTTTTGTGAGAAATTTTGATGGGAAGGCATCTGAGCACATACAATATTTTGGGTAAGAAAACCATTTTAAAGGACTGTATCCTGGCCATCCAGGACAATGATATTTTTTCATACCTTCCCAATTCCTTTTCTAAATTTTGGATCAGAGGTTCCAAATTTTCTTTAACATCTGCGATGGTGTCAGCTTAATACCCAAATAAGGTATTCCCCTGTCGCACCATTTGAATTGAAAGGCCCCCTCCAGCGCACTCCTGGCCTCCACCGGTACATTAAACGGCAGTATCAAAGACTTTGCCGCATTAAGCTTATAATACGACACTTTAGAAAAGTTTGATAATGTGTTCACCACTGCTGGAATCGACACTGCAAGGTTAGAACAGGAAATTATCACATCGTCTGCGTATAAACCAAGTTTATGTTCAAATTCCCCAACTCTTATACCAGAAATGGCTATGTTTTTTCGTATAGCTTCCGCCAGAGGTTCTACCACTAAAGCAAAAATAGCGGGAGACAATGGACACCCCGGGCGGGTGCCATTACTTATTTGAAATTTAGATGACAGAAACCCCGATGCCAACACTGACGCATTTGGGTAAGAGTAGAGGGCTAGAATGGATGACTTGATTTTCCCCAAGAACCCGAATTTTGTTAGAACTCTCTCCAGGTATCCCCAGTGCACCCTGTCAAAGGCTTTTTCAGCATCAAGAGACAGGAATGCACTGGGTTCACCCGATATCTCCACCAGTCCAATCAAGTCAAGCATCTGTCTGGTGCCATCCTTAGATTGCCTCCCTGTCACAAACCCAACTTGGTCTGGAGCCACTAAGGTCGGGATCACTTTATGAAATCTATCTGCCACTAGTTTGGCATAAATTTTAACATCACAATTTAGGAGTGAAATGGGCCTAAAATTACCCAGGGTGTCTGCAGGTTTCCCTGGCTTTGGTAGCGTGATAATTATCGCTTCTAAGTTGTCTGGGGAAATTGACCCTTTATTTTGCCAAAAATTGAAGGTTTTTGACATAAAGGGGGACAGAGTGGATGTAAATTGTTTGTAATATTCGTATGGCAGCCCATCGGGGCCCGGGGCAGAGTTAAGCGGGCTTTACACGCTGCGACATCGCTAATGCGGAGTCGTTGGGGTCACGGAATTTGTGACGCACATCCGGCCACATTAACGATGCCGTTGCGTGTGACACCGATAAGCGATTTTGCATCGTTGCAAAAACGTGCAAAATCGCTAATCGGCGACACGGGGGTCCATTCTCAAAAATCGTTACTGCAGCAGTAACGAAGTTGTTCCTCGTTCCTGCGGCAGCACACATCGCTGCGTGTGACACCGCAGGAACGAGGAAGCTCCCCTTACCTGCCTCCCGGCCGCTATGCAGAAGGAAGGAGGTGGGCGGGATGTTACGTCCCGCTCATCTCCGCCCCTCCGCTGCTATTGGGCGGCGGTTCAGTGACGCTTCAGTGACGTCGCTGTGACGCCGCACGGACCGCCCCCTTAGAAAGGAGGCGGTTCGCCGGTCACAGCGATGTCGCCGGACAGGTAAGTATGTGTGACGGCTCTGGGCGATGTTGTGTGGCACGGGCAGCGATATTCCCGTGTCGCGCAACAGATGGGGGCGGGTACCCACACTAGCGATATCGGGACCGATATCGCAGTGTGTAAAGTAGCCTTTAGACTTAGTCATTTTGATGGCACCTAGGATTTCATGTGTAGTAAAGGGAAGATTAAGTTCCTCTAATTGCTCATCTGAGACCCGGGGAAGATCCAGGGTGTCTAGGAAACCCTGTATATCCACTTGAGTCGGCTGTGACGTATTGGAATCATATTTTAGATTATACAGGGCCTCATAGTATTTCGCAAATGCTTCTGCTATTTCAATGGGATGTCTAGTGATTGTTCCGTTCGGGTCCCTCAGGAATTCTATTTTAGATTGGATCTCACGTTTTTTCGTCCTTGTTGCCAAGAAGGACCCCGCTCTATCCCCCATAGCATAAAATGTCGATCTATTTTTTTTAAGATTATGTTCGTATTTTTGCAGGAGTAGGGATCTTAATTGGAATCTATGGGTTACAATTTCTTTAGTCAAGTTAGGGGATGCTTTGGCTTTATTCAGGGATTCAAGGTGATGAATACGGGTTAATATATATTTAATATCTGCGTCTTTTTTCCTTTTTTGGATGGAGGCTATTTTTATGAGCTGCCCTCTGACTACTGCTTTATGATCAGCCCACAGGGTCTCGTCAGAAATTTCCCCATTATTATTAAGTTTAAAATATTCTGTTAACACTGACTCTACTTCATCATGTACCTTCTGCCTACCAAGCAAGCTGGTATTCAGTCTCCACCTAGGGGAATTTTGAACATTAAAGCTACCCTGAACAGACAAAGAGATCGGCGCATGATCTGTCCAAGTAATTAAACCAATATCAGCTGCCACACAATTGCTTATAGATTTGCTGTCGACCAAGAAAAAAAATCAATTCTACTGTATGAGCGATGCCTGGAAGAGAAGAATGTATAGTCTCTTTCTGATGCGTGCAAATATCTCCAGATGTCATGAAAATGGAATTCATTGATGAGATGCTTAAGTTCCTTAGCATGTGGGATGCTGGTGTCTGAGCATTCCATGGAGTGTATTACAGGTATATTAAAGTCTCCACAGATGATTTCCGCCCCTGTGGCAGTATCTTTGAATGCTTGGAAAAATTTCCTAGCAAAGGTCAATTGTGATGAATTTGGGGAGTAGACCGTTGCCAAGGTATAAGGGACGCTGTTGATATAACAAGACAAAATAATATATCTTCCATCCGCTCCATAACTGACATTTATCAATTTAAAGGCCACTGAGTTCTTTATTAAAATGGCCACTCCTCCTCTTTTTTTTGAGTCATTAGCAAAAAAGGTGTGTTGGAACCTTGGATGAAGTAGCCGTTTATTATCTGTGGAAAGAAGGTGGGTCTCCTGAATGCACGCTATATCACAGTTAGATGCCTTCACCTCTCTCCACATCATTGACCTTTTTGCTAGGGAGTTGAGTCCGTTCACATTAATAGACAATATCTTAATTCTCATATTGGAGCCGCAGGGGGGTTTGAATTCCTAGGAACGCCATCAGGGATGAGAGGGGCTAGACCAGCAAGGAATTGAGAGAAATTTCCAGAAAAAATTAATGAACATTTGTGAGAAGAGGAACAAAAACAAAAAAATTCCAACAACACCGGTTTGCCCCGAGTAGGGTGCCCGGTGTATAACCGCTCGCCATAGACGAGAACATCAGGGGGGCTGCGTGACATCCCGTGTCACAGGAGCAGGGGCAGCAGGTGCCATAAGCAGGAAGGAGTCCCAGCTAAGGTACTGACCATTCTAATCCTGTCTGGAGGGCCTCTATGATTCTCCTGCCCACCAGGGTTTGGTGGGTGGGCTATTCCCCAGTCATCCAGCAATTTGCCCAGCTGAGAAGGAGTATGACATATGTGAGTGCCTCCATCTTTGAAAATTATCATCTTCACCGGAAAACCCCACTTGTACTTGATGTCTTGATCTCTAAGGAGTTTAGACAGGTGGGCAAATTCTCTTCTTTTATTAAGAGTTGCAGCAGAAAGATCTGGGAAGATTTTTAGTCCCATGAAAGTGTCTGGCAGGGCTGGATTTCCCCTCAGTGTGTGAAGCACAGCTTCTTTTGTTTTATAGAAATGAAGTCTAGCCAGGACATCTTTAGGCAGAGCTGGATCTATGCCTTTGGATTTAGGGACTCTATGAATCCTGTCCACTATCAGGTCTCTGGTGTCCCATCCAGGGAGTATAAGCTGCAGAAACTTGTGGAAGTATTCCTGGAGGTCTTTATCTGCTACTGATGAGAGAATCCCTCTGATTTTTAGGTTATTTCTTCGGGATCTGTCCTCTATATCACTGATTTTAAGTTTTAGTGCCTCCACCTCCTTTTCCAAAGCTGTGTTAGCATCTATCAGATTGTTATGTGATGTTGCAAATTCAGCCATTTTAGTTTCTACATGCTCTGTGCGATCACCTAGAGACCTGATCTCTTCCTTCAGCTCTCTTACTATTTCTCTGAGATCAGCCTGCAGGGAAGCCCTCAGCGTTTTCAGCAGAGATTGCATTGTTTCCTCTGTCAGAGGAATGCCTGTGCAGCCTCTCAAGCAGCCTGTATCTCCTTGTGAGGAGTGGGAAAAAGCTGAGTGGGAAGCCATCTTGCTTGGTGAGGAGAGATCCCTATCCAGGGGGTAGAAGTCTGTCAGTTTGGCTGGAGTGCCAGTTTTTTTAGGTCTCCCCTTAGGCATAGCTGGGGGCTGGGGTTACTCACACCTCCTGTAGCTGGTAATCCTGTTATCTGTGAGCTGATAAGAGCCGGTTTATCCTACTGTCAGCACAGAGCTCTCCTTCAAGCAGCTGTCGCCATCAGCGTGCAGGCCACGCCCCGAGAAAATCTTATTGATACAGTCATGTGCGAATTACATGTGTTTTTAGTGCATTTTTGCAGCCTGACATGCACTAAAAACTCATGTGCTCCCTTCCCTCCATTCCTATACCTTCTCTACTTCACCTCAATCCCCCCTTCCACACCCCTATTCGTACCCTGTTAATTCTCCCCTTTTCATCTTTTTTCTTTTCCCCTACTTTTTATGTTCTTTATATAAAATGAATGTTGCTATAAATGATGTTTATTTGATATGTTGTTATTTGTTGAACATTCTAAAATAAAGAGTTTGCAAAAAAACACAAAAAAAAAACAAAACTCATGTGCTTTAAACCTGTGGATTTTCCATATCTAATTAGTTCTATGGAAAAAAAAATCTAATATATAAAGCTGAGTGTATGTATGTACAGTACAGACCAAACATTTGGACACACCTTCTCATCTCTAGAACAACTGTTATTATTATTATTTATTTACAGAGCACCATTAATTCCATGGTGCTGTACATGAGAAGGGGGTTACATACAGAATACATATATAAGTTACAATAGACAGACTAGTACAGAGGGAAGAGGGCCCTGCCCTTGCGGGATTACATTCTATAGGATTTTGGGGAGGAGACAGTAGGTGGGGTGTAGGTTGGGCGGCAGCTCCGCACGGTGGTGGGGCGGCAGCTGTGGTGGTGGTGAAGCAGTGAGGTCATTGAAGGTTATAGGCGTCTCTGAACAGATGAGTTTTCAAGTTCTGTTTGAAGTTTGCAAGTGTAGTAGATAGTCTGACATGTTGAGGCAGCGAGTTCCAGGAGACTGGAGATGCTCAGGAGAAGTCTTTGAGTCGGTTGCATGAGGAGCGAATGAGAGAGGAGGAGAGAAGGAGATCTTGGGAGGATCGGAGATTGCGTTTTGGAGAGTAGTGAGAAATTAGTTCAGAGATATATGGAGGAGATAGATTATGGATGGCTTTGTAGGTCAGTGTTAGTAGTTTGAATTAGATACGGTGGAAGATTGGGAGCCAGTGGAGGGATTTGCAGAGAGGAGAAGCAGGGTGGTATTGAGGCGAGAGGTGGATCATTCGGGCAGCAGAATTAAGGATGGACTGGAGAGGGGCGAGCATGTAAGCAGGGAGACCACAGAGGAGGATGTTGCAGTAGTCGAGGCAGGAGATTATGAGGGCATGCACTAGCATTTTTGTAGATTGGGAATTGAGGAAAGGGCGGATCCTGGAAATATTTTTGAATTGAAGACGGCAGGAGGTGGTCAGGGATTGGATGTGTGGTATGAAGGACAAGGCAAAGGTCACTCCGAGGCACCGAACTTTGTGTGCTGGGGAGCGCGTGGTGTTATTTATTGTAATAGGTAGATCAGGTAGAGGGTGTAGGTGAGATGGAGGAAAGATGATCAGTTCAGTTTTGGCCATATTGAGTTTTAGGAAGCGATAGGAAAAGAAGGAAGATATAGCCGATAGACACTCTGGGATTCTGGACAGCAGAGAAGTGACATCTGGACCAGAGAGGTAGATCTGAGTGTCAACTGCATATAGGCGGTACTGGAAGCCGTGGGACTTTATTAGTTGTCCCAGGCCAAATGTATAGATGGAAAAGCGTAAGGGTCCCAGGACAGAGCCTTGAGGGACGCCAACAGAGAGATGGCGGGATGAAGGTTGTGTGGGAGTGGGAGACACTAAAAGTGCGGTTGGAGAGGTATGAAGAGCTCTGAGAGAGGGCGAGGTCTCTGACACCAAGGGAGGATCTGTAGTAGCAGGGAGTGGTCGACAGTGTCAAAGGCTGAGGACAGGTCTAGAAGTAGGAGTATCGAGAAGTGCTTGTTAGCTTTGGCAGTAAGTAAGTCATTTGTGATTTTAGTCAGGGCAGTTTCAGTGGAATGATGTGGACGGAAGCCAGACTGTAGGTTGTCAAAGAGAGAGTTAGAGGAGAGGTGGGAGGAAAGTTCAGCATGGACGTGCTGTTCCAGGAGTTTTGAGGCGAATGGGAGTAGCGATATGGGGCGATAGCTGGCAGCAGAGGTTGGATGAAGGGAAGGTTTCTTTAGGATTGGTGTGACTGTTGCATGTTTAAAGGCAGAAGGGAAGGTACCAGTTGTTAAAGATAGGTTGGAGAGATGGGTTAAGGCTGGAATAAGCATAGTGGTGAGGTTGGGGAGGAGGTCAAGTGCGCAGGTTGTGAGGTGCGCTTTTGTGAGAAGATGCGAAAGTCCTCCTTCGGTGATGGTGGGGAGGACGTTTATGGGGGAGGGGCAATGGTCTGTTATATGAGGGGGTTGTGGTGGTTGAGCAGAAAAGACTTGTCTGGTTTAGTCGATCTTTTCTTTGAAATGTGTAGCAAATTCTTCTGCAGAGATGAGGAAGGTTGGAGGGGGCAGCGGTGGGCGAAGGAGAGAGGTAAAAGTATTAAATAGCTGTTTGGGGTTGTGTGTTAAAGAGGATATGAGGTTTCTGAAGTAATCCTGTTTAGCGGAGGTGAGGGCCAAGCGAAATGTATGAATAGCATTTTTGAATGGGGTGAAGTCTTCCTGGGAGTGCGTTTTCTTCCAGCGCCGCTCTGCAGCCCTTGACACTTGCCGTAGTTTTTTAGTGAGGCTGTTGTGCCAGGGCTGTCTATTGATTCGTCTCGCTCTGCCGTGTACAAGGGGAGCGACTGAATCAATAGCTGATGTGAGAGTGGCGTTGTAAAAACTGTGAGCACTGTTTGTGTCGTGGAGTGAAGATATGGAGGACAGAGGTAGGATAGAATCAGAAAGAGTGTGTATGTTGATGTGTGCAAGGTTTCTGCGGGGGGGTGCTAGGTGCTGGACAGGGGGGGCAGGTGAGGAGGACAGGGCTGAAAAAGTCAGTAGATAGTGGTCGGATAAGGGGAGAGGGGAGGTTGTAACGTTAGAAAGAGAGCAGAGATGGGTGAAGATAAGGTCTAGTGTGTGTCCATCTTTGTGGGTGGCAGAGGCGGACCACTGAGTTAGACCAAAAGATGAAGCGAGGGAGAGGAGTTTGGAAGCGGCTGACTGGCGAGTGTCAGTGGGGATGTTGAAGTCACCCATGATGATAGTGGGAATGTCAGCAGAGAGAAAGTGTAGAAGCCAGGCAGAGAACTGGTCGATAAAGGCAGTGGTTGGGCCCGGGGGTCTGTATATGACAGCCACTTGGAGGTTGGAGGGAGAATAGATGCGGACAGAGTGCACTTCAAAGGAAGGCATAACAAGGGAGGGTAGAGGTGAGATTGGGTTGAAGCTGCAGTTGCTAGAAAGAAGGAGGCCCACTCCTCCACCCTGTCTATTGCCAGGGTGAGGAGTGTGGGTGAAGTGAAGGCCACCGTAGCATAGCGCAGCAGGGGAGGCAGTGTTGGAAGGTGTCAGCCATGTTTCGGTGAGGCCCAGAAAGGATAGGTTGCTAGAGGTAAAGAGATCGTGAATGACGTGCAGTTTATTACAGACAGAACGGGCATTCCAGAGCGCTCCAGAGAGAGGGGGCGGTGAGGTAGGTAAGAGGGGAATGGATTTTATATTGGAGAGGTTGCGGTAGTTACTACTAGGTGGGGAGCGATAGGGGGGTGAAAAAGAGGAGTGTCTCATCTGTGGGGGTCCAGGATTGGGAGATATGTCACCAGCAGTGAGGAGAAGTAGAGAAAGGGAGAGCAGGTGGGAGAAGGAGATTGAACGGCATGGTCTGCGTGTTATTAAGAGAGATCTGAGATTTAGGAGCAGGTCAGCAGATGAGGACAGGTGGGGAGCTAAGAGTGAAGGGGAGATAAATAATTGTTTGGAGAGTGCTGGGGTTTGGGGATAGCGAAGTAGAGTGAGGAGGAGAGGGGCAAAGACTGTGAGGGCATAGGTGAACATAGTGAGAATAAAGTTTACAAATGTGAATAAGGGGGGGGGGAGAGAGAAAAATGCTAGCAACAGACAGTGATAGAGGATCGCTCACCTTCTGGTCACTTCTGGGACATTTCTTTAATATTTCTGATTGCCCAAAATCCCACTTAGGGAATCACACCATGGTCATAACAGACCAGTGCCATCTGATTTATACAACTCTAGAGGCATAGAAGATGCCTCAGGTGTGAGCAGAAGGGAGGGGTGGCAGGAAGAGAGCTCCGAGGAACACACCAGGGGTGAATTAGTAAATTTTAACCAAGAGAAACATTTGGACTACTTCACAGCAGGAAAAAAAGAAATACTTAAGATGCAGAAGATATGGACAGGTGTGAAATGGGTTCAAAGAGTTAGAAAATTATGAAAGTCAGAGAGAGGAGGCAGTTGTAGAATGAATATGACGTACGAGGGCAGATAAACATACAGGAAAGAATAGTCTTCAGTGGGGGAGCAGTTGTAGAATGAATATGACGTACCTGAGGATGAGACAGATGTAATATATAATATATCCTCCTGAATGATGCCACCTCTTTTGACCTGATATTTCATTTCTGGAATAATTCTAATTGCCCACTTAGAAATCCCACTTAGGGAATCACACAGACCAACTGTTAAGAGGAGACTTTGTGTAGCAGGCCTTCATGGTAAAATAGCTGCTAGGAAACCACTGCTAAGGACAGGCAACAAGCAGAAGAGACTTGTTTGGACTAAACACAAGGAATGGATATTAGACCAGTGGAAATCTGTGCTTTGGTCTGATGAGTCCAAATTTGAGATCTTTGGATCCAACCACCGTCTCTTTATAGAAAAGGTGAACGGATGGACTCTACATGCCTGGTTCCCACCGTGAAGCATGGAGGAGGAGGTGTGATGGTGTGGGGGTGCTTTTCTGGTGACACTGTTGGGGATTTATTCAAAATTGAAGACATACAGAACCAGCATGCCTACCACAGCATCTTGCAGCGGCGTGCTATTCTATCCGGTTTGCGTTTAGTTGGACCAGCATTTATTTTTCAACAGGACAATGACCCCAAGCACATCTCCAGGCTGTGTAAGGGCTATTTGACTAAGAAGGAGAGTGATGGTGTGCTACGCCAGATGACCTGGCCTCCACAGTCACCAGACCTGAACCCAATCGAGATGGTTTGGGGTGAGCTGGACCGCAGAGTGGCGGCAAAGGGCCAACAAGTGCTAAGCATCTCTGGGAACTCCTTCAAGACTGTTGGAAAACCATTTCCGGTGACTACCTCTTGAAGCTCATCAAGAGAATGCCAAGAGTGTGCAAAGTAGTAATCAAAGCAAAAGGTGGCTACTTTGAAGAACCTAGAATATAAGACATATTTTCAATTGTTTCACACTTTTTTAAGTATTTCATTCCATATGTTTTAATTCATAGTTTTGATGCCTGAATGTGAATCTATAATTTTCAGAGTCCTGAAAATAAAACTCTTTGAATGAGAAGCTGTGTCCAAACTTTTGGTCTGTACTGTATGTATGTGTGTTTGTCCGCTAAAGGAATCCACACCGTCGCATTTACAATCACGAAATTTTGCACAGACACCCCATGTGACTCAGGGAACGTCATAGACTATGTTTGGACAGGAAAATTTAACCCCAAGCTTTACAGTTACTCTCCAAAACACCTGCCTCCATTAAAGTCAATCGAGCTGCGAGCTATTAGGTTATTAATAGGAGCTGTAATTGGTTGCTATAGGAACAAAATAAATTGTTAGTATAAGTAGCATATGTGTGAGGTTATAAGATGTTGGTGGGGAGATGGATAGAGAGAGACAGAGAGAGAGACAGTCAAAGAGACAGACAGAGAGAGGGAAAGAGACAAAGACAGACAGGGAAAGAGACAGCCAGGCAGGGAAAGAGACAGAGACAAGTAAAGAGACAGAGACAGATGGGGAAAGAGACAGAGACAAGTAAAGAGACAGACAGATGGGGAACGAAGCAGACGGGGAACAAAGACAGACAAAGAGATAGAGAGATACAGACAGACACAGAGAGAGACAGACAGAGAGACTGATACAGACAGAGACAGACAGACAGAAATTCGGAGAGAGACAGAGACAGCATACCTGAAGGATAATTAACACATTGCAAATTTGAAACATGCATAGCAGGTCGGTCAGCACAGTGGGCAGGAGAATTCTATAAATCCTATCTACTCTGCTGGAACTGTAAGACACTGCATTTTTTTGTACAGCGAAAATACAGTGTCAAAAACTCACCATAGTCTAATTGTGGGAACTTAACCTTAAGGTTGGTGCTACATGGTGACTTTGGTCACAACACAGGTCTAATAGCCAAAGATAGCCATTGCTACATGTCAGCATAATGCAAGTAAATGGGATCCCATTATTACCTACAAGGTAGCACGAGAAGTAAATCCCAAAAAGTCATCTTGCCATGGTACCTTACAGGTGGCAATGCCACCCCGTTCACTTGCACTATGCTGTCATATAGCAGTGGCATACAGCACTCTTTTGTCATGTCACCTTTGTCTCTGCTAAAGTCATTGTGGGTTCAATCACATCAGCGTATAAAATCTGGGAAGTGCAATGCAATAAAAAAATCACATTGCACTTGCACCAATGGTAAACAATAGAGCAGAGCATATCTGCTAGTTTGCCCTGTACAAAATTCAGCATATGGGGCAAATTGCAGCATGCTGTGAGTGCCTGTGTGGCGCAACAATACAAGTCAATGGGTGTGAGAAAAATACGGACAGCACACAGACAAGCATTTTTAACATGGAGTTTTACATACTGTCAAAAGCTAGATAGGTGAATGGATAGATAGAGGTCAACAGCTATATAATGTCTCACCCCCTGCATATTGTAAGCTTGCACCCTTGAGTGCCTTTCATGTGGCACTAAAGGGTGTTTAGCCTTGTCTTTAGCCAAAATTAATAAAAAAAAACAGACGTAGGGTCCTTCCTATTTTTGTCCGCAGCTGGCAGCTTCACCTTGGCTTGCAATCCAAAAAAGAGGTCACCCCACACTGTTTTTGTCAATTATTTAAATAAAGTATTAAAAAAAAGTGGGGTCCCCCCAAGTTGGATCACCAGCCAAGAAAAAGCTGATAACTGTTGTCTGGTATTCTCAGCCTGGGGATGCCCATGGTTATTGGGCCCTCCTCAGCCTAAAAATATCAGGCTTCACCTGCCTCAGAAGTGGCGCATCCATTAGATGCCCCAATGCTGGTGCTTTGCATCAGCTCTTCCTGTTGCCCATGTGCGGTGGCAAAAGGGGTAATATATGGAGTTGATGCCAGCTGTGAATTGCCAGCTGGCATCACGCCCTGGTGTTAGTAATGGGTGGGTGTCTATCAGACATTCCCATTACTAATCCAGTAGTTGTACATGGTCAAAAAATGACAAAAAATATTTTATTTATAATAAAACCCTCAAACATCAGCCCTCATTTATTTAAAAAAAAATCCATAAAGTTCCGCCGTTATCCACAAGGAGGTCCCACATCATAGCTCCAAAGCGAAGCTGAAAGACATAAAAAGAAAGACTTATTAGGGAAAAAAGACAAGAGACATCCTCATTCACTAATTTATTACCTATCAAAACCCTAATCCAGGTCCGCCATAATCCATACGGAGGTCCAACGTCGTTCCCACATTCACTGTTGCAGTCTATGAAAAAGAGTATTCCCTATATGGTGGGACAGCAGCCACTGCCAGTTCTCACACTGTGCTGTGTGAGAACCACGGCTGTGAACTATGATGATCTCATGAGGTCACCGCAGGTTACAGCATGTGGCTCACACAGTAGTATGTGACCCACCGTGGGCAGTGACGAGTGGTGATGTCATGAGTTTATCGCGGTGCACTGCCCACGGTGGTTCTCACACATAGTAGCAATAGAGCAGGCAGCAGTGACGTCATGAGTTCACCGCAGTTCATTGCTACCCACTCTCGTGATACGTTGTGTGAGAACCGTAGCGGGTAATGAACTGTGATGAACTCACGATGTGTCCACTCATCACATTGCGGGTCACATGCTGTGATCTGTAGTGACCTCCTGAGGTCATTGCAGTTATCCGTGGTTCTCATACAGCACAGTGTGAGGGCTAGCAGTGGCTGCTGTCCCACCCTATAAGGAACATTTGTGTGGCATCCAATTTTTACTGACACATCTCCAAATAAAAAAAAAAATAGGCAAAGCTATAGATAGATGACAGAAAGATATTACATAGATAGAAAAAAAAAGATAGATATCCTGCAGCTATATAATTTCCCAACCCCCCATACATATTATAAACTTGCACCCTTTAGTCCTTTTCATGAGTCACTAAAGGGTGTTTATCCTGGTTTAACATAATTAAATAAATAAATAAATAAACACCACTGTGTGGGTTCCCCCTTATTTTTGATAGCCTGTGTGGGGTCCCTGCTGCCGCGCGTGCATCTTCAGTCTGATGGCCTCCTTGTCTTGCAGTCTCTGCTTATCTGCGCATGCGTCTTCACTGCTCACCCGGAAGTAACCCCAACAATGTGACAGCGTGCTTGCGGTGCTCACCGCTCGGCCACTCTACCCCTGTTGCCGATTAGTTTTCTTTGGAGGGCTATTTAAAGCACAATGGGCTGAAATAACAGTAGGACCTTCCTCCCTGATGAAGCATAAGAAACCCTAGCGAAATGTGTATTGAGGGGCCACAGGTCCGTTCTGTGGCTATAACTGACTCTTTGGGATTATTTGGAACTCTCCCTGGATGCTCCTATGCACTTGTCACTTTAGGTAATTGATATATTTATTTTATTTAACCATTGATTAGTGCCATGTTCTGGATGGTTCTAGGATAGTGTTATAGGTTTACAATATGCATTCCACTATATCTGTATTTGCCTTTCCTCTCCCTGATTATCCTATACTTATGGTCTTACTGCCTTTCTTATTGTCTGATTTATGTCACATTCCCCACTATGCTTGAGTTTATTACACAGTGGTTTTATTGTGTTGTCTGTTTGCGATCTATCTTTGTCAATAAAGTATTGCTATTTTTGCACTTTATACTCCTGTCCACCTATTTTTTATTTTGGTATGTATATGTATGTATACATTTAGCCTTCTAAAGCTTATAAAGACATATGAGTTACCACCCCCCCATTATGTAGTAAAGTCCCCATCCTGTTCTAATGTAACCCCTCCTGGGCTACTTTCTGGTAAATATGTCCCCCATCCTAGTAAACATGTCCCCCATTCTGGTATATACTGTCCCCCTCCTGGGCCCCTCTGGTATATACTGTCGCTCTCCTAGTATATATGTTCCTCTCCTGGGCCCCTCCTGGTATATGCTGTCCTTCTCATTGTATATACTGTCCCCCTCATGGTACATACTGTCCCCCTCTTAGAATACACTGTCCCCCTCCTGGTATATATGTTCCTCTCCTGGGCCCCTCCTGGTATCTACTGCCCCCCTCCTGGTATATATGCTCCTCTCCTTGGCCTCTGCCAGCTTCTGTTTGGCCAGCAGCGTGTATCGCAGCGCAGGGACTCAATTGATCTCTGTACCACGATGCATTTCAGCTGGAGGTGCGCCCTCGGAGGCACATCCAACTGAAGCACTGGTTGGCCCTGCACCCCGAAGCCCCGTTGCAATCCCTGCGATCGCGAACGTTCCACCCCTGACAATAGCCTTGAATTGGAGTTTGTAAGAGAAATGTGTTTTATCAGGCATATGACTATGGAAAGTAGGACGGCAGTAGTCACACCCAGCCCTGGTCCTTCAAAATTAGGTGGTACGAAACTTTTTTTTTGTGGGGAACTCAATGCCTATTTTGCATTTTCGTCCTTTAGCCTTGTGTTACATTTGAATTAAGGTCAGGGATGATAGGAATAGCTGTCGGCTGTACACATAAGTTCAAGATAAAGGAATCAAACCATACAGTACATAAATGTATATTTGTTTTAGCATAAATTATTAGATATTAGCACATAATACTTCATATTCTAAAGGTAGCTCAACTTCTCAGTGTGTAGTAACTGAATATTCATGAAGGGACCTCGTCCAGATACAGTTTTGTTGCTGTCACGTGTGCGCCCAGACATGGATTCACACTCCTTGTCAGATGTCTCCATACAAAATACATTAATAAGTGTGGTTCCTTTACATTAGATTCAAAGCTGGCTGTAACTGAATCCAGAAGACTGTCTTGTGACCAGAATGACCGTCTCGAAGGTTAGAATCTGGTAGATAGAATGTTGGCACTCGGTTGGTCTTCTATGCACAGCTGCTTGGAGAAATTGTATTTATTAAAATCCTCTCTTATCTGCAGCCAGGATTTCCCTTTTGTTTCAGGCAGGTAGAAGTAGAGAAATGCCCCACAAACAGCAGTGATGATGAGGAAGATGAGGAAGCAGAACTGCTCCATAGTGGCCTGGAGAGGGAAACAGAAGAGGTAAACTGTTAGGAAAGATACAGATTGATTTTTCACAGTATATCTATGGCCCAGAGACTCCCTCTTATATAAATACTTTTTTAAAGGGGTTTTCTAGTACTTTTATAGGGATGATGTAACCTTTCCTTAGGTTGTAAGAGAGGTGGGTGTCCACCAACCAGCACCAGTACCAATAGGGCTGGATTCTATGCCCTGGGCCAAAGCACATAATTCTATGCCCCCTCCCCCTAGCACTGGTGTCACTCATTGCTACTTACTCATCTTGCAAAGTCTTCTAGCACAGTTATGGCAGCAGAGATAGAAGCAGAGAGCCGACGCTGCACTCACAACTCCCACTCCCACAGTGTTATTCACCCAGGATGTCTTTAGAGGGGGCAGCGATGCTATAGTAACTGCAGTAGCGCCGATGCAAGAAAACACAAGATGTAGAGATGGACAACGCAAATGTACGGCTCAATTTATTTAATGTATATGGATATAAATTAAGTAACAGCGTTTTCAAAATAATACTGAAAATTTTGAAAATATCTGTTATTTTTTCTGTATATACGCCCCTTTGAAAGCTGCACCCTAGGCCATAGTCTAGGTTGGTCTTATGGGAAATCCGCAACTGACTACCAAATCATCAACTTCAAGGATATAGTAGAGCACTGTAGTCCCATACATTGTATACTGGTGCTGTTGGGTACCTAAATTCACTTCCTAATCTCAAGTACTAAAAATTAAATTAACTAAATAAATAAATAAATAACTCAGAATATTACAACAGCATTTAAGTACTGGAAAATCCATTTACAGGGTATATCTAGGACTTAAAAAAAAAAATAAAAAAAATGTGCCCATGCACTTAGAGGCATATACTGTAGATGTGCTACCTACCTGCCTGTTGTGGCCGGCGCCGTTGTTCGCCAACACAGAGCGGTCAAACACGGCTCCTGCTGGTGACTCAGCTACTTCTGCTGATGTATCAACAGAAAGGCGGCTTTTCATCTCTGCTCTGTAGACGGGATGGGAGAGCTGAGGTCATGCTGACTGACAGCCGGCTCAACCAGATAGGCAGTGGGGAGCTGGCTGCCAAGCAGTATAACGTTAGCTGTCCCATCCTATCTACTCAGCAGAGCAGAAAAGAAGCCTCCACTGTGTTGAGGAAGCCCCTGTATCGCTAGCAGGAGTGGGCTGTCACCACTTTATGCTGCCGAAGAATGGCACTGGGCACAACAGGCAGGTAGGTAGCAACTACCTACCAGTTAATGCTTGGGCACATTTTTTTTTTTTAAAGTCCAGGATATATCCTATACCTTTTGTTTAGCAGGTCAGTATGATTATAGAGATACTCGTTTTATATAGTTTTAAAAGTGGCACTTTTCCTTCCATACCTCCCTCTTATGAAGCTCTAGGTGAGACGCGTAGGGGCACACGACTCTGCGATCTGGCTGGTGCAATTTGACACATGGGTAAGTGTGATTAGATCTCTGACATGCTCTCTGATATGCTCCATCTGATATCCCTTTGTTTTTCTGTGGGGCTGTTTTAGCCCTGAACATTTGATATAGCACATGGAGTTTTCTGATACATGGATGTGATTTATTTCTCCTTGTACTGATTTGATTAACCTTACTTACCCTGTCCTCCCTATGGGACACTACTCCTACTTCTTTGTGATTTTTTTAGGCTATGTTCACACACTGCATTTTTTACCTGCGTTTTTGGTGCATTTATGCTGCAGAAATTTCTTGAGAAATGCTTGTAACCTTTCTGCAGACATTCCCCAGCCAAACCTATGGCAAAAAAAATTAGCTGTGCACACACTGCGTTTTTTTCTTAAGAAAATTCTTTCAGTAGATTTTGTTAAGAAAAAGAATGAGCATGTCACTTCTTTTCTGCAGCTAACTGCGTTAGTTACCATAGATAATGGCACAATAACGCAGGGAGCAACCAGCGGTAAAAACGCACCAAAAACACACCGAAAACGCACCAAATCGCGGTAAAAACGCAGGTGCGCTAATCCTTCACGCTCAAGAAATTTTCTTAAGTAATTTCTTAAGAAAAATCCTTTTTCTAGTGTGCACATATACTCTGGAAATCCATGGGTGAAGTGACAATCAGCCCATCACTTTCTTTCCATGTTTTGGTTAATGTGCTGTTTTTCCCTGTCCTCGTTACTCTATGATCCCTACTTTTATAATGAACTATATTTATATATGATGTTAATCCAACCAGCTTTTTATCTGGTCTTACAATAAAATTTACTTTTATATGCACTATCTGAGGTTGTGATTTTGACGGAATGTGATTATACTTCTTCTATGCACGGCGAGTCCTTTTTTCTTTTATATGGGGATTGGCGTCTAGGTAGATGTTCAGGATTAAAGGCCGCTTTACACGCAATGACATCGCTAAAGAGATGTCGTTGGGGTCACGGAATTTGTGACGCACATCCGTTCTCGTTAGCGACGTCATTGCGTGTGACACGTATGAGCGACCGCTAACGATCAAAAATACTCACCTTATTGTTGATCGTTCACACGCTGTCCATTTCCCAAATATTGTTGCTGTTGCAGGACGCAGGTTGTTCGTCGTTCCTGCGGCAGCACACACCGCTATGTGTGACACCGCAGGAACGAGGAACCTCCCCTTACCTGCGGCCGTCGGCAATGAGGAAGGAAGGAGGTGGACAGGATGTTCGTCCCACTCATCTCTGCCCCCTCCACTTCTATTGGGCGGCTGCTTAGTGACGTCGCTGTGACGCCGAACGAACCGCCCCCTTAGAAAAGAGACGGTTTGCTGGTTACAGCGACGTCGCTAGGCAGGTAAGTAGTGTGACAGGTCCGAGCGATGTTGTGCGCCACGGGCAGCGATTTGCCCGTGACGCACAACCGATGGGGGCGGGAATACTCACTAGTGATCTCGCTAGCGAAATCGCAATGTGTAAAGTGGCTTTAAGTCCGGTCCCGAACGAGGTATTTTTAAAAGATCCGTTTAGCCCCCTCGATCCCGAATATTTGCGGGTTTGCCCTTCTCTAGTTACAATCACTCATATAATTACGGTTAGTTAGTTGCTAGGGATCTTAACCATGGATACTTAAGCTACTATAATGCCCTGCACATGAGGTAAGGGACATAGCTAATCAGCAGACCTATACTACATTTCTAACTGAAGGTATTTGCAACTATTATTATTATTATTATTATTATTATTATTAATAATAATAATAATAATAATACAATTAAACCTTCTACATTTTTTGATAGGATTTTGGAGTTGGGAAATCCCTCATTAAGTTTAAAAGTTATCCCCTATCCATGGGATAGAAGGAGGCTGTAGACAGAAAAGCGCAAAATAGGGTCTTACCCCGATATGTGTGGGGTGGGGAAAGGGGAGTAAACTCACTCACCTGATGTAGTTGTGACATCACAATCATGCACACTGCTGCTCCATTCATCTTAATGGGGACGCTGGGGATTGCCAAGTGCAGTGTTTGGCCGGCGTCACACGGGACAATCTATCGTGCGATTGCACGAGCAATAGTACTTGCCCCTGTCGTTTGTGCGTCATGGGCAATTAGTTGCCCGTGGCGCACAAAGTCGTTAACCCCCTGTCACATGCACTTACCTCCTGGATGACGTCGCTGTGGGTGGCGAGCATCCTCTTCCTGAAGGGGGAGGGCGTTCAGCGTCACAGCGACGCCACACAGCGGCCGGCCAATAGAAGTGGAGGGGCGGAGATGAGCGGGACGTAACATCTCGCCCACCTCCTTCCTTCCGCATTGCCGGCGGGACGCAGGTAAGCTGTGTTCGTCGCTCCCAGGGTGTCACACGGAGCGATGTGTGCTGCCACGGGAACGATGAACAACCGGCGCGCAGAAGGAGGAACGACATTATGAAAATGAATGACGTGTCAACGAGCAACGATAAGGTGAGTATTTTTGCTCGATCACAGTCGTTCGGAGGTGTCACACGGTACGATATCTCTAACGATGCCGGATGTGCGTCACGGAATCCGTGACCTCGACCACATATTGCCCGATATATCGTACCGTGTGATGCCGGCCTATGGCTGATCTTTGGTGCTCCAATTAGAATGAGTGGGAAGACTGTGGGCATGATCGACCTCCGCTCCATTTAGCCAGGGCTCTTCAGTTCTTGTAATCAATGGGGGTTATAACGGTGAGAGGCCTATTGATCAGAAAGTTATCGCCCGTCATTTAGATAGGGGATAACTTTAAAACTTGAGAACACCAATTTATTACAGCTCCCCCAATGTGCCTGGATATTGATCAAGCTATTTCAGGAGTTTCTTTGACAAGGCAACAATTCTGCATTTGCGGCAGTCAGGCTGATTATGAACACATGTTTGTAATTTCAGTTTAGTTAACAATGTGCCCAAAATGTGAAATCTCAAAGTAAAAATTATAAGCCAGGCAGAAGTCAAGACCTCACAATGGTCACAGTTTTCTCTTACCACCACAAAGGGGAAGACCATGCCAATGATAGTCAGACCCAGCCAATTTATTACTCCTACAAGCACCATTGCGGCTCCCCGAGCTTCTTGAGAAAATATTTCCAGATTGATAGTTATGGTGGTCCCACCTGAGAGAAAAGAGCTTATGTGAGTCCAAGGAATCCTACAAAGCATAAATACATTGCCAAATCTTCTCTATAATGGAAGTCAATCTCATTTTTTTATTAAAATATATGGCGTATATTCACAAGCAATAGATTTATTACATTAATTTCTATGACTGAATATCAATTCCATCCATGTGAATGAGATGGTTTTAGTAATGAGCACATCTATTTCTGCTTATAAGGCTGGAGTCAAATTAGCATATCGCATCCGATGCTATATGCTAATGATCTGCGAGTGCCGCGAGTGTGAGCAGAGTGTCATGCAACTGTGATCTGATCTTGCAATCGGATCACAGCTGCAGAGGAGAGGGAGGGATTAATCTCTCCATCTCCTCCATTATCAATCTGGCGTATATCACACTGCACTTGGATAACATCTGAGTGCAGTCCGATGTTTCACCCGCACCCAAAGTCTTGCATGGGTGCGAGTGATGAGAGACTCACAGACAATCGCAGCATGCTGCCATTTTTCCTCAGTCCACTTAGGGCTAAGGAAAATCTCGCAGATGTGAGTTGCACTATTGTCTTACATGGGGCAGAGTGCAATGCGAGATTTTCTCACTGCACTCGTGCGAGTCATACGCCAATGTGACTCTGCCCTTACCTTCAGACTTATGATACAACAGCAGGAATTTCTGCCTCATGTGAATTTGCTCTTAGAAGAGTAATTGTACCGCCCCCGGCCTCGGCTGCGACCGCCGAGCCTCTTGGGTCCGTGCTCGTGTACTGCGGGTGGTGGCTCAAGCCTCTCACGGACCCGCGGGTCACGTCGCTCTGAAAGGAGTAGTGGCGGTGCATGCAGGGGTTTGGGTGGTTGTTTGGTGGAATTGATAAGGTTCGTGACGCCACCCACGGGTTGTGGTGATTGTATGCTGGACACCACCGCTGCCATTGACTAGGCCTCCCGGGGACAGTGTTATGCAGCTTGGTGTTAACCCCTCTATGGGCAGGGGGCGATGGTCCTGGGGGCCCACGAGAAGGTGAGGGCCGAGGTGCAGGGCACAGGGTCGCGGTGCAGCGCGGTGCGGTGCCGGACGGCACTGGTGTACTCACTCTGACACAAGATAACGGAGTCTCTGGTAAACCAAACGGTAGAATGGACGGGGCCCACAGCCGGCTGCGGTGTTCTCCCTGGACGGGTTGGTGGCGGCTGTCGTTCCCCTTGCACCGATGTTATGTTGTGAATGACTCCTGTGCCTGGACACTGGTAGTCCGCTCCCCGGCGTGTAAGTGTCGTGGGAGCCTGTTTGCCCGCAGGTGCTGGCCCTTTGGATCTCTTGCCTTTGGCGGTGGCACTTATCCGGGATGGTTGGGCTGTTGCCGTCAATCGGGACTTGGGTGGGAATGAACCCCTGAGGTCCAGACCGCAATCAGCAAATTTAACTATCAGGGAGGCTTCTAGCCTAGTCGGGGTCTGAGTACCCTGCCTGGTGCTTGGCTCCAATTGGCTCCCCGGTTCGGTACCGGCGGGCCACCGCCTGACCCCGGTCCTACGGTTCCACCGACCGTACACCAACTCCTGCAGACGGCCACCACCATCTGCCAACCTTGCTGGAGGTGCCTGGGCTCCGACCCAGACACCTAAACAGTCTGTGGCAGGCCTGGTCCCAGGTCTGCCCTTCACCTTTCCCTCCTCACTCCTTCACTATCTGAACTGCACTGACTGAGTGCTTGTTTTTCCTGCCTCCAGGCCTGTGAACTCCTCGGTGGGCGGAGTCAACTGCCTGGCTCTTCCCCACCTGGTGTGGACATCAGACCATGGAGGGTGGCAACAAGGGTTTTTGTGTGACTGGTGTCACCTATCTGGGGAAGGGGTGTATGTGGTGTTGTGTCTGTGACTACCTGGCTAGTCCAGGGCGTCACATAATCACTTACCTGGTCCTGTACCAAACGATAGCGTGTAAATGAGGAGAAGGATTACACTGCAGTACGGCATCCAAGAGAAAGTGTCCTGAGTATTAATAATGAGAAGAATATTAGCACACACGTTATTACTTTGAAATGGACAACGACAGCTTTATGATAGCATCTAAAATTCAGACTGGCTACCATCCTTGTCATGTGTTTTTCAGAGATACATTACAGGTATAAAGATAGGAAACTATATATGACCTATATTATTTATTAAATTTTTTGTGTAAAATTGCATGCCATGCAAATGCTCAAAACTAGCATACAGAGGTAAAAATCAAACACGGAGATGGTATATGGATGACAATACTGATGAAAAATTGTTATTTTTTTCTGAATGTAAAACAACCGATTTTGCACACTCATCCTATACCCTAGTCTGGTTTGATTTACGGACCAAACCGATGCATGTAATAGAGGCAGCTCTTTCACCTGCCATGTTATTTGCAGTGTATAAACACTTCATATAAGTGTTATGATAATTTACGTGATAATGATAGTATGTGCACACTCTTGTTATTAGAAATAAATAAATTGCAACGACAACGAGGAAAAGTTGTGCCATTCTAAAACTCACAGGATTGATAGACATGGTAATAAAATGTAGGTGATAAAAAAATGGAAACAATATTTTTAATACATACAATATATGAGCGTCACGTGTAGAAATACACTTACACGCATTGGCTGCTATTAATAAGGTTATTAATGGTTTTCTGTGGAATGTTCTACACTTGGGAATGGTGATCATTAAGTTCCGCTGCTGGCAGCTCCCTTTGCAATTGCCAACCAATAGCATCCCAGATGTGCTTGATGGGAGACAAGTCTGGAGACGCTGCAGACAATGGTAGCACGTTTGGGCCACACAAGCTGCACACAGTAGCACTTGCAACATGCGGCCTGATATTGTCATGTTGCAGAACAGCTCTTGGTACACTTTAAAGATATGTCCATAACACTGTTTATACAACCAAATCAATGTGACACCGAGCTGTTATTGTACCTGAACTAGAGGGGTCCATCTACCGTCTGTACATTATGCCACAGTATACCATAAACCAATGAGTAGAATTGTTGTGATGTTTCCTTGTGAAGGTGTCTTCATGATGCTGCCCACAAGGTCACATCAGATTCAAAGAATGGCTCATAGTGATTCATTCTATACTGCATGTGAAATTAGACATCACATACTAAACCTAAGGTTTTAAATAGTGTCTGCACAATCCAGGTGATTGCACAACTTAGGGTTACCATTGTCCTCTATTCAAACTATGAAGTGGAGTAAAATAGCAGTAAGACCCGTGGAAGTACCAGGAGGTACAAAACGGCCGTCGTCCTGAGGGAGCTGGCACCTGGCTCTCTTACCGCTGTTTTACTTCACTTCATGGTTAGAACAGCTTGGATTTTCCCTGTGAGTGCCGTGATCTCATTTCTTCTTTGGAATACTTGGATTCTTACCTCGTTTCCACGAGCACCCAGGAACCAGCGCAGTGGCTGACTCTGACCGTCCTAGTTTCACTCCTCCCGGGCACCAGCACAAGATACACGATGGTAGTGCACACCCGTATTTCTTTTTTGGCTCATTGCCATTGCCCTCACACCACTGCCCTCAAAATTTATGATGTTTCAGAGCAAGACAGCAATAGAGGGTGGAATGGAGGTCTATCCTCTTCAGCAATAAGTACTGAGTATGAACGTCACACATACGAAATACACGCATTGGCATTCTATCAATTAAGTTATTAATAGTTGCCTGAGTAATGTTCCCTCATGCTGAATGTGCTTGGATGTGCAATCATCAAGCTGGCAGCTCCCTATGCAATTGATGACCAATGGCATCCCAGATGTGCTCTATGGGAGACAAGTCCAAAGACGCTGCAGACCATGGTAGTACATTTAGGCCTCACAAGTTATTCACAGTAACATAACCAACATGCGGCATGTGTCCAAGTGTATTCAGCGATTCAGCGTGGCAGAACTACCCTCAAACAGCCATTAAGAACCTCATTGATAACAGCCAAGGAGTATAAGTATGTGGTACTCATACCTTATACTGAATGAATTGAAATGTTTTGAAAATTTTGTGTCCATTATTTTATCATTTGCATATCGTCAACTTGTGTATCCATCCTGTGATGTTTGTAAGTCCAAGACTTTTCTGGATTAATGTTGCAATCTAAATGTTGAGGAGTGTATGAAGTGATATACTCAATTGTTTCTGTCAAATTCTGCTTTTATCCCTTTGTACCCTTGGGAAAAACACAAAGTTGTTAAAGTAAATCTATCCATACCCATTAAATGTGACTAATATTTTATTAGAAAGAGTATTTAAGGATTCTAGTTAAGGGCTCACTCACACCAGTGTATACATCGAACAAGTTCTATCTGTCTTATTTGATAGCATCTATAGTTGCATGTGAAACATCGTACTGCACTCGGATGTCATCCAAGTGCAGTCTAATTTAGGTTGACAAATGCAAAAGAAGATAGAGAAATTTAGTTTTTATCTTCTCCTCAACTGTGCTCTGATTCTCGCCTGCAAGAGAATGGGATCACAGTAAATGACACTTGGCTTAAACTCTGATCAGAATGTGAGCCGAGGATTATTAGAATAATTGGGTCAAATCTCTCGCATGGGAGAATATACAGTTATCTGACCCCAGCCTAATAGTAGAAATCCACTCATGCTTATATAATGGCAAAATCACTTTGCAGGGCTACAGTGGTGGGTTGGAAGTGGAATAAATAGCCACTAGAGATGAGAGAACCCGAACTTGGACTTTTTTTTAAAAAAAAAAAAAAAAATAAATAAGTGTCCAAGTGTGTCCCAAAAAAAAACAAAACCTGCCCTCCCTTCCCCGGAAATGCTCTGTTTATGGCAGACTATATGTGGGCAGAGACCCAAACTACCCAGTCCTATACTTCAAATAGGGTTTGGGCTCTGGGATCAAGTTCAGGTCACGTCCGGCTCCCTGAGTGAATTTTATCTAAAGTCCGGCTGAACCAGGTGAACCGAATTTCAACTGGTCCGCTCATATCTAATGCCACACATTATAGCTGATTGACTGAGCTAAAACTTGTCGGATGTGCATAGCCATGACTATTTTTGTTGGCTATATAGTCAATGCAGAGTTTACAGCCGGAGAACTTTAAGTCCTTGCGGATTTAGGGTATGTCCGGTTTTGTAACCATTTCAAATGCAAATAAAAAGGAAGGGATTAGTGAGAGCTCATTTTATGTCTTCTATGGAGATATGCTCTTAGCAGGCTCTCTATAGTCTGGCTAATAGGAGGAATCAAAATCATTTAGCCAGATCGCTCTCAGTTGCATCAATCTATTCTATCAGTAGTTGCCAAGAACAATTGACTTACCTATATTTATCTACATAAGACCATCGCTGTTAAAGGAAATTTCTGTCATTTCAATAGTTTTGTAGTTTCAATAATATGTTACCTGAAGGGAAATAGTCAACGTCAGTAGCCCCAGGGATAGAATCATGAATGCATACCCAGCCAGCAAAATAAGTCTTCTGCCAAAATGGTCAACTATCAGACTCTGAGGATGAATTTCAAAAACAAAATGCTCAAAGTATGGTACAATTATTATATAAATGTAAACTTAACTGCATACATGGATGGATGGGTCCCCATGGATATTGGTTACCAAAATGTCTAGTTCCTGATACTTTATAAACATCACAAGATTTTTGAAAAAGAGCCTAAAGCCCACTTTACACGTTGCGATATAGGTACCGATATCGCTAGTGTGGGTACCCTCCCCCATCTGTTGTGCGACACGGGCAAATCGCTACCCATGGCGCAAAACATCGCCCCGACCCGTCAGACTGCTTACCTGCCCGGCGACGTCGCTGTGACCGGCGAACCGCCTCCTTTCTAAGGGGGTGGTTCGTTCAGCGTCACAGCGACGTCACAGCAGCGTCACTGAACCGCCGCCCAATAGAAGCGGAGGGGCAGAGATGAGCAGGACGTAACATCCCGCCCACCTCCTTTCTTCCGCATTGTGGCTGGGAGGCAGGTAAGGAGAGCTTCCTCGTTCCTGCGGCGTCACACGTATCGATGTGTGCTGCCACAGGAATGAGGAACAACTTTGTTACTGCTGCAGTAACGATAATTGAGAATGGACCCCCATGCCACCGATGAGCGATTTTGCACATTTTTGCGACGATGCAAAATCGCTCATCGGTGTCACACGCAACACCATCGCTAATGCGGCCGGATGTGCGTCACAAATTACGTGACCCCCAACGACTCCGCATTAGCGATGTCGTAGCGTGTAAAGCCCCCTTTAGAGATTAAAAACTATCCAATGTCTATTACTGAAGCACTCCACTAACAGGCACGCTTAGTGGAGTGAACTAGCATAGTTCAAAAATAATTTAGATTATATATCTCAAATGACTGTCCCAAGAGGCATAGAGCTTAACAAAACACCCAACCGATGCATCACCAGTTTCATAAGAATTCCTCTATATAGATATCATCATTATTATCAGCATCATCAATATATATAAGAATGTTAAAAGGGAAAAAAGAGAAAAAAAATAATTGGGCAATGTGATCTTAAGCAGGACATAAATAATACATTTTTATCATATAATAGTTAAAAATCATATATGCAACAGTGCATCATTGTATACCCATACAGTGAAAACGCCAGCAAGCAAAACCAACAATTATCCAACAAGTATACTATAAGGCAATCAAATACCACAGAGTCTAGCTCATCATTCAGAGAAGTTTGGCAAAAAAAAACTTCATCAGGGGAGTTGCATCCATATGTTTTTTATGATGTCTCAGTAAAGGTATTTTTTATGGTTCTATCACAATGTGACTGTAAGATAGTGAGAGACAGGGGTCTCCTATACTGTCCCTCTTGTTAGGGGAGCCTAGGCTATCCCTAACCTCCAGATTACCCTGATGGTGGAGACTGCAGAGCCCCATTCCTTACTATTCTGACCAAAACTAAACTGTCCTCTCAGGGAAGGAAGGGGCAGGAGTGATGGCAACACAGATAAAGACAGATAGGGAAAAACCAAGACTCAAACACACTACAAACTCACAAGAACAAACAGTAAGAGACTAAGGAGAAAAGCAAGTGAAGGCAGCAACAAATGGACAACAAGGGCTGACAACACAACCACTCACATCACTTGACTACTACAACCAGCAGTAAGTCTGGATCACAAAACGTCACCAGACCAGTATAGAGAAGCTATAGCTGTCATTAAAGGGAGCCTCTAGCCAACATATACAGTACAGACCAAAAGTTTGGACACAGATTCTCATTCAAAAAGTTTTCTTTATTTTCATGACTGAAAATTGTAGATTCACATTGAAGGCATCAAAACTATGAATGAACACATGTGGAATGAAATACTTAACAAAAAAGTGTGAAACAACTGAAAATATGTCTTATATTCTAGGTTCCTCAAAGTAGCCACCCTTTGCTTTGATTACTGCTTTGCACACTCTTGGCATTCTCTTGATGAGCTTCAAGAGGTAGTCACCGGAAATGGTCTTCCAACTGTCTTGAAGGAGTTCCCAGAGATGCTTAGCACTTGTTGGCCCTTTTGCCTTCACTCTGCGGTCCAGCTAACCTCAAATCATCTCGATTGGGTTCAGGTCTGGTGACTGTGAAGGCCAGGTCAACTGGCGTAGCACCCCATCACTCTCCTTCTTAATCAAATAGCACTTACACAGCCTGGAGGTGTGTTTGGGGTCATTGTCCTGTTGACAACTAAATAATGGTCCAACTAAATGCAAACCGGATGAAATAGCATGCCGCTGCAAGATGCTGTGGTAGCCATGCTGGTTCAGTATGCCTTCAATTTTGAATAAATCCTCAACAGTGTCATGAGCAAAGCACCCTAAACACCATCACACCTCCTCCTCCATGCTTCACAGTGGGAACCAGGCATGTAGAGTCCATCCGTTCACCTTTTCTGCGTCACACAAAGACACGGTGGTTGGATCCAAAGATCTCAAATTTGGACTCATCAGACCAAAGCACAGATTTTTACTGGTCTAATGTCCATTCCTTGTGTTCTTTTGCCCAAACAAGTCTTTTCTGCTTGTTGCCTGTCCTTAGCAGTGGTTTCCTAGCAGCTATTTTACCATGGAGGCCTGCTGCACAAAGTCTACTCTTAACAGTTCTAGAGATGTGTTTGCTGCTAGAACTCTGTGTGGCATTGACCTGGTCTCTAATCTAAGCTGCTGTTAACGTGTGATTTCTGAGGCTGGTGGCTCGGATAAACTTATCCTCCGCAGCATAGGTGACTCTTGGTCTTACTTTCCTGGGGCGGTCATCATGTGAGCCAGTTTCTTTGTAGCGTTTGATGGTTTTTGCCACTGCACTTAGGGACACTTTCAAAATTTTCCCAATTTTTCGGACTGACTGACCTTCATTTCTTAAAGTAATGATGGCCACTCATTTTTCTTTACTTAGCTGCTTTTTTCTTGCCATAATACAAATTCTAACAGTCTATTCAGTAGGACTATCAGCTGTGTATCCACCAGACTTCTGCACAACACAACTGATGCTCCCAACCCCATTTATAAGGCAAGAAATCCCACTTATTAAACCTGACAGAGCACACCTGTGAAGTGAAAACCATTTCCGGTGACTACCTCTTGAAGCTCATCAAGAAAATGCCAAGAGTGAGCAAAGCAGTAATAAAAGCAAAAGGTGGCTACTTTGAAGAACCGAGAATATAAGACATATTTTCAGTTGTTTCACACTTTGTTGTTAAGTATTTCATTCCACATGTGTTAATTCATAGTTTTGATGCCTTCGATGTGAATCAACAATTTTCAGAGTCATGAAAATAAAGAAAACTCTTTGAATGAGAAGGTGTGTCCAAACTTTTGGTCTGTACTGTATAGGAGGGGAGCGAATGTTACTGGCTCCCCCAGCATATGGGCAAAGGAGACTAACAAGCAGCCCAGCATATATACAATTCTCACCTACCACTCTTACAATATACTTTGAATAAAAATGGGATTATTTTACAATGGGATTGCTATGTAAGCTTCCATGGTGGTCAAATAGCTAATAAATGAAATCTTGCTGAGCTGTAGCACCAGGAACAGCCATACATACAACTGAGTCTATGTGCGTGTCTAAACAATGAAAGGCTTCATTCTGCAAATAATTTGTTGTGATCATTTCTCGTTTGCCATTGGTGCTGCAGAAAATGCTATATTTACCAAAGCACAAGCATCCAGTACTAGCGATGGGCAAATTAATTTGTAGAAAGTGGTCAAGTGTCCACATTGGTATGTTATGGCCGCCAGATGGGAGCCCTGTGCACTGCCTCCTACCTGCCAGCAGACCTAAGACCTTTTATGATTAGTACGTTCAGCAATTATTTCACTCAGAGTCTACAAACTAGAAGAGGTGATGTGGATTCCAGAGGTAGGAGGACGTTTGCAGGGTACCTCCATAGAATAAATACCATAAAACTGCATCAAAAAAGAAAAATCTACCAAAGATGCCAGACCAGATTATGTACGCACAATCAGAATGTGCTAGACCTTCCTCTTGAAGGCGGCTGCAGCCCTGGTGCAAGATGCTGATGTCACAGCCACTCAACTCACTAATAAGGCTTGCACTGGGAGCCCATCATATAGATAGGTGTAATGCACAGTGTCTGAACTGTGACCTATAAATGATGCCAGAAACCCAGGTCAGGCGAAACTGATAAGCGAGATGCACAGTGTCTGAATTGTGGCCTATAAATGATGCAAAACACTAGGCCAGGCAGGTCAGTTAGCACTATATACATGCATCACACATGACAGGCTCACCAATATACCACCTACAATCAAAAGGTCCACACACATCCTGCAAAAATGGATAAAATGTGCCATACCTCAATTGTGAAATATTAGTTGATATTTTGGTCCAAAATATGGAAGCTCGCAATCCTCGTCACGGATTCTCACACTTGCGGGTCCCTACACTAATTTATCAAGAAAAAAATACCATAGAACTGTATCAAAAAAGAATAAGGAAGAGGAAGGTCTAGCACATTCTGTTTGTGCATACATCATCTGGTCTGGCATCTTTGGTAGGTTTTTCTTTTTTGATGCAGTTCTATGGTATTTTTTTTTTTTGATAAATTAGTGTAGGGCCCCGCAAATGTGAGAATCTGTGATGAGGATTGCGGGCTTCCATATATTGGACCAAAATATCAACTACCATATTTTTCGGACCATAAGACGCACTTTTTTTCCCTCAAATGTTGGGGGAAAGTGGGGGTGTGTCTTATGGTCTCAATATATGGCTGCGGGGAATGAGGGTGCTGTGGTGGAGCGGGTCATCGGGGGCACGAGCAGGTTGTACCAGCCTGCCTTGACCACGTGGGCCCGCTCATTTAATATGCACGCCCATCCTTCCGCCCATCTCTAAGCGCTGAAGCCGGCACTGACAGGTGGGCGGGGTGATGGGCGAGGGATAAACAGCCAGCCCGCATGATCACCCCTGGCAACTACAGCATGGAGTGATCATGTGTGGCTGTATTCACTGCTCCCCGCGCATCATCATCAGTGCAGGGGGTAGTGAATCAATACAAATTACTCACCGTTCCCCTGCAGCATCACGATCTCTTCCTGTCTGTGGTGGTCAGCTGACTTGAGTGGAGACTAGCGGCGCGCACAGCGAAGACATCATCACTGTGTGCATGTGTCCACACGCAGCCGCCGGCACAGATCGGAGGACATCGCGATGCTGCAGGGGAACGGGGACGGCTCCACTCAGCGGCGCTGCCGCTAACACAGACGGTAAGAGGAGCGGTGCTGCAGAGAGTGAGGTGAGGTAAGGTGAGTATGAACGTTTATTTTTTTTTTTTATGTGCCACAGGATGCGGCCATACACCAGGATGATCTGGGTATATGAGCAGGATAGGGGTTTATTATGAGCAGGTTAGGGGTTTATTATGAGCAGCATGGGGAGTATATGAGCAGGCTGGGGAGTATATGAGCAGGACATTACCCCATAACAGTGTCAGCAGCAGATCCTTGCCCCATAAGTGTGTCATGACCACATTTTTTGCTTAAAATTTTATTTTCCTATTTTCCTCCTCTAAAACCAGGGTGCGTCTTATGGTCGTCTTTCGGTCTTATAGTCCGAAAAATACGGTAATATCTCACAATTGAGGTATGGTACATTTTATCCATATCATAACTGTACCAAAATGGTATCAGTAAAAAATCAGCTCAGGGTACAAAATGAGAATGAAAATGGCGACAAAAGTGAATTTTTTTTTGACAAATTTTTCAACCGCTAAAAACAACAATATATCTTTGGTATTTATGTACTCGTACTGATATGGGGAATCGTATTGCCCGTTTAGTTTTACTGTATAGTGAACATGGTAAATAAAGAAAACAAAACATTGTGGAATTGGACTTTTTTTTCAATTTCATCACATTTTCAATTTTTTCCTCTTATTTCAGTACATTATGTGGCAGAATGAATGGTGTAATTCAAGAGTGAAATTCTTCCTGCAAAAAAGAAGCCCTCATCCAGCTACCGTATTTTGATTAAAAATTTAAAACAATATGGCTCTTGAAAGAAGGGGAGGTAAAAACTAAAATGGACACACCTGGGATGAAGGGGTGAAAAACTACACTCTCTCGAAGTTCTCAAAACCACATACAAGAAGTTTATTAAAACTTTAGGTGCTTCACAGAAATTAATGCAATGTGGAAAGAAAAAAATGAAAATTTTACTTTTTCCCACAAAAATATTGCTTAAGCTTCAAATTTTGCATTTTCATAAGAGATCAAGAGAAAATGGACCATAGAATTTGTTGTGCAATAACTCATATGTGGTGGAAATTTACTGTTTGGGCGCACGATAGAGCTAGGAAGAGAAGGAGCGCCACTTGACTTTTCGAGCATAAAATTGGCTGAAATAGGTAGCAGACGTCATGTCATGCTTGCAGAGCCCATGATGTGCCTCAATTGTGGAAATCCCCACAAGTGACCCAATTTTGGAAACTATACACCTCAAGAAATGTATGTAAAGGTGTCGAGAGCACCTTGAACCCACAGGTGCTTCACAGAATTTTATAACGCTGAGCCATGAAAAATGAAAAAAAAAAAAATTTCCCACAAAAATTGTTGCTTTTGACACAAATTTTTAATTTTCACAAGGATAACGGGAGAATATGGACTGTACAGTGTGTTGGGCAATGTCTCCTGAATATATAGATACCCAATATGTGGAGGTAAACTAGTGTTTGGGCGCACGGCAGGGCACCGAAGGGAAAGAGCCTTATTTGAGTTTTGGAGCACAAAATTGGCTGAGATAGACAGCTGACACCATGTCATGTTTTCCGAGGTCCTGATATGCCTAAACAGTGGAAGCCCCCCCACAGGTGACCCCATTTTGGAAACCGCACCCCTCTTGGAATTTACTTAGAGGTGTGGTGAATACCTTAAATGCTCAGGTACTTCACAGAATTTTTTAACGTTGAGCCGTGAAACTGAAATATACATTTTTCCCACAAACGTGCTGCTTTTGCCCCAAATTTTTAATATTCTCAAAGGGTAACAGGAAAAAATGGACCATACAATTTATTGTGCAATTTTTCCCGAGTATACATATTCCTCTTTTGTGGTGGAAAACTACTGATTGTGCACACGGTAGGACTTAGAAGGAGCATCATTTGAATTTTGGAGTGCAAAATTGGCGGAAATAGATTGCGGACACCATGTCTCATTTGAAGAACTTCTAACATGGCTAAACAGCAAAACCCCCCACAAGTGAACTTATTTTGAAAACTACACCTCTCAAGGAATTTATCTAGGGGTGTAGTTAGCATTTTTTTCACCCTCAGGCGATTTACAGAATTGTATAACTTTTGGATGAGTAAATGAAAATTTCCATTTTTTACAATACATTGTTGCTTTGACCCTATGTTTTTATATTTTTTAAAGGGTAAAACGAACAGTACAATTTTTTTTACACAATTCTCCTGAGTTTGCCAATACCCCATATATGGTCAAAAACTACATTTGAGGCACAGTCCAAAACTCAGAAGGGAAGGAGCGCCATATTGCTATGAAAATTTTGCTGGAATGGTTTGAGGGTGCCATGTCAAACTGGCAGAGTCCCTGAGGTGCTAGAAAAGCAGACTCTCCTATAAGTGACCCAAATTTTACAAACCATGCCCCTCGATTAATTAATCTAGAGATGCAGTGAGCATGTTCACACTACATGTGCCCCACATAATTTTATACCATTGGGTGGTGAAAAAGAATAATGACATTTTTACCTCTAAAATGTTTTAAATCCCAAGTTTTCATTTTTATATTGGCTAATAGCAGAGAAATTGACCAAACAGTTTGTTGTGCGATTTTTCAGGAATGCACCAATACCCTCCATGTAATTGGGAACTACTTTTCAGGCACAGTGGAAAGCTTAGAAGCGAAGAAGTGCCATTTTGCAGTGCAGATTTTGCTGTTACGAGTTGCGGCTGCCATGTCACGTTGGCAGAGCCCCTGAGGTGCCACCAGAACCACAGAACCTCCCCCCATAAATGACCGCAGTTTTCAAAATACACCTCCTAATGAATACATCTAGGGGTGCACTAATCATAGTGACACCACAGGTGTGTCACATCGTTTTATACCATTCGGCGGGTAAGAAAAGGTAATTACATTTTTACTACAAAAATGTTGCTTTTGCCCTATATTTTACATCTACACACAGGAAAATAGGTAACAATGGCACCAAAATGTGTAATTTCTGCTTAGTGTGGCAATACCCCATATGTAGCTGTACAGGACTTAAAATAACAGAAAAAAGAACCAGACTTGACCTGAATTTGACCCAGGATGCCGAAACCCCTATAAGTCTAAAGGATCCCTAACTTAAGTGTTATAAAATAGTGTTAGTAAGGGCTGCAAAAGGAAGCAAAATGGGGATAAAAGCAGGTCAATTATACATACTGAGTTTCTGCATGGCTGTCACACTGCTTCTTGGTCTGCTCATTACAGCTTATGAATATTCACTGCTTCCCCCACCCACTCTCTGTGACAGTTTCTGCAATTGATGGCAGTCATACTGTTGGCATGCTGACATCTGTGATTGGTTGCCCTCACACTAGCTCTCTGGGTCCATGAAGTGGAGTGTAAAAATAAATGAATCATTGGAAAAAATTAAGTGTGGTTCTCCGTATTTTGATAGCCAGTGCAGATAAAGTAGGGGGCTTGGCTATGTATCAAAATAAGAGGGACCCCACAAATTTTTAAAAAAAAAAATTATTTAAATAAATAATTTTAAAAAATGGTGTGTGGTCTCCCAGCCAAAATAAAGCGGACAGCTGGGGGTTGGTATTCTTATGCTAGGGAGGCCCATGGTTATTGGTCAATTCCCAGAGTAAAAATAGCAGCCAGTAGCCGCCTCAGAATTGGAACATCCATTAGATGCTCCAATCTTGGCACTTAGGCTCATCCTGATTGCCCTGCAGTGGTGACAATAGGGGAAATATAAGGGGTTAATGACTGCTATGATTTGTCAAAAAAATCACAGCTGCAACAAAGCCCTGGATTAGTAATGGGCAGGGGTCTATGATACTCCTCATTACTAATTGTGTAAGTAAATAGAAATAAACACAAAACACAGAGAAAAATACTTTATTAAAAACAAACAAACACCCTATTTCTCCAATTTATTAACTCCCAAAACACCTCTGCACGTCCAACAAAATCCACAGATGATCCCTGCTCTGCTACATCCTGAGGTCGCAGTGAGCGTCACATTAAAAAATGTGACTGATTACTGTGGCCTGTGGGACACACTGACGTAGCCGCAGCTAAGAGTGGTGACGTCAATGAGTTCACCAGTTTCCATGGTACCCCAGCTGTGACCTCAGGTGAACTCATCTGAGGTGAACTCATAGAACTCAAATCCGGCATCCCGCATTGATCATGGGATGTGTCTGTGGATTACGTCGGACCTGCAGGGTTGTTTTGGGGGTTGATAAATTGGTGTTTTTTTAAAAATACCAACTTTTTCTCTGTGTTTTCTGTTTATTTCTTTTCACTTACTCAGTTGGTGAAAGATGGTCTCATAGACCCCCTACCCATTACTAACCTCGGGCTTGATGACAGCTGTGATTTTTTTGACAAATCACAGCTGTCATTAACTCCTTATATTACCCCAATTGCCACCGATTTAGGGATATAATAAAGAGACAGGTAAGCTCCAGGATTGACGCATTTAATGGATGCTCCAATTCTGGGACGGGTGCAATTTTAGGCTGGCAAGGGCCCAATAACCATGGTCCTCTCCAGCCTGAAAATACCATATATCAATACTGTCTGCTTTATCTTGGTTAGGTATCAAAATTGGGGGGGGGACAGCATTCCGGCTTTTTAATTATTTAAGTAATTAAAAAAGCTACATGGCGTCCCTTGTATTTTGATATACAGCAAAGATAATACATATAGCTGGCAGCTGCAGCCCCAGCTGTCTGCTTTATCTGTACTGGGTATCAAACTACGGGGGACCCTATGCCATTTTTTCAAAATTTTTATTTTTATACTCCACTTCGGGAACCCAGACAGCTATTGTGAGGGAAACTGTCACGCTGTACTCTAAGATGTACAATAGCAGTACAGCGCAGTAATGTGGGACTGAGAGGATTCCTGAAACTATCTGAGAAGGTAGTTAGCTGGTAAACCATTAGGGGGCGTAAAAGTGGAGGAAATGTATGAGCAGGGAATTCCCTAGCAGAGGTAATACTAGTCAAGCCCACCAGATGCAGTAGAATCGTCAGAAAGCCGTGTCACAACATGAGGTCTTGTAAGTACACAAGGGCAAAGTCTAAACGTAGTCAGAGGGAAGGAAATAGTCAGTAGCCAGGAAATCAGAGCCTAGAAGCGAGGGGGAGTGGGAAGACAAGACAGAATAAAGGTAAACAGATAAGGAACGAACAGGGAGCCAGCAGGAGAAACACTGATGGAAACAGACAACAGAGGAGGTTAACAGGTCAGGTGAACACGGAGGTCAGGAGGGGGGCAGGGCAGACAACAGGTCACTCAAGAGCAGAACACAGCTGAGCCAGAAGTATCACTGGCGAAGTCCAAGAGAAACAGTGCCCTAATAAAGCAGCCTGACCTCCAGAACGAGGCAGAAAGGATTAACCCCTAACTGACTTGCATCAGAAGTGAAACTAAAAAAAAGGCTCAGCTCCAGCTGAGCCAGGAGTCAATCATGACAGAAACCAATCACTGGCCAATGCCGGCATGCCAGTAGTCTGACTCCAACATATCTTAGATGCTGTTACAGAGGGTGGACGGGGGAAGTAGAGAATAGTCATGAGATTTAATGAGCAGACCTGGAATCAGACAGTTGCGCAAAAACTTGGTTAGTATAATTGTCCTGCTTTAATCCCCATTTTGCATCCTTTTTCCCTTTTTTTTAAATTTTTTATCCAGGTGGCCAAACCCGAACAATAAAGCGGGGTTTACACACTACGACATCGCTAGCAATTGCTAGTGATATCAAGCGTGTAAGCACCCGCCCCTGTCGTGTGTGCGATATCGTGTGTTCGCTGCGGTAGTGAACATTATCGCTACGGCAGCGTCACATGCACTTACCTGGTCGTCGTCATCGCTGTGACTGCCGAACAATCCCTCCCTCAAAGGGGAGGGACATTTGGCACCACAGCGACGTCACCGCGACGTCACTAAGCGGCTGGCCAATCAAAGCGGAGGGGCGGAGATGAGCGGGACATAACATCCCGCCCACCTCCTTCCATCCGCATTGCAGCCGGCGGCAGGTAAAGGAGACGTTCCTCGCTCCTGCGGTGTCACACACAGCGATGTGTGCTGCCGCAGGAGCGACGAACAACATCGATAATCAACCATTACCGATTTTTGGTTTTGGGACGACCTCTCCATCGTAAACGATTTTCACCATTTTTGAGGTCGCTTAAGGTCGCTGGTAAGTGTCACACGCTGCGATATCGTTAATGACGCCGGATGTGCGTCACTAACAACGTGACCTCGACGATAAAACATTAACGATATCGTAGCGTGTAAAGCCCCCTTAACACAGGGTTCCCTGAGAAGTCTGTGCTCAGGGTCCATGCACAGACTCTACGCATCCGGCATGGACCCCAAACTTTACAGTTTGGGTTCGCCTATCATTAGTAGTGATTATTTTGACGCCATGTAAGGTTTTCAGAAACAATCAGCAATGGATGCTGCTGAATAAAAATTGCAAATTTGCCATTGTAGTGCCCATACATTGTAGTACCCATAGACTGTGGCCAGCTCATGCTTCTGAAGACAAGCACATGATAAATTAAGCAGGCTCTCTTCACTACAGAAATGAAAAATGTGGATTCTAGATGTAGTTTAGTCACTTTTTGGGGCTCAGAAAGGAAAGCGGCATTTGGATTTGGTAGTGCAGATTTTGCTGAATTTCTTTTTGGCAGAAGCCTTGGCGCTTTTCAAGAGTCTTTGTTTTACCAGTAACATGGAAGCCTACTATATTTCCATTCACAAATAACAGACTTGAGTGGAGGCTTGTTTTTTTATATGTGAAATAAGTTGAAGCTTTTATTGGGAACATGTTGCTGGTTTCATCTGAATCACATATGTCAGAGATTTACAAGGAAAGCCTTGTGTAAGTGCTCAGTCTAGACCGCAGGACAAATGTGAGACGAGCCTTACCGTGATATTTGGGAGGCAGAATGAACAAATCAGCAGCAGGTCAAGAATTTATTTTATTAATTTTTTTTGCCATTCATTCTGCGTTATAAGTAATAAGATGGTTTTATTCTTCGGATTGATGTGATTACAGTTATATGAGGTTTATTTTGTTTATTTTGAGTTTGGCTATGTTTGGCTACTATCACACACTAAAAAGCTTTAAAAAAAAGTTTTTGCATTACCAAAATTTGAAAGCTGTAATATCTTCATTTTCCTGCTGACAAAGTCATGTGAGGGCCTGTTTTTTGCAGGATGAGTTCACGTTTTTATTGCTACCATTTTCAGGCACATAACTTTTTTGTTTGCTTTTTATTTGAATTTTTGGGAGGCAAAATGAACAAAAAACAACAATTCAGCTATATTGCTGTGTGCCATATTGCTACCACCCATCTGTGTTCCAGTACCTTATGCATCCACTGCTGCACCTATCTGTACCAGCTGTACCTGCCATATCTGCTGCTGCACCTATCCTTACTAGCTGCATCTGCCGTACCCACCACTGCACCTATCTTTACCAGCTGTATCTGCCTAATCTGCTGCTGCATCCATCCTTTCCAGCCGTGCCTGCCGTATCAGCTGTCCCGTCTGCAGCTGTTATATCTGAGACTGTCAGTGTCTTTACCACTAGGGCCAGCTGTTGCAGCACCATATCTGAGTGGCACCTGGTTTCTACTGGCAGCCAAATCCACCCTCACCATCAAAGGCTCTGGTGAATACCCAGTGTGTGCCAAAATCATGCCCCTCAGGTGTACTTTGTGCTGCGGCCCAGTGGGTCCACTCCGAGCTTACATCCGTGAGCATTACAGTTGGTTTGTTTTTGAGGGATATGATTTAGCGATACCATATTTATTTATTATTGACTTTTAAATGCGTTTTATTCCCCTGTTTCCCAGCAGTTGGATGAAAAAGCCCAATTTTTGTCACTTTCTTTATGGCGTTCACTGATGGGACTAACTAGTGAGAGAGATTTATATATGGGGTCATCCAAATATGTGTACTTTTTATTTTTACATAAATATTAGTGTTTATTAGTATAACTTTTTTCTTTTTTTATTTATCTTGGGATTTTTAAAAAATAATTTTCATTTTATTTTCACTTTTTGTGAAACTTTTTTACTTAGTTCTCCTAAGGCTATGTCCGCACTTTCCGTTTCCACCTGCTTTTCAGCTGCTTTTAAGGTCTGTTTTGCACTGCAGCATTTTCATGAAAAAAGGCATGCGTTTTGATTTTCCAGCAAAGTATATGGAAAATATAAATTTCTTGTCCGCACTTTGTGTTTCCAAACGCTGCGTTTAATTTGCATAATTTTGGGCAAAAACCATGCTTTCAAAGAAGCAGTATGTCAATTGTTTTTGCCATTTTGGCTGCGTTCTACACCCATTGAAATCAATGAGTTGTAGTAAATCGCTGCCAAAATGTTAAACAGTGCGCTTGCATTGCATTATTATTGCGATCCACATGTTTTTATTTAACATAACAAAGGCAGGTCTTTCGGTCTCTCTCTCTCTATGTCTTTATCTCTCTCTCTGTCCATGTCGGTCTCTCCCTCCCATCCCCACTCTCATACTTACCGATCCACAATCACGGGCGCGGCGCTGCACGGCATTCACACTGTGGCGGCTTCTCTTTTGAAAATGCCGACCGCTCATTAATCCATTACGTATTCCCTGCTTCCCCTGCCCACCGGCGCCTATGATTGGTTGCAGTCAGACATGCCCCCACACTGAGTGACAGCTGTCTCACTGCAACCAATCACAGCTGCCGGTGGGCGTGTCTATATTGAGCAGTAAAAAAAAACAAATAAAAAAAAAACGACGTGCGGTCCCCCCCATTTGGATACCAGCCAGGGTAAAGCCACACGGCTGAAGGCTGGTATTCTCAGGATGGAGAGCTCCACGTTATGGGGAGCTCCCCAGCCTAACAATATCAGCCAGCAGCCGCCTGAAATTGCCGCATCCATTAGATGCGACAGTCCCGGGACTTTTCCAGCTCATCCCGAATTGCCCTGATGCGGTGGCAAATGGGGTAATAAGGAGTTAATGGCAGCAGCCCTTAGCTGCCATTAAGTCCTAGGTTAATCATGGCAGGCGTCTCCCCAAGATACCTTCCATGATGAACCTGTAAGTTAAAGTAAATAAACACACACATCCAAATAATCATTTATTTGAAATGAAAGACAAAAAAACACCCTCTTTCACCACTTTATTAATCCCTCAAAAACACCGCCAGGTCCGACGTAATCCACGCAAGGTCCCACGACGCTTCTAGCTCTGCTACATCGGAAGCTGACAGGAGCGGCACTAGAACACCACCGCTCCTGTGAGCTCCATGCAGCAACTGAAGTGAGTCGCGAGATCAGCTGTGCTGTCACTGAGGTTACTCGCGGCCACCGCTCTCAGGTGGAGGTCTGCAGCTGTGGCGCGGGTCACCTGAGTGAAAGCACAGCTGATCACGCGGCTCACTGCGGTCATTCAGGGGATTTGCGATCACAGGTGAGTCCTTCACGTGTGACCGCAAATCAAGCCGCGGCACACGCACAGAGCCGGGCAATCACAATGAAGTCGGGTGAAGTTCATCCGAGTTCATTCTGATCGCGTGGCACTGTCCCGCAGCCAGCCAGCCATGACAGTGCGGTCCCACTCGGCTCTGCTTAAAGTCTATGGGGATGCTGCAGAGCCGAGTGGGTGCGTACTGTGAAAAATGTGTGTTCTGGATGCTTTTCCCACTCTGTCTATGGCAGAAAAAGCATCCAGAATGCATGAATTCTCTCCAGGAATGTCCGCACTTTGCGTTCTGCAGAATGCGTCTCAGAACGCAGCTTTTTCGGCTGCGCTCTGAGACGCACACGCAGTGACTTACACGCTGCAGAATTGAACTGCAAAGTGAGGACACAGCCTAAGGCCCCCTTCACACGTCCGTGTCTCCGGTACGTGCTAGGTCCGTGCCCGTATGTACCGGAGACACGGCCACACGTATACCCATTAAAATCAATGGGTATATGTGCACGCACGTGTTCTGCCAGTGGCCCGTGCCTCCGTGTGGAGCAGACGTGTGCCGTGTGCTCCACACAGATGCATGTCAGTGTTTCTCCGGCAGCACGGTCCCGCACACGTACCACATGGAAGTAGTGTGGATGCGGGTGCATGTGACTCGTGCCGGAGAAACACACGTGTAATTGTAAAAAATAAAAAAACACATACTCACTTCCACGAGTCCTACAGTCTCTGCCGAGGCTGTCACCTGCATCCGTCCCCCAGTGATTTTGAACAACGCGTCTTCTTCACTGGGGGCCAGAAGCAGCGTCAGCGGGGCGTGGCCTGTGCCAGACGCTGTCATTCAGCACCACAGACAGCGCCGGATGATGCAGGTAGGCGGGGCTTTCCGTTCTCAGTGTGTTATTACGTATAACACACGGTGAACAGGAATGTGCCACAAACACGGCACACGGGGAGCAAACCACCCCTTTAACACATACGTGAAAAAACGGATCGTTTTTGTCACGGACGTGTGAAGGGGGCCTAAGGCTATGTGCCCACGCTGCGGAAAATGAGCGGATTTTGCCGCGGATTTCTCGCGGAAAAGCCGCGGATTTTCCAGAAATCTGCAGCACAGCTACTCCCCAGCCATTTCTATGGCATTTGGGAAATGCTGTGCCCACGCTGCGGATTTTTCCGCAGCGGAAATCATGCGGATTTCCGTGCGGAAAAATCTGCAGCATGTCAATTATTGTTGCGGATTTCTCCGCAGGGTCCCATATACTTACCTGCCTCACCGGAGTCACTTTCTCCGTCCGATGCACAGGAGCGCGGTGAATCCAGGTACAGGAAGGACGAGGTGGGCAGAGCCTGCACGAGCTACGGTCATGTGACAGCCGGAGCTAGTTCAGGCCCGCCCACCTTCTTCTGCAGACGCTGAGAGAGTGACCCGGCTGCCGGAAAGCGAGGAGCTGCATGATGGAGGTAAGTATGAACTCCCCCGATCACTGCAGCACTTGTTCTGCATTGAGGATGCAGTGCCGAAGCCATGGTACTGTATCCTCAATGCAGAATGTCCGCACCATATCCGAAGGACATTCCGCAGCATGGAAACAGACAGACGTTGTGGTGCTGTTTCCTGGGAGCACCTGCGGAATGTCTTGCGGATATATCCGCAGGACACTGTCCCCGTGGGCACATAGCCTTAGGGACATTAACTTTTCTTAGTCTGATCTCTGGTGTAATACATTACCATGCACAAGCATGGCAATGCATTAGACTTGTCAGTGTGACACTGACAGAATGTCTGTTAGGGTCCCGTTACACCTAGCGACGCACCAGCGATCTGACCAGCGATCCGACCTGGCACGGATCGCTGGAATGTCGCTACAAGGTCGCTGGTGAGCTGTCAATCAGGTGTGCTGCACCTGCAGCGGATCGAACCACTCGGATCCGGGGGGTGATGATTGCTTGTGGCTCGAGGGCCTCTGGACCCGGGGGTATGCGCCACACTCAAATGGAAAGGGGGTATTTACAGGGGAATAGATATAGTTTGTGATGCCACCCCTGGTGTACGGTAATTGGGCGTACCGCCGTTGGGAGTACCCGGAGTGATGGAGTGGGGCAGCTAGATGTCGTCACCCTCCACGGGTAGGGGAAGGCCTGCTGGAAGCAGGGAATGACCATTGTGATATGATCACTTGTACCGTGCTGAGAGGGTTAATGTGGGTTACCTGGGCCGGGTTCATTATGGCCAGCTAAAGAGATGGGCGGGACGGCTGTTCACCATATCTGCACCTCGGGGTGTGGTCCCAGTGGTAAAAGTAAGACCTCCGGACACACCCATGGCCTCATGCTCTGAATTTCCTGGAAGTAGCCGGGTTTGTCTGTGAGTGGAGGTGAGGAAACCAGCTGTCTGAGAAGGCTATGTTGGGACTTATATCGCTGGACTGAACCTGGAGACCTGGTGTTTGGGAACGTGCCTGTCTCCTGCTTGTAATGCCATCTTGTATGCAGTACTGGCAATATACTTTATGCTGTCTGAATAAAGCAGCCTGAGATTAAGGAAGTACCTCCCGTGTCTACCTGAAGCACGCATGCTGAGTGAGTACCCCCCAGGTTGCGAGTTGCAACATCACACCATGTACTCACTCAGGCCGGTTATCGTGGTGCTGGATGATGTTTTGTAAAATCATTACACACACAGGCTGCAGGTGAACCAAAAGTCCCAGCACACCACTGCTGCTTAGGAAGGAGAGCACGTCCAAGTATCCACTCCCAATAGTATTGCTGTGCTGGGTCCCAATTTAGTCCAGCCTCTCGGGAGCTTCGACTCCTCGGCCCCTCACACTCTGAGGGCCACTACTTCACTTTTCCTGGGGGCTCCAACTCCTGGTCCCCTCTCCCTTTGGAGAGTTCCTACTTCCCTTCCTTTCCTATTGCTCCCCTGGACTGACTTGTCACCTCCCACCAGTCTGCTTAACCCTTTGGTGGGCAGCCCTTTCCTCACTAGACCTACCCACTGGTTTGTCTGTCCTGTACTGGTGTGAGTGTGGATTGGGGGTTTAAATGCAGTTGTTTGCATTACCATAGGGAGGAACCTGTAACCAAGGAGGGTCTGTTCTGCACTATAAGGACAGGAGTGCAATTCCCTGCGACAACCTGACTAGTGCAGGGGCGTCACACAGGCAGATCTCCACAGTGATCAGAGATCAGCCACTAGCGACCCATGTAATGACGGCTCCCTGCTGGCTACCGGAGGAATCTCCTGTAATGCCAGGCCTGGATTAAATTACCTGCTTTGCACTCCGGAGCTCTCAGCTGCAGCCTGGCCTGATCTCAGAGTTTGCAGGACTGCACCACAAGCGCCGAGTGATTGATTCCCCGGCGATTGCGGTTCAGTTTATAACAGCTGCGGACAGGCCGGGGTGCAATCCGGAGTTTAGGTGAACGCACTGGAGATCAGCCCGGCATGTCTTCAGCTGTCGTAAACTGAACCGCAATCGCCGGGGAATCAATCACTCAGCGCTCACGATGCAGTCTAGGCTGCACTCTGGAGCTCAGGTGATAGCTCTGGAATCGCAATGCAGGTAACTGAATCCGCCACGCGTTCGTTGGTCTCCCGCCATCAAACACGCCCATGTGTGCTGCACAGCGGGAGACCAACGAGCAAAAAATGGTCCTGATCGCTTTGGCACGATCAGCGACCTCGCAGCAGGGGCCTGCTCGCTGCTGCTTGTCACACACAGCGATATCGCTGGCGAGGTCGCTGATACGTCACAAAACCTGTGACATTTCAGCGATCTCACTAGCGATCTCGCTGTGTGTGACAGGGGCTTTAGATCATGCATCGGGAGGGAGTGGGAGCTCCCTCCCCCAGCTTCCTAAATGCTGTGATCGCTACGTTACCGGTATGTCCATTCATGGGAACGCACTGCAAAATAGGACGAACCGATATGTCCAATGTTGGGAAGTGGTTTAAATTGTATTTGTAAGTCCATTATCTAGATGAGTGCTTTTGGAAAAATATTACAAATTGGTCAGAGCTCCTGCTCCTCATGGCTTTCTATGCTCTTCTGCTCCCTTCTAGCAATTTCTCCTATTTCCTTTTAGATTGTTAGCTTGCTCATTACTCGTGTAACTGAGCATTATATGTTACTAAATAATGTCTTTATTGTCTGTACACATCCCTGTTTAATTCCAAAGTACTGCAGAATATGTGTAGGAGGTGTACAGATTGCCCCAGTCCTACTTAAGGCTACTTTACATGCTTCAATTTCCACCCCATCGTTTGTGCGATATGGGCAATTTGTTGGCCATGTCGCACAATGCTGTAACCCCATCACACATACTTACCTTCCAAACGACCTCGCTGTGGGCGGCGAACATCCACTTCCTGAAGGGGAAGGGACGTTCGGCGTCACAGCGAAGTCACAAAGCGGCCAGCCAATGGAAGCGGAGGGGCGGAGATGAGCGGGACGTAAACATCCCGCCCACCTCCTTCCTTCCGCATTGCCGGCGGGACGCAGGTAAGCTGTGTTCATCGTTCCCGGGGTGTCACACGGAGCGATGTGTGCTGCCTCGGGAACAATGAACAACCGGACGTTCGATTTTTAGAAAATGAGCAACGTGTCAACGATGAACGAGAAGGTGAGTATTTCTGCTCGATCACCGTCGCACGTAGCTGTCACATGCTACGATATCACTAACGATGCCGGATGTGCGTCACTTACGACGTGACCCCGCCGACATCTCGTTAGATATATCGTAGCGTGTAAAGCCCGCTTTACTGTATATTGTGTTTATATAGATGTAACTGTACCTTTAAGTGTATTGCAGTGAATTACTCTACTCTGACCTATCCTGACTGGTGTTTGTATATATAGTGTAATGTGTTTAATTACAGGAAATGTTGTATTTATGATGTGTAAAGTATAAGAATGTTTTAAGGTAGGATTTAGTGCAATGTAGGGACAAATGTACAAGAGGGGAACTCGGTGGTAGATAGTATTTCCTATAACAACACATCCTAAGTGTGGGTTCAGCAAGCTAGAAATGGATACAATGGTAGCCTAGGAGTCGGAGGAGATATCCTCCATTGTGTCCTACGGGCATGGTTGCAAGAGATGGGGACTATAGATGTCAGACTGGGCTGCTGGAGGGATAGTACCCAGGGCAAGGGCTGGACAGAAGTCACTCATTGAGCATTGGAAGCAGAACAGTAACACAGGAAGAAAGTGGCATGTCTGTCCTAAGAAGGTTATTGTAAAATTGTTTATTGTGAAGATTGAGAAAGTTTACTGTGAAAATGTTTCCTATCAAGATGAATGCTAAATAAAATAAGTTAAAATTTGAGTTACAGAAAAGTTGTTTCTGTGATGTTGTTGCCCAAGTACGATGTCTATGACAGTGACCGGCAACGTTGTGGTGAACGAGCCGGTGAACACGCAAGTAAGTGTCGCAACTCCCAGCCGGGGCGGAAGATATGCACCACACCAGAGTGAGAAAAGGGAGTGGAGCATTGCCAGCCATCACACGGCTTTGCCTTCATATGTTGGCATTTTGATAAATTAAATTATTATATATTTATTACTATTAATGTTAAAGATGGCAGGAGGTAGGTGATTTACACAGATCTCCCCATGGAGCAGGAGAAAATCATTGACAGTTTCAGGGTGGGCAGAGAAAACGGTATAGAAGACAAATAAAGCACATGAATTAGAAATAAGTGCTGGAGAGAACTCGTGCTGATATATGAGCTAATGAAAACTGCTGAACCCTGGATTCACATATACCTGACATCCAGCCTATATTACTGAAACACATAGACCTCATATCTAGCCAACTGGACAGGTACTGATCCAGCACCAATCTGCTCCTCTTCTCAATGGCGTCGCCGCACATCAGGCTCTCTGGGTCATAATGTGTTCTGCGTGACCCAGAAGTAGTATCTACAATATAAGCCTACAGAGCATCAGAATGAGGATTACATTGTTAAATAGACTTCTGGCTCACGCATAGATCCTACATTTAGCTGGATAGTCTGAAGAGCAGTGACATCACTGAGAAGAGGAGCAGACTGGCACTGGATCTCGGAGAAGGTGCTAGTAAGTGAGAATATTAACACACTACACTACATAAACATATTGTTGCAATGCACCCCTTTAAATTTTTCATTTTTTGTTTCATTGTAGCCATTTGGTAAATTCCAAAAAGTTAATTTTGTTTCTCATTAATGTACACTCTGCACCCCATCTTGACAGAAAAAAACAGAAATGTAGAAACATTTGCACATTTATTAAACAAGAAAAACTGAAATATCACATGGTCTTAAGAATTCAGACCCTTTACTCAGTATTCAGTAGAAACACCCTTTTGGGCTAGTATAGCCTTGAGTCTTCTTGGGAATGATGCAACAAGATTTCACACCTGGATTTTGGGTTCATCTGCCATTCTTCCTTTCAGATTCATAGTATCATAGTTTTTAAGGTTGAAGGGAGACTCTAAAGCCTGCTTTACACACTTCAATAGATCTTTCAATCCGTCGTCGGGGTCAAGTTGTAAGTGACGCACATCCGGCATCGTTCGTGATGTATTTGCGTGTGAAACCTACATGCAATCGATATTGAACGAAAATACGGTGATCGCATACACGTCGTTTATTCCTCATACATTGGACGTTTGGTAGTACGAAACTAGTGAATTGTAACGTGTGACATCCCTCATACGATTGTGATGTCTGAGGCTATGTGCGCAGGTGTGCGCTCTGCACCGCAGCTTAACAAAGGTCCGCTTCAGAGCGCAGCTGAAAAGCTGCGTTCTGAAGCGCCTCACAATGTCTGTCAATCACTAATCTCTGTCAGTCCGTCACTATCTCTGTCCCTCACTCTCTGTCCATGTCAGTCTATCCCCCTCTCTCATATACTCACCGATCCCGATCCCCGGCGCTGCACGGCATTCACACTGCTGCGGCGGCTTTTACTGTTTTGAAAAAGCCGGCCGCCCATTAAACAATCTCCTATTCCCTGCTTTCCCCGCCCACCGGCGCCTATGATTGGTTACAGTGAGACACGCCCCCACGCTGAGTGACAGGTGTCACACTGCACCCAATCACAGCAGCCGGTGGGCGTGTCTATACTGTGTAGTAAAATAAATAATTAAATAATTAAAAAAACGGCGTGCGGTCCCCCCTAATTTTAAAACCAGCCAGATAAAGCCATACGGCTGAAGGCTGGTATTCTCAGGATGGGGAGCTCCACGTTATGGGGAGCCCCCCAGCCTAACAATATCAGCCAACAGCCGCCCAGAATTGCCGCATACATTATATGCGACAGTTCTGGGACTGTACCCGGCTCTTCCCGATTTGCCCTGGTGCGTTGGCAAATCGGGGTAATAAGGAGTTATTGGCAGCCCATAGCTGCCACTAAGTCCAAGATTAATCATGTCAGGCGTCTATGAGACACCTTCCATGATTAATCTGTAAATTACAGTAAATAAACACACACGCCCGAAAAAATCCTTTATTAGAAATAAAACACACAAACACATTCCCTGGTTCACCACTTTAATCAGCCCCAAAAAGCCCTCCTTGTCCGGCGTACTCCACAGTCCTCCAGCGTCGCATCCAGTGCTGCTGCATGGAGGTGACCGGAGCTGCAGCAGACACAGCCGCTCCGGTCACCTCTACGCAGCTAATGAAGACAGCCGCGCTATCGGCTGAGCTGTCAGTGAGGTTACCCGCTGTCACTGGATCCAGCGGTGGATGCAGCGGTGGCCACGGGTAACCTCAGTGACAGCTCAGCTGATCGCGCTACTCACCGCCGCTCCTCTCACCTCCACGCAGCAACTGAGGTGAGTAGCGCGATCAGCTGAGCTGTCACTGAGGTTACCCGCGGCCACCGCTGCATCCACTGCTGGATCCAGTGACAGCGGGTAACCTCAGTGACAGCTCAGCCGATAGCGCGGCTGTCTTCATTAGCTGCGTGGAGGTGACCGGAGCGGCTGTGTCTGCTGCAGCTCCGGTCACCTCCATGCAGCAGCGCTGCATGCGACGCTGGAGGACTGTGGAGTACGCCGGACAAGGAGGGCTTTTTGGGGCTGATTAAAGTGGTGAACCAGGGAATGTGTTTGTGTGTTTTATTTCTAATAAAGGATTTTTTCGGGTGTGTGTGTTTATTTACTGTAATTTACAGATTAATCATGGAGGGTGTCTCATAGACGCCTGACATGATTAATCTTGGACTTAGTGGCAGCTATGGGCTGCCAATAACTCCTTATTACCCCGATTTGCCAACGCACCAGGGCAAATCGGGAAGAGCCGGGTACAGTCCCAGAACTGTCGCATATAATGTATGTGGCAATTCTGGGCGGCTGTTGGCTGATATTGTTAGGCTGGGGGGCTCCCCATAACGTGGAGCTCCCCATCCTGAGAATACCAGCCTTCAGCCGGATGGCTTTATCTGGCTGGTTTTAAAATTGGGGGGGACCGCACGCCGTTTTTTTTAATTATTTAATTATTTATTTCACTACACAGTATAGACACGCCCACCGGCTGCTGTGATTGGGTGCAGTGTGACACCTGTCACTCAGCGTGGGGGCGTGTCTCACTGCAACCAATCATAGGCGCCGGTGGGCGGGGTAAGCAGGGAATAGGAGATTGTTTAATGGGCGGCCGGCTTTTTCAAAACAGTAAAAGCCGCCGGAGCAGTGTGAACGCCGTGCAGCGCCGGGGATCGGGGAACGGTGAGTATATGAGAGAGGGCTGCTAACTTCAGTCACTCAGGAGTTTAGCGGTCACCGGTGAGTCTTCACTGGTGACCGCTAATCAGGACGCGACACAGACAGAGCCGCAGCATGACAATGAAGTCGGGTGAAGTTCACCCGAGTTCATTCTGACAGTGCAGCTCTGTCTGTGTCTGCTGTCATCTGCCATTCAGCTCTGCTACATGGCTGTCTGTGTCTGCTGTTAGCGGCCATGTAGCAGAGCTGAATGGCAGATGACATAGTAAAAACACATCCCTACACATTACACACGCTTGTCAAGACAATAAATAAAAAAAAAAAGGGTGCCCAATGCATACGTCACAGAACACATGATCTAAAGGATCGCACACAAAATTGACCAATTTAACATAGGCTACTAACGCACGTGTGACAGCAAATGAACGACCTACGTGCAATCTCATTAGATCGCATATGCGACCTGGGCGTGTCACATCGCATACGAGATCGCATACCTAATTGTAAGATGTAAAGCTGGCTTTAGTCCATCTAGTTCAACCCGTAGCCTAACATGTTGATTCAGAGGAAGGCAAAAAAACCCCAATGTGGCAAACAAGTTCCAATGGGGAAAACATTTCCTTCCTGACTCCACATCCGGCAATCAGACTAGTTCCCTGGATCAATACCCTGTCATAAAATCTAATATACATAACTGGTAATATTAAATTTTTCAAGAAAGGCATCCAGGCTCTGCTTAAATGTTAGTAGTGAATCACTCATTACAACATCATGCGGCAGAGAGTTCCATAGTCTCACTGCTCGCACAGTAAAGAATCCTCGTCTGTGATTATGATTAAACCTTCTTTCCTCAAGACGTAGCGGATGCCCCCGTGTTCCAGTCGCAGGCCTAGGTGTAAAAAGATCTTTGGAAAGGTCTCTGTACTGTCCCCTCATATATTTATACATTGTGATTAGATCCCCCCTAAGCCTTCGTTTTTCCAAACTAAATAACCCCAAGTTTAATAACCTGTCTTGGTATTGCAGCCCACCAATTCCTCTAATAATCTTGGTCGCTCTTCTCTGCACCCTCTCCAGTTCAGCTATGTCCTTCTTATATATCGGTGATCAGAATTGTACACAGTATTCTAAGTGCGGTCGCACTAGTGACTTGTACAGAGGTAGAACTATATTTTTTTCATGAACACTTATACCTCTTTTAATACATCCCATTATTTTATTAGCCCTGGCAGCAGTTGCCTGACACTGTCCACTCAAGTGAAGTTTACCATCCACCCATACACCCAAGTCTTTTTCTGTGTCTGTTTTACCCAGTGTTCTACAATTAAGTACATAATCATAAATGTTATTTCCTCTACCCAAGTGCATGACCTTACATTTATCTACATTAAACTTCAGTTCCTTCAGGTTGGATGGTGAACAGCCATTTTGAGGTCTCTCCAGAAATGCTCAATTGGGTTTAGGTCAGGGTTCTGGCTGGGCCAGTCAAGAATGGTCACAGAGTTGTTCAGAAGCCACTCCTTTGTTATTTTAGCTGTGTGCTTAGGGTTATTATCTTGTTGGAAGGTGAACCTTCGGCCAAGTCTGAGAGGTTTTCTCCAGGATATCTCTGTACTTGGCCGCATTCATCTTTCCTTCAATTGCAACCAGTCGTCCTGTCCTTGCAGCTGAAAAACACCACCGTAGCATAATGCTGCCACCACCATGTTTCACTGTAGGGATTGCATTGGGCAGGTGATGAGCAGTGCCTGGTTATATCCACATATACTGCTTAGAATTATCACCAAAGCATTCTATTTCTGTCTCATTAGACCAGAGAATCTTATTTCTCATAGTTTGGGAGTTCTTCATGTTTTTTGTTTGCAAACTCTATGCGGGCTTTCATATGTCTTGCACTGAGGATAGGCTTCCGTCGGGCCACTCAGCCATAAAGGCCTGACTGGTGGAGGGCTGCAGTGATAGTTCACTTTGTGGAACTTTCTTGTATCTTGCTACTGCATCTCTGGCGCTCAGCCACAGTGATCTTGGGGTTCTTCTTTACCTCTCTCACTAAGGTTCTTCTCCCATGATTGCTCAGTTTGGCTGGATGGCCAGGTTTAGGAACAGTTTGGTGGTCCCAAACTTCTTCCATTTAAAGATTATGGAGGCCACTGTGCTCTTAGGAATCTTGAGTACTGCAGAAATTCTTTTGTAACCTTGGCCAGATCTGTGCCTTGCCACAATTCTGTCTCTGAGCTCCTTGGTAAGTTCCTTTGACCTAATGATTCTCATTTGGTCTGACATGCACTGTGACCTGTGAGGTCTTATATAGTCAGGTGTGTGCCTTTCCAAATCAAGTCATATCAGTTTAATTAAACACAGCTGGACTCCAATGAAGAAGTAGAAACATCTCAAGGAGGTTCACAAGGAAATGGACAACATGTGACTTAAATATGAAATGATTGATTGCTCTCAGTGAGAGAAACAAAATTAAAATTTTGTAGTTGTGATACCTTTTAATGGCTAACTAAAATTAAAATAAAATATGATGTTATAAAGCAAGCTTTCGAGACATCTCAGGTCTCTTCCTCAGGCATGGTATGACAAAACATCTGAAGAAACACAAATATATACACAAAGCAGGGCAGAGCAATGCATAGTAAAAGGACATTTAAATAAACAAACACTGAGCTTGGAAAGTGAATCCTTAATTAGCTTTGATTAGTGGTGTGAGTTTTATTGTCCCAATAACCATGTAGGATCAGAGGCCTGGTGCCCTCGTAGTCTCTGGAGCTGACCTCTCAGATTTTGTAATGAGTCATAAATCCTTCTGAGAGATTGAATCCTGTGTCCACAGAGTTAAACATTGTGATGAATTTGTATTCCCAGACCCTGCGATGGCTCTGTGATATGAAGTTGCCTTTTAATATGAAAGCTTTCATGTGGTTTATGTTGTGTCGGACAACACAGATCACAGAGACATCGCAGGGTCTGGGAATACAAATTCATCACAATGTTTAACTCTGTGGACACACAGACCCTGTGACATTTCAGTTTTTCTTGTTTAATAAATTTGCAAAAGTTTCTACATTTCTGTTTTTTTTGTCAAGATGGTGTGAAAGTATATGTTAATGAAAAAAATGAACGTTTTTGAATTTACCAAATGGCTGCAATGAAACAGAGTGAAAAATTTAAAGGGGTTTGAATACTTTCCGTACCCACTGTATATCGGGATAGCAGGAAAACTTGGCTCCTACGCTGCCCCTCAGGCTTGGGGGCCCTAGCTATCCCTAGCCTCAGTGATACCCCTAAAGGTGGAGATGCCTGAATCTGCTTCCTGGCCCTGCTCCTGAGCAGCCCTGATCTGATACCCTCTCCACTCTCTGAGGGGGAATAGGGACATGAGTGAGATTAAACCCACAAAAACAGACAGACAGGGGAACCACAACTCTGTCACATGGCATGTACACACAGAGGTATAAGACCACAAAAGATAAGGAGGAAAATAAGGGGTGCTTCACACACAGCGAGCTCGCTGCCGAGATCGCTGCTGAGTCACGCTTTTTGTGACGCAGCAGTGACCTCATTAGCGATCTCGCTGTGTGTGGCAATGAGCAGCGATCTGGCCCCTGCTGCGAGATCGCTGTTCGTTACACACAGTGCTGGTTCGTTTTCTTCAAAGGCGCTCTCCCACTGTGACACACAGATCGCTGTGTGTGACAGCGAGAGAGCGACAAATGAAGCGAGCAAGGAGCAGGAGCCGGCGTCTGACAGCTGAGGTAAGCTGTAACCAAGATAAACATCGGGTAACCAAGGTGGTTACCCGATATTTACCTTAGTTACCAGCCTCTGCAGCTCTCACGCTGCCTGTGCTGCCGGCTCCGGCTCTCTGCACATGTAGCTGCTGTACACATCGGGTTAATTAACCCGATGTGTACTGTAGCTAGGAGAGCAAGGAGTCAGCGCTCAGTGTGCGCGGCTCCCTGCTCCCTGCACACACAGCTAAGCGGTGTGCGCTGGTAACTAATGTAAACATCGGGTAACCATACCCGATGTTTACCTTAGTTACCAGTCTCCACAGCTTCCAGACGGCGGCTCCGTGCAAGCGCAGCGTCGCTTGCACGTCGCTGCTGGCTGGGGGCTGTTCACTGGTCGCTGGTGAGATCTGCCTGTTTGACAGCTCACCAGCGACCATGTAGCGATGCAGCAGCGATCCTGACCAGATCAGATCGCTGGTCGGATCGCTGCTGCATTGCTAAGTGTGAAGGTACCCTAAGAGTAGGGAGGAAACAACAAGATTACAGATAAGTTCCACAACCACTCCAAACAAAAAACAACATTTTCCAGATAGTCTGGGACACCAAAACACACAGACCAACACACTATAACCTAGAGCTGGCATAGGTAGAAGATTTTATCCAGCTTAAATATGAGAGGAGCTACTGTGATTGGATTCCTCACAACACGTGATCAGATGAGTCTAACAAGCAGGTCAGCAGAGGTTAAGTCTTGCTAGCCTGACTATGACTGAGCACACAGCAGGACAATGCCCGAGTCTGCCTGTATGGATCAGAAACACTAAAGAAACCATTGGGCGGAGCATCAAAATCTGCAAAGTGAACAGTGCCCGACGCCGTCATGACAGTTGATGAAGTTTGTGCAACAATCTGTGTGACACATATACACAAATTTAATTAAAAAAACTTAATGGAAGTTTTTTAAATGCAATGTGCTACAGATATTTTTAACCTGAATGCATAGTTCACTGCCTTTTTAGGCTAAGTTAAAATGTAACAGACAGAAGCATTTAAAATGCAACAGTAAAGGAAATAAGTAACCAAGCTTAGTAAAATACAATGCGTAATGCAGTCACTACTCTATACACAGTCAGATATCTATGTGTTGTCTAGAAATTCTACATATCTGTTTTCTACAGAACTACAAGAAAATGTTCCACTTACACAGAGGATCACCGACGTGGACTCACATATTCCAACACCAACTGTTAAATATGGGACTTGCGTCTCTGAAAATCCGGCAGCTTTAAATACTTCAGCAGCATAAAAATATACCTAAAAATCATTGAGTGTGTAAGAGATTGCTGAGCAAAGAGGGGGAGCAGTTGATTAGATACATGCTGTTTAGATTTTCTATATTTATGTAGGTAAGCATTAACATAGAATTATTACATTTTTACTGGAAGAGTTGTACAAAGTGAGTAAAATTCCTTTGATCCAATCTTAATCTTCTGGTTGCTCCCCAAACTCAAATACTCAAAGTATGTATCCATATTTGAATGTTGTAAATTTAGCACTACTGAAATTTGTGAGGTGCACTATTTGTCAATCAACTCTGCTTTACAATGATTTCATTTGTTCAGTATGTATTTTAAGGGGTACTTTGCACGCTGCGACATCGCTAGCCGATGATAGCGATGCCGAGCGCGATAGTACCCGCCCCCGTCGCACATGCGATATCTTGTGATAGCTGCCGTAGCGAACATTATCGCTACGGCAGCTTCACACGGACTTATCTGCCTTGCGATGTCGCTCTGGCTGGTGACCCGCCACCTTCCTAAGGGGGCGGGTTGTGCGGCGTCACAGCGACGTCACACGGCTGGCAGCCAATAGAAGCGGAGGGGCGGAGATGAGCGGGACATAAACATCCCTCCCACCTCCTTCCTTCCGCATAGCCGGTGGAGGCAGGTAAGGAGAACTTCCTCGCTCCTGCGGCTTCACACACAGCGATGTATGCTGCCGCAGGAACGAGGAACAACATCGTACCTGTCGCTGCAGTGAAATTATGAAAATGACCGACACTACACAGATCACCGATTTACGACGCTTTTGCGATCGTTTATCGGTGCAGCTAGGCTTTACACGTTGCGACGTCATTACTGGTGCCGGATGTGCGTCACTTTCGATTTGACCCCGACGACATCGCAGTAGCGATGTTGCAACATGCAAAGTACCCCTAACTATTAAAGGGAATCTGTTAGCAGGTTTTTGCTACCTCATCTGATTGCAGCATGATGTAGGCAAAGAGATCCTGAATGCAACGATGTATCACTTAGATTACAGGGTGCAGTGTTCTGAGACAAACAGAATTTTTAGATTTAGCCATGTAGCAAAGCTGAGAGAGCTGACCCGGCCCACACCAGGCTCTCAATATAGATTGTGCATTAACAGTAAAGGGTGCTTTACACGCTGCGATATTGCTAACGATTTATCGTCAGGGTCACGGTGTTTGTGACGCACATCCGGCGTTGTTAGCGACATCACAGCGTGTGACACGTACGAGCGACCTTCAATGATCCCAAAAGTGGTCAAAATCGTTTGAAACGGAGAGGTCGTTCTGAAACAAAAAATCGTTGCCTGCTTAGTAGCGATGTTGTTCGTCGCTCTTGCGGCACCATACATCGCTATGTGTGACACCGCAGGAGCGATGAACATCTCCTTACCTGCATCCACCAGCAATGCGGAAGGAAGGAGGTGGGCGGGATGTTACGTCCCGCTCATCTCTGCCCCTCCGCTTCTATTGGCCGGCTGCTTAGTGACGCCGCAGAGACGTCGCTATGACGCTAAACGCACCTCCCCTTGAGGGAGGGATTGTTCGGCGGTCACAGCGACGTCGCTGAGCAGGTATGTGTGTGTAACGCTGCCGTAGAGATAATGTTCGCTACGGCAGCGATCACACAATATCGCACACACGACAGGGGAAGGTGCTATCGCGTTCAACATTGCTAGCAATTGCTAGCATGTCACAGCGTGTAAAGCACCCTTAAGGGTATGTTCACACAGGGCTTTTTTGGTAAGTTTTTGCTGCGTTTTTTAGCTGCAGATTTACCTTGAATTTTTGCAAATCCATGCTAATAAAAAGCTGCTTTTTACAGTCCCAGCAAAGTCTGAGATTTCTGAAATCTCATGCACACACACAAACACCTGCAGATTTTTTCCTGACTGTTTTGACAAATAATAGTGCAGATTTCAAAGAATGAGCATGTCAATTCTTTGCAGCATTTTTGCAATGTGTTTTCATTGATACAACCCATTTTGTAGAAAAAAATTCACCAAAAACACAAGATGACTCAAAAGGAGATTTCCTGCAACAAGATCAGGTTTTGGTCAGGAAAAAAACCTAATCAAAAAAGCCCTGTGTGAACACAGGCTAAAGCAGGTTTTACACGCTACGAGATGGCTACAGCGATCTCGTTGGGGTCATTGATTTTGTGACGCACATCCTGCCGCTGTAGCGATCTCGTTGTATGTAACTCCTAGGAGCGATTTTGGATCGTTGCAAAAACGTCCAAAATCACTCCTCGTTGACATGGGGTCCATTCTCAAATATCGCTGCTGTCGCGTGGGCGAAGTTGTTCCTCGTCCCTGCGGCAGCACACATCGCTACGTGTGACGCCGCAGGAACGAGGAATCTCTCCTTACCTGCCACACACCAGCAATGAGGAAGGAAGAAGGTGGGCGGGATGTTCGTCCCGCTCATCTCCGCCCCTCCGCTTTGATTGGCCGGCCGCTTAGTGACGTCGCGGTGACGTCGCTGTGATGCCGAACGTCTCTCCCCCTTGAGGGAGGGATTGTTCGGCAGTCACAGCGACGCTGCCGACCAGGTAAGTGCGTGTGACGCTGCCGTAGCGATAATGTTCGCTGCGGCAGCGATCACCAAATATCGGCATAACGATAGGGGCGGGTGTTATCACGCTCGCCATCGCTAGCATCGGCTAGCGATGTCGCAGCGTGTAAAGCCCTCTTTAGGCAATGTGCGCACGCTGCATTTTTTTCTGACCACAAAGATGCAACGTTTTTGGAAAAAAAACGCACAAAAACGAATAAATAAACGCATGCTTTTTTGTGCGTTTTTATGTGTTTTTTGATGCGTCTTGCTGCGTTTTTCTCCATTACATTAAATGGGTGAAAAATGCAGGCGAAAAACGCAAAAAGAATTGACATGCTGCATCTTTGTGGTCACCACAAAAATGCAGCAAAAAAAACCCCTGCACTGTGCAGACAGCAAAAATTAAATCTCATAGACTTTGCTGGGGAAGGAAATTCATGCAGTTTTGAGACCAAAACTGCACCCAAAAAACACACAAAAAAGAGGCAAAAAGGGCAGCGTACACATAGCCTAAGGTGTCAATCAGAGAAAAGAGTGTGCTGGACTGCCCTGCATGAGACATTGTAGTCTGAGCACTGATAAGGGTCCTGATGCTTAAACAAACAGCAAACAAACTACTGATTGAACTGTGACCCTGAATTTTCTGTGTTAACCCTTGCAGCATGCTGGCTTCAGCTTACATAGCAAAAATCTGATGACAGATTCCCTTTAATGTTACACACCAAGCAACAATCACAAAGAGAAATTTGTTGTGAGATGCAACACTTAAGATTCTGCATTGATTTGGATCAGGGTCTTGCTTTAAGGAATTTATTTGCACAGTACTAAGTGGTGATATTTCACAAAGATATGCCATTACTTAGGGGTGCTTCACACACAGTGAGCTCACTGCCGAGATCGCTGCTGAGTCACGCTTTTTGTGACGCAGCAGTGACCTCATTAGCGATCTCGCTGTGTGTGACAATGAGCAGCGATCTGGCCCCTGCTGTGAGATCGCTGCTCGTTACACACAGCCCTGGTTCGTTTTCTTCAAAGCCGCTCTCCCGCTGTGACGCACAGATCGCTGTGTGTGACAGCGACAGAGCGACGAAATGAAGCAAGCAGGGAGCAGGAGCCGGCGTCTGACAGCTGAGGTAAGCTGTAACCAAGATAAACATCGGGTAACCAAGGTGGTTACCCGATATTTACCTTAGTTACCAGCCTCTGCAGCTCTCACGCTGCCTGTGCTGCCGGCTCCGGCTCTCTGCACATGTAGCTGCTGTACACATCGGGTTAATTAACCCGATGTGTACAGCAGCTAGGAGAGCAAGGAGCCAGCGCTCAGAGTGCGCGGCTCCCTGCTCCCTACACACACAGCTAAGCGGTGTGCGCTGGTAACTAATGTAAACATCGGGTAACCATACCCGATGTTTACCTTAGTTACCAGTCTCCGCAGCTTCCAGACGGCGGCTCCGTGCAAGCGCAGCGTCGCTTGCACGTCGCTGCTGGCTGTTCACTGGTCGCTGGTGAGATCTGCCTGTTTGACAGCTCACCAGCGACCATGTAGCGATGCAGCAGCGATCCTGACCAGGTCAGATCGCTGGTCGGATCGCTGCTGCATCGCTAAGTGTGAAGGTACCCTTAGCCATTAGTGGGAGGGTTGACTGCAGGGAATCCCATGATCTTTGGATTCTTTGCTGATTTTTATTGTATGGTCATACTTTGTGCCATCCAAATTCAATGCTACCCTACTTACTTACTGTAAATAGAGCGGTGTTGCAGTTCCCTGCACAGTAAGGGCCTGGAGCACCACTGTGCAGGAGAAATGCTGGAAAGACCTTTGCCAATTTGTTCTCGTGATCAGCGAAGGTCAGAGATCAATCGCCCTGATCAGAATACCGAGACCATCCTAGTGCGTTTCTAAAACATTAGATGTAGGTGTAGAAGAGGGAAATATTTCTTTAAAGGAATGTCCACTATTAAAATATTACTTTTAGACATATATATATAAAGGTAGCTCCCTTCTCTGTGTTGACTCATGCATGCCCAGAGAGGAGGCAGGCTGACCTATGGAAATGAGCAGTCAGTCTCACACATCACCTATGATATGCTGACAAAGAAGGCCATGGATGTGGAGTTACTGAAACGGTGACCAAAGTGAAATCTGGAGACTGAGGCACCATTGAAAACAGAAGTATATTGGTAAAGATTGTTTTTTTTTATAATCCTATCAAAATCAGTAGGAGTAATATTTTTCAAGTGGACAACCCATTTAATCACAAAAGTAAGTTTAGATGTTTTATAATTTCTTCCTCTAAGCAAAATTGGATGATATTAAAAGCCTGTGATACGATCGCTCCTATGGGATCTATCCTCAGACTGCTATTGATATCCAGAACTAAGGCGGGCTTTGCACACTAGGACATCGCAGGTGCGATGTCGGTGGGGTCAAATTGAAAGTGACGCACATCCGGCATCGCATGCGACATCGTAGTGTGTAAAGGCTCGATGATACGATTAACGAGCGCAAAAGCGTCGTAATCGTATCATCGGTGCAGCGTCGGCGTAATCCATAATTACACTGACGCGACAGTCCGATGTTGTTCCTCGCTCCTGCGGCACCACACATCGCTGTGTGTGAAGCCGCAGGAGCGAGGAACATCTCCTACCGGCGTCACTGCGGCTTCCATAGGATATGCGGAAGGAAGGAGGTGGGCGGGATGTTTACATCCTGCTCATCTCCGCCCCTCCGCTCCTATTGGCCGCGTGCCGTGTGACGTCGCAGTGACGCCGTACGACCCGCCCCCTTAATAAGGAGGCGGGTCGCCGGCCAGAGCGACGGTCGCAGGACAGGTGAGTCCATGTGAAGCTGCCGTAGCGATAATGTTCGCTACGGCAGTTATCACAAGGATATCGCCACTGCGACGGGGGCGGGGACTATCGCGCTCAGCATCGCAGCATCGGCCTGCGATGTCGCAGCGTGCAAAGTGCCCCTAAGAGCTCTCTAAAGTTCTTGAAATCCTTTTTGTAATGCTGAAACTTTTTTTTATTTCGCTCTGGAAATATGACGTTGTTTTGGATTAACATGATTTTCTTACATGAACTGTGTATGACATTCTCACTGCAGTTTCTTTTTAACTGTTTATTGTTTTTGTGTATATCATAGAATCATAGAATGGTAGAGTTGGAAGAGACTTCCTGGGTCATCTGGTCCAACTCCCTGTGGGATTCACAAAATCATCTGACACAGATGTCTGTCCAGTCTCATTTTCAACTTCCATTGAAGGGATACTCAGTCCCTGACCTAGAAAGCTAGTGTGAGGCAACCAGTCCAGACACTGGCACAGAGGGTGGGGGCGCAGTCTGACTGCAACCAATCACAGATGCTTCCACAGAGGGTGGGCGGGGAAGCAGTGCATTTTCATAAAGTTTAATGAGCTGACCCAGAAGCAGTGTGAAAGCCAAGTGGAAAATCGGTATGTATATTTGTCCTGCCAAACCAAAAAATGTAACATGTAATACTCTGAGAAGTTCATGTTCGGGGTCGCCTATTGCTAATAATATGATAAAATATACATCTTGATTAAATTATAATGTTTATAAGACGAAAATGAGGAACAGTCCTTACCGCGTTGATCCCGCATAGTTGTAGAGCTATGGTCAAGGCAACAAGCACATACAGCTGCCAACGTAGCGAAGGTTCTCTCAGCAATTCTCGGACAGTCAGACTACGACCACTTTTCCGAGAAGCCTGTTCCTGTAACATTTCATCAATCTCCTTTTGATGGTCTCGATCTCCCCATAGTTGTTTTATTGCTGGGTAGGAGAAACATAGTAATAAGGGCACAATAATTTGAGATTATTCTGATAAACTGTTTGATGCAATTTATTAGATCCACAATCGTTGAAGAATGTACTTTTAACCTGCAACCTTGCATATGCAAATGGGGCAGGACTAGTCCAGCATGGCGTCTCTTCCCCTGGATTAGTTCTGCCTCAGATCATCTAATCACACCCCTGGATGTGATTGACAGCCTACATAATAGTCCAATCATTATGGGGAATAAGTGCAGGCTTGTAATTGTGGCGCCCCTGAGGCTCCAGTCGTCACAGAGTATTGCACCTTATTTTAGGTGCGATATTCGCCTCGGGTAAGGAGGGGGTTAGTCACCCGTGTTCCACATTCACACCTTACATAAAGCTTAGGAGCCTTCTCACAGGGGAAGATGGCTCAGGGGAGTAGGCAAGTAGGCAGGGGAGTGGCCATCATGAGGCATGGAACTTCCCTGGTCACTGAAACCAGCCACCTGGGGGGTGGGGTCCACTTGGGGTAGAAGTAGGAGAAAACTCACACAATCTTCAGTCAGTCTACCCAGGCCACCAGTTCTGCGACACAAAACTTATTTGACACATTGGGGTTTTTTTGCCTTCCTCTGGATCAACATGTTAGGCTACGGGTTGAACTAGATGGACTTAGAGTCTCCCTTCAACCTTAAAAACTATGAAACTATGAAACTATGAAACCACTTCTCTTCTCTTCATGGGGATTGCCGCTTTGAGTGGAGCGCTCATCCCAGGTTCCTCATGGCTGGAAGGGCAACTCTGACAAAGGACCTCCTTCTTTCAAACACCGGTGACTGATTTTAACTTATCCGAGGTTGACGGGGCACATCACAGCGGGTGAGCAGCACAAAGAGTGAGTAAAGACACCTGGAACCGCAACCCCTGTGTGAGACTCTGATTTGCCGCCCCATGCTTCGGCAGCAACGGCCCTTGCCCCGTCCCCACCATCCTCTGTGGGGCTCGCTCCACTTGTGGGGAGCTGGACTATCTGAGCTGCGTTACCATCAGACCCGGAGGAGAGCGACATCTTGCAGGGGCAGCTAATTCCTGGCCGCACACCACGGGTGGCGCTGCAAAGCAAACCCCCATCCCCCTTGCACCTTCTTTTCATGTAGCCGACGGGGCCACAGAGCTGCGTCAGGCCATCCACAGCAACCCCACAAAATCACTGGCCCGGTGACGAGTAGCCCTGCAGGTCCCGTGGAGCGCTACATAATCACAGCTAAGGGGCTTGTCTAGTCTGGGGAAATAGACGCTCTATCGAACTAGTCCGTCTTAACTTGCACATGCTACACAGCAGTATAAAACTACATTTTTCAAAGATTATAGTATTATTAAATAAAGACGTGTGCACCCATATGGCTAGAATATGGGGACAGTCATTGGCCCGGACTGGTCTCTTTTAAGGAAATAAGCTTTATACTTACCTTTTATGCAGCCATCTTTGTCTTCTTTTTCCATTAAAAGGTATGGTGGGGACTCTGGAAAGAGAGGCAAAGTGACCATCTGAGCAAGTGCCCAGATGCCACTAAAAGCTAAGAGGAGAGGCCACTGAGACTCAATCCCTAGGATCTCCCTGGGGTAAGGACAAAATGGAAACAGGTCAGTCTATCTATCTATTAGGCATATTGCTATCAGGAGTACAATAAAACTAATAAAGAGAATAAAAATGTAATAGTTGAATATTAACATAAGCTTTGAACACAATTTTTCACTATAATGTAGACAAGCAAGAAATTGACAATAGTCAGTTTAATACTCACCTGAGCCCTAATATTTGCCCGGTCAATTTGCCAATTGTCACAAATATGGATAAACTGGTGTTAGTAAATCCACGCAATTTCTTGTCTGAAATCTCTCCTACGTACTGAGAGTGGATGTTGAGTCCAAGTCCTGAAGTAGTTAAATAAATATTATTATTATTTATTATTATAGCGCCATTTATTCCATGGCGCTTTACAAGTGCAAGAGGGTATACGTACAACAATCATTGACAGTACAAAACAGACTGGTATAGGAGGAGAGAGGACCCTGCCCGCGAGGGCTCACAGTCTACAGGGAATGGGTGATGGTACAATAGGTGAGGACTGAGCTGGTTGCGCAGTGGTCTACTGGACTGAGGGCTATTGTAGGTTGTAGGCTTGTTGGAAGAGGTGGGTCTTGAGGTTCCTCTTGAAGCTTTCCACGGTAGGGGAGAGTCTGATGTGCTGAGGTAGAGCATTCCAGAGTATGGGGGAGGCACGGGAGAAATCTTGTATGCGATTGTGGGAAGAGGAGATAAGAGAGGAGCGGAGAAGGAGATCTTGTGAGGATCTGAGGTTGAATGCAGGTAGGTACCGGGAGACTATATTTCATAAAAAAATCATACCTGCATTAATGCCATATAGAAAGCGGGCGATCAGAATCATCTCAAAAGATCTGGCAGTGGCACTGAGGCCCATCAATAATGCTGCAGCTATGGGGATCACATCACTGCACAGCTGGCATCTTTTCCTGTAATAATGGAGGTATTAATAATTGTGCCGTTAGTAAAGCTTGTGATTAGCCTCGTTTGTCTATGTACAGTGATGTTTGCAGCCAAACACTGGCCTCACCAATATAAAAGAGACCACTGAGGCCAAAGATTGGCTAGAGATGTGATGGGCTTTATACAAGCATTGGGAGCTAATGTAAACTGTATGCCGGTGAGGATTTCAATTATCTTGGACAACCGTTTTAACCCCTTTACATCCAATGACGTACCTGTATGTCATTGACTGTGTCCCCGCCTTTGATGCTGGCTCACATGCTGAGTCCGCATCTTTCCTAACACTTGACAGCTGATTTAATCAGCCGTCAAGTGCCTCTAACAGCCACGGGTGGATCTGAGATCCATTCACAGCTGTTCAGCAATTTAATGCTGCTGTCAATCTCTGACATTTAACTCACACTGACAACAAGCCTGTCACTAATCTCGCAAATTGGCCCTCCGTCACATGATCACGGGGCGCTAATGTATTGTCATGACAGCCGGGGGTCAGCTGATTACTCCTGTGTCTGTCATCACGATGCTCTTGTGAACACTGGCTGTGAGCCAGCATTCATATGAGATCGTGATTTGTGCTATACAGAGCAGTGCTGATGCACTGCTGTGTATAGCACTGATAATCGGGTGATCGCAGCCTTAAGGGGACTATTAAATACAGTAAAAAGTAAAAAAAAAGTATTATGAAATAGAAAAACAACGCAAAAGTTCAAATCATCCTTCCTTTTGCCCAATTAAAAATAAAACAACTAAAAAAATAAAGAATACACATATATTGTATCGCTATGTTCAGAAATGTCCTAAATCAAAATATCAAATACTTGTCAATTAATCTGGTCGGTAAATATCAAAATATAAAATACCTGTCAATTAATCTGATCGGTAAACGGCAAAATGAGAAAAAAAATAAGAATGCCAGAATTAAGTTTTATTTCTTCGCCGCAACATTACAATAAAAGGCGATTTAAAAAAGTCAACTCAGTGTGCAAAATATAATCCCATACACAAGATGGCAAGTAAAGCAAATTTCTTTTTTTTTTTTTTAAATTCTGAATTTTTTTTCACCTCACCACTCAAAAAAAATCTTTGCTTTTGTTATCTATATACTTGTACTGACCTGGGGAGTCATAATGCCAGGTCATTTGTACCCTTTAGTGAATATGGTAAATAAAGAAAGCAAAAAACATTGTTTAATTGCTCTCTCTTTTGCAATTTCACTGCACTTGGATGTTTTCCTCTGTTTTCTAGTACAATATGGGGCAGAATGAATTGTGTAATTGAGAAGTACTAAAATGAGTAAGTCCAGCTCACCCCGGAGACTGTTACAATTGTCGTCAGTAAGAAGCACGGAATCCGGCTTCTGCTCAGCGCTATACACAGGTGAAGGAAATGAGTGATCCAGTGAATATACTCGTCACGTTTCAGAGCGTCTTGTTCGAAACGCGTCTGGTGTTGGTCGCACAATTCGTCTTGGACCTGCTGTATCACGTTTCAATGCTTGTTATGGAGATTGATTTTAACAATGGTTTTCAATTAGGCCCTGTGCACACACTGCGTTTTTTGCCGTGGATTTGCTGCAGTTTTTGCTGCACAAATACTGCAGAAAATGTTCAGAACCTTTCTGCAGTCCTTCCCCAGCAAAACCTAAGGGAAAAGAAAATGCTGTGCGCACAGTGTGTTTTTTACGTATACGTTTTTGCTGCAGAATTTCTATAGCAAAAAGAATGAGCGTGTCACTTAATTTCTGCAGGTACCTGTGGTTTTTGCCACAGATAATGGTAAAAAACCGCAGGGACCAACCTGCGGAAAAACCGCGGCAAAAGATTGGCAAAAACGCGGGTGCGGTTTTACCGTGGTTTTTAAGAAAATGTAAATTCCCAGTGCGCACAGGGCCTTATGAAACCGGATTTTATTCAAAGATGCCTGGAAGTTGGATCACTCATTTCCTTAATATTGAAAAGTACAACTAATGCTACAAAAAACAGTCATACAGCTATATTGACAAAGGAAATAAAAACTTCATGGCTCTTGGAAGGGGAGGAAAAAAATGAAAAATTGCCCTGGGGTGAAGGTGTTAAGGGCAATTTGCATGGGCCAATAATTGACTAGCCAATCGTTCCCTGATTTTTGGCAAATATACCGTAATTATGGGAGTTTATATATAGCACATGTAAGATATGGTGCCGACAATATGCAAACTGATTGAGGCCAAAGGATCATATTACCAATCATTTGGTCTCATACAGTTTGCAGGGACCCATATAACGCCCTCTTCACATGTCAGTGATTCTGGTACATATGTTGCAGTTTTTATATGTACCAGAATCAATGACATATGCAGACCCGTTAAAATCAATGGGTCTGCGCACACATCAGTGATTTTTCACTGATGTGTTTTCATACGGTGTACATGAATGTCCGTGTGTTACACACGCAAACAAGTCTGTTTTTTTCCGGCATCACTGATGTCCCACGGACCTCACAGTGGTGTGATCCGTGCAAAAAGTACCAGAAAAAACATGTACATTTAAAATAAAAAGCTTTTTAAACTCACCTGTCTCCAGTGACGCTGTCTTCAGCCGCTGCTGTCTCTGCTTCCAGACCGGATGAGTATAATCCTGATCTGCGTGTATTATCACAGATAGCACACGGAGATCACACATGTGCCAAAATCACGGCACACGGAGGGATCTACACACCTTTTGTGTGTGTGTGTTTTTCACTGACGTGTGAAAGAGGCCTAAAATGACTGTAAACGGGTGCCAGTCTTTACTTGTTATGGGTTGAATTTTGCCGATGTTAACTGATCTTTTCCTATTAACTTTTGCAAAGTGAGTAAAGAGAAGTGATATGTGATTTGATTTTCATGTCATTACCTTTATGTATTCTGAACCATATACTTACTTTCCATATTTAGAAGCTAAATGCCCAGTTCCCAGAGAGCCCAGCAGCCCTCCAATGCAGAAACTTGATACAATAAAAGACCAAAATAATCTTAAACTGTTTTCGGTAATTGGTAGGTGATAGCGATGTATCCACGTGTCATTGATAAACCTCTTTACAAACTAGAAGAGAATTACCAAACAGTCATTAAAATGTACATGCGCTTGACTTACAATATTTTATAGATCACTTATTCTTTGACACTGGTCATTTGCTGTACATCAATAGTCATAGTCATGTGGTGGTAGATGCTTCATTGGTGCTTTAAAAGATCATTTTCCTAGTATTTTAATGTCTAACAAATAGAACTGCATTAGTTCTTATTTTCATTTGTATACAAGAAAGGACCGTATTATGCACCTTAGGGATTCCGTTACTTTCTCACTAATTGCTAAACATCGATGTATGAACGTAAAATAATGTGCATGTCCCTATTGAATAAAAGGTAGACTTACTATTCACAATTTATGTATGTATAGTTGCCGGTAACAGTTTTAAAACCAACACAATTTTGGCTTTCACATAGTTTGCTCCTTCATTTTTATAGTCGTACTTTGCATTAACTCTATTTTTGTTATGAAGAGTGATCAGATGAATTGCAAAAAAATACAGGTATTCTTTGTAATAAAAATGACCTTAATCACAAAAAACCTATTCTCACTGAATTTTAGCTCTGCCACAAAATGAACTGCTTACATCATTTCAGTGATCTTCTCATTTGCTCAAGAGAAAGTGTTAATGAGGACTAGGCAGCTGATATCATTTTGTCTCGGTAAGTGAATTATAAGAGCAGACTAGTGGGTTTAAAATGGGACTGGTGCTTGAAATCAGTGTTCTTGTCTGTTAACCATGGTTACCTCCAAGGAAGAATGCGCAGTTATTACTGCTTTGAATCAAAAGGGCTTGTTAGGCAAGACAGTGCTGATCGTAAGATTTCCCCTAAATCAACCATTTATCGAATCATCAAGAACTTCAAAGAGAGAAGTTCAATTTGTGTGGACAAGGCTTAAGGGCTTGTTCGCACGTAGCTGCTGAAATTTCTGCAGCGATTTGACAGCACATGTGCGCTTCAAATCGCTGCAGAAACACTGCGTAATGGATGCAGTGTTTCAGCAGAATAAAAGCCAATTTCATGCGCTATGGCTGCTGCCCCCACCATAGACGGAGTGGGAGCAGCATCCAAAGTGCACAAATTAATTGACATGTTGCTTTTTTGTACGCACAGATTTGAGTAAAAATTTTGGCATCCAAATCGCTGCATTAAAAAAAGCTACGTGCCCACGTATCATGCACAATCTTCAAAGATTGTGCAGGGGACACATGACGCATGCTTTACGCTGCAGTGCAATACGCAGCATAAATTCATGCAATTACGCAACGTGTGCACGAGCCCTTAAGGTGTCCAAGAATCTCAAGCATGTGTCAGTATCATGACCACTGAGGAAGGATTCTCCGGTCGTGATGGTTAGTATACCCAACTTAACCTAAAATAACACACCGACTGCATATGACTTGGTTAAACAAATTGGCCACAGCAGCCTTTATTACCTATTATTAACATACTAACACAAGGGGGCGCCGCCCAACGGGCGACCCCAAACACACAATAATAGGTAACACATAATAAACAAAACATGAAAACCTTATGTAGGCCCGATCCAGAAACCAATTCCTACGCCAATATCCCTGGCCGCAACACTCCGACCCAGAGATGAGGTATTAATCACCCCACGGATTAATACCCCCCAAACTTTGCAGAACCCCGTGCCTGCAATTTACCGGAACCCGGAGACACCATACCCAGACAGTGCCTCTCGGTCCAGCTACCAATCCCTTACAACCGCTTCTGGACCAGACCTACCCCCGCTGCTGCGACTAACATACATCCCTTTCAACATTGGTTTTTTTTTTTTTTTTTAAATATTACCTTTCCCTTTTTTTTTTTTTTTTTTTTGAACATAGCTAAAAACAAAACGCCTTCACAAACCACAAAGGGAGGGTGGGCGGGAATCTGTCGCCGTCCGGAGTCAAAAAGGGGAGGTAAGACCCCTCCCCATTACTTATATACTTCCCCCCCCTCCCCTATAGGGACCCTTTCTCCACCAATCCCCTATATCCTCCCATAATGCCCTATTTCAACTTTATTAACCCCCTCACTCCCTTCCTTCCCTCTGGTCATGTCGCCCCTCCCCCCTATGGGGTCCATGGCTTTCTTGACCACTGAGGAAGGATTCTCCGGTCGTGATGGTTAGTATACCCAACTTAACCTAAAATAACACACCGACTGCATATGACTTGGTTAAACAAATTGGCCACAGCAGCCTTTATTACCTATTATTAACATACTAACACAAGGGGGCGCCGCCCAACGGGCGACCCCAAACACACAATAATAGGTAACACATAATAAACAAAACATGAAAACCTTATGTAGGCCCGATCCAGAAACCAATTCCTACGCCAATATCCCTGGCCGCAACACTCCGACCCAGAGATGAGGTATTAATCACCCCACGGATTAATACCCCCCAAACTTTGCAGAACCCCGTGCCTGCAATTTACCGGAACCCGGAGACACCATACCCAGACAGTGCCTCTCGGTCCAGCTACCAATCCCTTACAACCGCTTCTGGACCAGACCTACCCCCGCCACAGGACAGGACACGTGACACTTTACGTGGCCTGGACCCGCCACACACCCAAGGCTTGCTCCACGCCATCAGGCAAACCCAGGGCCCATAAATCGGAACCAATATCATTAAGGTGAACCCCATCACTCCTCCTAAACTGCCACTTCGGCGACTCCAGGTCCACGTGCCTCACCACAACACCGCCATTTTTCCGCACAAAACGCGCAACCACCCTGTTCACTTGAGCCCGGGCGCGGTTAAGCTTTTCCACCGACCGGGCCCCCCTCCACCATAATCTGGCCACAATATCCGACCACACCACTATCAAGCCCGGATACCGTGTCCATAAACGCAAAAAGGTCCATCTTAGTGTCCCTGATCAGATCGCGGGATGCCCGCGAACCCAGGTCATTCCCCCCCCACGTGCAACACTAACACGTTCGGAGGTCTGACCATCCTGTAATAATATTCGAACTCCGGCACGACCCTGCACCATTCCATGCCACGCACTCCAATCCACTTGACCGACGCCAGCGATCCGTCCACACCCAACTGCCGACCATTTTGGACGAGCGTCAGCCCAACGGGCCCCCCCCAGAAAAACGACAGAGTGCCCCAAAACCCAGATCAGACACACTCCCATGATAAAAGAAACAACTTTAACAAACAACAGCGCCATTCCAAATTGCCCAAGGAACAACAACCCCCAACAGCAACACAAACAAAAACTCCAACCGAAACCTCAATGAGATAACAACTGTGGGCGCACATAACCCCGAAAACGATAGGACTCCCACCGACCAATCCATCTCACCACGTAATCTCCAAGGCCCCAACGAGAAGCCTCCATCGCTGCCCTGATCCCAAAGGAATGAGACCCGTAATCCTCTGGGCTCTCCCCCGCCCAGCGCAGACAACTCCTCAGCACTGCTACAAAACTGGTAACGAGACAACCAAGCCCAGTCTTCGTGACACAACAGCGGGCCCGGAAGACCGCCCCGCCATCCACAAACGTACTCACCACCTGCACCGGGCACAACTCATCCCCTCGCACCGCATACAACACTACCAACATGCCTCGACCCATCTGTTCCATTTTGGACCGCCGGAGCCGACACTCCACTCTCTGTCCCACTACCGACACACCCTCGGATAGCAATAACCGCCCCCATTAACCCTAGAAGGGCTCACCAACTCCCCAATCCAAAAACCCCGGAAAAGCTAACACAAAAGCGGCTTCAAACAGTACCGTCTCATATGCTGAGACACAAAGAACCCGCAAACCATCCACAAATCGCCGTAACAAGTCCAACGAAATGGGACGCCTAGCGTCCCGCACCTTTACCCCTTTCTGAAAACCCTTCAAGGCCTGCCGCACGCGGAAATCCCGCGAAACGTCTTGCTCACCCCTAACCTTTAACCAGAAGGCCACTGCCCCACAGCCGATGCTGACCTCCCAGCCTTAAAATCCTCACTCACCAATGCCAAGAGCGCCAATAAATAATCCCCTCGCCCGTTGCCAACATCGCTCCCAGCACTGCCTGCCACTCAACCCACACTTTTGCATAACGGCACCAAGTCACCTCGGTTACAAAATTTCTAATCAAGCCCACAATCACTGCCTCACCAGGCTCCCCAAGTCCTCTGGACACACCGCTCCAATCTCGTCCGCCCCCGGCCTTAAGTCCCGAAACCTGTGGAACTGAAAACGAGATAAAGCGTCAGCCACCCCGTTATCCACCCCCGGCACATGTTTTTCAACCACATGAATATTCCACAGTAAACACTTGAGCACCAAATGCCGCAGATATGCCACTACCAGTCCAAACTTCGCTGACATGTTTATTGCATGCACCACCGCCTGATTATCGCAATGAAAGCACACTTTACGTCCCGAAAATTGCGACCCCCACAATACCACCGCCCCCACGATTGGAAACAACTCCCGCAGGGCCAGATTTTTTTTACCAGGCCACTCTGCCGCCATTCCTCAGGCCACTTCCCAATGCACCAATGTCCCTGAAAATGGCGCCGAAACCCGCCGACCCGGCCGCATCCGTATACAGCTCCAGCGCACCCTTAGGCACCGCCTTCTCCAACCACAAAGCTCGACCGGTAAAACGCCTCAAGAAGACATCCCAAACCAAGAAATCTTCCTTGATCTCCCGCGTGACCCGCACCAAATGCCCCTAGGACCGCACGCCTGCCGTAGCCGTCGCCAACCTCCTGGCGAAAACACGTCCCATTGGCATAATCCTGCATGCAAAATGCAGCTTCCCGAGCCAAGACTGTAGCACCTTAAGCCGCACTTTTTTTTTTTTTTTTTCGCTGCCAGCATCGCCGCAACTGCGCTCCGCAAATCCACAATCTTGTCCTCCGGCAACCTACATTCCATAGCCAGAGAGTCAAGTCACTCCCCAGGAACCGCATAACCGGCGCCGGCCCCTCCGCTTTTCTTGCGCCAAATGGATCCCAAAACGATCCGCCATTCTCTGCAAGGCGAACAACAAACCAGCGCACACCATGGAACCCGCCGGACCAACGCACAGAAAATCATCCAAATAGTGGATAATGGAGGACAAGCCAGACACGTCCTGCGCCACCCACTCAACAAAGGAGCTAAACACCTCCAAATATGAACAAGAAATTGAACAGCCCATAGGCAAACAACGATCCCCATAAAACTTTCCCCCCACCAGCACAACCCAGAAGGTGCTGACTCTCCGGATGCACCGGCAATAAACGAAACGCCGCTTCTACATCCGCCTTTGCAATCAATGCACCGCGTCCCGCCGCCCGTACCAAATCCAGCGCTTTGTCAAATGAGACGTAGTACACCGCCGACAACTCCGGCGCGATGCCATCATTCCCCGACGACCCCTCCGGAAATGAAAGATGATGAATGAGCCGAAATTTGTTCGGCTCCTACTTTGGCACCACCCCCAGCGGGGACACCACCAGATTACTGCACGGCGGGCTCTCAAATGGGCCCCCCATCCTGCCCAGCTCAGCCTCTTTACCCAACGTCTCACCCCCAACCATAGGGTGGCCCTTGCCGACCGTAAGTTACGACAAACCAGAGGCAATGCCTCAACCGCCGACGGAATCTGAAAACCGTACAAAACCAAACCACAAAAGCGACGCCGCTGCCCCGTCCGGATACCTACTTAAAACGGCGCCATCGCCCCTATTTTCACCAGCGTCCTCCCTTTTACCAGATCCGTCCCTGGCCTTGCCTCTCCCTTTCTTAAAACATTTGGACAAACTATGTCCCCCCCCCCCCGCAGCCGGAGCACTCATGATGTAACCTACACGCTGCACCAAATTTTTACTGGCCTTCGTTAAATTGCCAGCACCAATCCCTTTTTCTGGATACCCGAGGGCCCGGCTCCCGCCCCCCCGGCGCCCCCACGAAAGGGCTGGCTCGGGGCCGCCATTAAACGCATCCATAAGGAAATGTCCTCATGGTCCCACCGCAAGCCGGGCCGCAACGCCGTCCGCTGCCTAAACTGCTCAGCATACCGCAGCCATGCCAAGCCCCCATACGTGCGATACGCCTCCCCGATTGCATCCGTATAGCCAAACAGAGCCGAGCAAGGCTCCGGCTCCTTTCCCCTATCACGCTGGCCAAAATTACGAACGCCTGCAACCAATTGGAAAAAGGAACGAGGAATGAGCCTATAACGGCGTTTTTCTTCCTCCTCCTTTTCCTTCTCGGAATCGCTCGGCTTCACCCTGCTTAGGTTAAATTTCTCCAGGGGTAGTAGGGAAAATCTCTCCACCTACTCTCCTTTCCAAATGTTTTGTTTTTTTTTTGAGGTGCGCCCCTAGCGGTCCCTCAAAGCACACCTACACCTCGCTCTTCGCCCTATCATCCAGCCGCACCACCTCATCCTCCTTTTCCATCACCTGTTTTGTCGCCCACGGACTCCACTACTCCGCTAACTGCACCCGCCCCCACCGGCGCCTTCTCGCCATTGGCCGCTGCTGCGCCATCCGCCGCTGACCCCGTCCAGGCCGCCGCCACCAGCGCTCGCGCTAAACTCTGCAAAAAACCCCCAGCAACTGACTAAGTAAAGCTGACCCCTCTGGCGCTGCCGTACCCGCAGCCACCTCCCCAACACCAGCACCCCGCGCCGCAAGCAATGCCGAATCCACGGCTAGCTCACCCGACCGTGACGCAGAGATAGAAATCGAAACTGTGACGTCCTCTGCCATCTGCTCCTCTGGTTCGTCCCCCCGACCTGAGGGCTCGTTCTTCTTCCTTGCTGTAGTCGTCCTCCAACTGTCCCAGCCCCAGAGGACGCAGCCGATGCGCCCCCTCCACCACGGCCGCCCTCCTGGGCCGCCGCGTGGGCACTGTGCGGCGACAGCCCACAAGACCGTCCTGTCCCCTGGGCCGCCGCCAACCGCATCCTCTTCCTGGAGGAGCCTCTCCCCGGGCTTGGGGGGCTCCCCACCGTCGCTTCCTGCCCTCCAGGGCCTCCGACCGGGACCTCCCGCTGGGTCCTCCCCCGCCCGAGGGAGACCGCGGCCGCCGGACGCAGTGCTGCTGACCTGAGGGACCTGGCAGTCGCAGCAGGGCTCCCGCCGTCCCTCTTTCTCTCCGCAGCCTCGCAGGTATCCTGGTGGCGCCTGCCCACCCGGTCCCCCCGCTGGCTGCCTGCGCCCGGCCCCCCCCTCCCCCCCTGTCCTCGGGGGGGGGTACAGCTGGCCTCCATCATCCGCTGGGCCCGCACCTATATAGGAGCAGCCGCCGGGACGTGCCCCACCGCCGGGGGCCCGGCATCCACAGCAGGCCCCAGGCCGGACACGCCCCCTCTCCGTGCCTCCGATCCACGCTGGGCACGGCCCGGATCCCGGGCTGCCGCCGGCCTGCCAAATCTAGCCCGAGGCCTGGGACCGGAAGTAGGCCCCAGGCCGGGCCCGCCTCCATCCAGGCCACCGCTGGCCTCAGTCCATCGCCGGGCTCGCTCCCGGCCGGGAGACGCCGCTGGGCTCTGCACTCCAGCCCGAGGCCTGACATCAGAAGAAGGCCCCGGGCTGGCCACGCCCCCTTCTCGGCCGCCGCGGCCTCGCCGGAGATTCCTCCCGGCGGCCGGGGCAGACGCTGGGAGCTGCTGCCGCCCGCCCCGCCGCGGAGGGTCCCGAGGGGGGGCTCTCGCTGGGCCTCCTCGCCCCCCCCCCCCTGCGCCCGGAGAATACCTGAACGGGGGCCTGGAACGCCGCCCGCGGCTAGAGGGGGAGCGAGGGGCAGGTGCCGACGGGAAAACCCAGGCAGCCCTGACGTGGGACTGCACTGCCCGGGCCCCGTGCACCGCCATCGCCGCTCGTATCATCTGGTCCCACTTCTGAGGGTCCGCCACGTCCACGCTGCCGACGTCCTGGTCCTGGGAATCTGTCGCCGTCCGGAGTCAAAAAGGGGAGGTAAGACCCCTCCCCATTACTTATATACTTCCCCCCCCTCCCCTATAGGGACCCTTTCTCCACCAATCCCCTATATCCTCCCATAATGCCCTATTTCAACTTTATTAACCCCCTCACTCCCTTCCTTCCCTCTGGTCATGTCGCCCCTCCCCCCTATGGGGTCCATGGCTTTCTGCTCCTAAAAAGGATACACCTTCAAGATTGGTTCAACACCAGTGCATAGGTTGCTGAGGATTAGCAGTAGGCAGGTGTCAATGTATCTGAATTTATATATAGTGAAAGCTGCATACCAAATTTAGAGAAATATGAATAAGCATAACTGCTCTATCTACAATGCTTTTTCCATCATGATAAGGACTATGCCACTAGACAAAATTGGCTTCATGAAAAACAGTGGCATTTTTTGATCCATAGCCAAGAAACTCCCCAAATCTTAAACCTACTGAGAACTAATGGTCAATCGTCAAAAAGTGGATGGACAAATAAAGAAATTGTGATAAACTCCTAAAGTACTGATTAGGCAAGAATGGGTTGTCATCTGCCAGGATTTGTCCCAGGAGCTAATATTCAGCATTGACAGCTGAAGTCTTAAATAATAAAGGACCACGCTGTAAATATTGCATCTTTACATCAACTTCATGTATTTGTCACTAATGTGTAAAAAATTATGTAATGCTTATAATTATACTTGAGTAACCATAAAAAAAAATTGACTAAAAGATCAAAAAACATCCAAGCAGCAAACTGAGAAAAACAAAATTAATATCAGATGCAGATAGTGAAATTTCAGAGTTATTCTATATTATTAGTGATGAGTTTTCTATAGTGAGTATGGACCTAAAATGCCACCAGTGCTATGAATCACAGGTAGTGAAATAGCCCCTGTGAGTTTGGAGATACAAGGCATTATTTGTCAAAAGACTGGTTGACATAGATGGCACTGTGCCTGGGAGAGTTGGAGGCACTGAACACCATCTATGTACTGTACATCATGAGATGGCCTCACCCTTCCTACGCAATGGGAAATATCTCAAGTCTTCATCTGCATCAAAATTTGGGACAAGAAACATCTTCAATATCCAAATAGGATTGTTTTTATTGACTTTAAAAGTTTGAACATAGCTGAAAGATTAAATATATTTTTGGTGCCTTATGGATTCCTTTCCTTTTCTACAGGTAGAGTGTTTTTCATTTTCCCTGTTTCCCTCAAGCAGAAAAGCTAGATACATTTACAGTTCGAGTCAAGGAGTCACGCTCAGGGATGAGTTCTGTACTGACCTGAGAAGGAGAGTTCATGATGGATATTTGAAAACCATATTGAAAAGATCCTCCAATTCCTAATACAAATATCAGCATGAATAGTCCACGGTATTGTACCTAAAAAACACAATTAAACTAGTAAAGTAAAAATATGAATATTACGTTGATGTGGTGGTTTATGAATAGGTCATAAGGAATAATATTGGTGTTGTTCGGCCATTATCCATGTTTCCAGTGGGGGGAGGGGAGTATCCCACTACCAAACTACCAAGCATCTCTTGCAGTGGGTGTCATGCTCTCGGTCTCACCGCACCACTCACCACCCGTCGCACCAACCCCTGGGGTCCCCGCTCCCCACCGAGCCCGCTCTCCTGCTACCCCGTCCAGACCTTTTCCCCGTCTGCTCCGGCTCCGCGCCACTCACTCACTGCAGCTACCTGCGCGCTAGCGTCCTGCCTCTCCTCTTGTGGTCTCGGCTCTGACTTCCGGGTTGCGGCCCTCACACATGCACACTAGGGGGTGTGCGCGTGTACTCACCTAGACTTAAAGGGCCAGCAAAGCTGTCCAGAATATCACTAATAAATAACCTTGGGTATTTAAGACTTGCTACTCCCCTTGGCCAGTGCTTGTTCAACGCGTCCCTGTAGCTTGTCTCTTGTACTAGTTGTTCATGTCCCTCTATGTCTGTGCTTGGTGTAACTCTGTCTCTGCTTGCAGACCCTGAGTACAATTCTGAGCACACACTCCAGCCTGATCCCAGTAACCTGGACAAGTCTCCGGTTCTGGACTTCAGCCTGATACCGTTAACCTGCACCAGTCTCCAGTTCTGGACTTCAGCCTGATTCCGTTAACCTGCACCAGCCTCCGCCTCTGGACTTCAGCCTGATCCCGTTAACCTGCACCAGCCTCCACTCCTGGACTTCAACCTAACTCCTGTGAGCTGCACCAGTCTCAGTTCTGGACTTCTGCCTGATCCTGTTAACCTGTACCTGGTCCAGATCAGATCCTGAATCCAGTAACTCTTGCTGATCCCGGCTTCCGTGCATCTAGGCCCTCTGTGGTTTAGCCCGACAGTCCCTGTATAGGGGTTCGCTCAAGGCGTAGTCGCAGGGGAGTCTGGTGCATGGTACAGTGGGTCGACTCCCAGGACTATCCTTACAGTGGGTGACTTCTCTCCCAAGAAAACAAAAGCATCTTGTGTTAAAATGTAACAAGTTAAATCATCTTGTTGATGTTTGGGAAAATTTAAGAGGCCACCATAAATATTAGATGGGGGGGCCCGGTCTCACTAAAAATAGTACCGTAGATGTGGATAGATTTTTTTTAAATGTGTATTGGAACATTTAAGGATTCTTCAAATTAGCAAATGTCTGTGCGAAAATAAATTGCCTATTCTCCTGTATTTCAAATAATACTCACCCATTCCAGTCTATACAAAAAAATGGAATCCCATAGAATCATCCATATTGGATCCAAATTTTTGGGGTGAAAATTGAACAATTTTTCATACCCTTCTTGAAACCTGGCCTACGGATGAATAAATCATATACTGTAGCCTCAAAAGACGATGGTAACTTTTTCCTTAATTTAAGGGCAGCTTTAGATAAGGATATGAATAATCAGATGACTTTCATCCAGACAAAATGGACAATTGTCATCCATGTACCATCTGTGTGTGTGTCCTTGTGTTATCCATATGTCCATTTTTTACAATACTGTCATCTGAACAGCCCTATTAAATAACAGTGGTTTGCTATCTGTGTGCTATCCGATTATCACATTGACTTCATCACATAGAGTGGTTATGTATTGGCAACTGCCTCACTCTACCTTATTCTCCGGTTTTGATAAATCTTTCCCATCATCTATTCTATGGTAATAGTCACTGGACCTGTCTACTCTCCACATTAATGCTCTGTAGCTTTACATCAGTGCTTCTGCTTTCTAATGAGAATGAATACTTACCAGTTCCTTCATCCATGATGACATTGTGGAAGTGTTGGGGCAGCTCTATTCCTTGTCTTGTCTCTGGGCACTGCAGACTTCAAAAGAAGGTTCTAGTCAAGAAGTTGAATGAAGTTAAATTTTTACATCTACTTGGTTATGGAGACCTTTGGATTAGATATTTCAGTTGAAGATTTGGGACGTGATTTGTTATTTTTTACATGACTTGCAGTTACATCATGTGCTGCATATTTTTAATGTATTTATGTAAGCTAAAGGACAAGTGTTAGAAAGCTTTATATTTTCTTTACATGAGACCTGCTAAGTTTTTATCTAAGAAGTCTTTCTGTGATAGTTCTGCTTCTGTGGACATACTGGAAACTTTATACATTTTATTATTTTTGCTTTGCAATACTATTTGGTACTTTGTTCTTAACTTAGATAAAGGATTATGGATAACATTAAAACCTATCCTCAGTGTATGTATATAGGACTGACTGAAATAGTGGACAGCTGTGCTCAACTATCTCTGATAGTTCACACATGTAGCCACAACTAAGGATAAATGGACCCGTGGATAGAGATGGGTGAACCTGCAGATGTTTGCGGGTCCGGTTGAACTTGAAAAAACAAAATCTGGTTTGGGACTGGACTTGAACCTGAAAATTGTGCTTGCTGTAAAATGGTGGTAGAAAGGGCTAGGGAGGCTGCAAAGCAGCTGTCACATTGCATTCGAGTCCGCTCATTACCTCTCTCACATATTCACTGCTTCTGCGCCCACCATCAGTCCTAGCATCTGTGATTGGTTGCAGTCAGACCACGCTCCCACCCTGTGTGACAGCATCTGTGATTAGTTGGACTCACACACGGTGTGTGTGGTGTAAAATAAAAAAATAAAATGGAGTAAGGTCCTCCTATATTGTGATACCCAGCGCAGATAAAGCAGACGGCTACAGGCTGCAGCCCTGAGCCTCGTGCTCATCTTTGCTGTGTATCAAAATAAAAGGGACCCTATTTGGCTTTTTTAAAATTATTTAAATAAATAATTTTAAAAAATGGCCTGTGGTCCCCCCCTCGGCTTTTGTGTTTATTTCTTTTCACTTACAGATTAGTAATGGGAGGGTCTCAAAGACGCTTCCCATTACTAATCTAGGGCTTATTGGCAGCTGTGAGCTGTTATTAACCCTTTATTACCCCAATTGCCACCAGGGCAATTGGGATGAGCCGTGTAAAGTTCTGAGATTGCCACATCTAATGAATGCGGCAATCCTGGGTGGCTGCAGGCTGATATTTTTAGGCTGGGGGTGCCCAATAACCATGGGACTCCTGAGCCTCAGAATACCAGCTCCCAGCTGTTGGCTTTATCATGGATGGGTATCAAAATTGGGGGGGAAAGCAAGCCTGTTTTTTAAATGATTTATTTAAATAATTTTATGAAAAGCCGCATGTGGTTCTTCTTATTTTGATACACAGCCAAGATAAGTGCACAGCTGGGGGCTGCAGCCTATAGCCGTATGCTTTATCTGTGCTAGGCTGTATGGCAATTTGTTTTAAAATTTATTTTTACACCAATTTAGATGGCGACACATTGCCTCTGATTGGTTTCAGTGAGACTGTCATGGTTTGCTCTCTGCTTTAAGAGTTTTGTGATAGGTTATGGGTCTGAGTCTCACTTAGCCCTGTGAGACTCTGCTATTTAAATGTGTTTTCCTTTCCTTTGACAGTTGTAGAGTTAATGGCAGTATTCCTTGATAGCAAACAGACCAATTACCATCCCAGGTGTTTCCGGTTTGGGACGACTCCCAGTCCCTTTATATACCATCTGCTACCAGCAGAGGGGGCCAGTTATTATTTATTCATTTCAATTCTGTTCTTGGAGGAAGAAGGAGCTGCTGTTACCCTCTCTCTGTCATAGTTGCTGTAGTGGCTGAAATCTTGGTTCTGACTGCAGCATTCTGTTGTTTTTCCCCCTGTCTGTCTTTATTTCCTAGTGTGTTGTTTCAGTGCAGCTGTGAGTCAAGCATCATTCATCAGGCCATTCCTCAGCCAGGGACTATTTTAGGGTCATCTTGTAAGGGGGTGGAGGGCTCAGCCCACCCCAGACCTGCAGACTGGCCACATATGCAGTGCTGTGTATTTCATTTTGTTACAGTGAGTATGTTATGATAAAAGGCCACTAAATAGCCACCCTGTGTAAATTACTTCCCTGGTACCTGTTAGGCAGGAAGGGGTTAGTAAGGTGGAGCACAAGGCACTAAAAGGGGGAACACGCAGGAAGTGATAGGAGAGTCCCCAGGAGGAGATACTAAAAGGAACTCTAATACATTGTCTTATATTTGTGGACCCTAAGGGTCACTCCTGGATCATGGACATGCGGGATCCTGCACATAGAGGATTGTTCTAACTGCGTCCCCAGAAGTGGGGTATAGTCTGGCTGATTGGGAAGGCGACTGTTCCCTGAAGCAAATACTCAACGAACCCCCCTGTGAGACCGAAGGTCAGTTGTGCCTTCAGGAGTAGGGTAGGTCTGGTCCTGGCCTGAGCATGAGCGGAGGAGTGCTGTCACACGTGGCCCTTCCAATGTGTAAGCAGTCCCTGTGGGTGCCATGAAACAGTCTAAGAGACTATTTGATTCTGGCCATGCAGGCCAGCAGGGGGATGAGGGGTCTAATGGTGGCAAATGGAGCCCGGGTGCCATGGAAACAGTTGGCAGCCAAATTGTATTGTGATGTGATGTCTGGAGGGAACCCCTATGGGGCCAATACCGGTGCCCTGATAGTGTACAAAGAGCATTATGATATAATTGCCGAGAAGAGAATGGATGCTGTATATGTGTCTAATCAAACATGTAAAGTTACGTTGCTTGCAAAGTATTCCACAGTGTGCCGTTTACTGATTCAGTGTGAAGGTGAAACGAAGAATGAACGGCGCAATTTCCCTTTAAGTGGAGTGGAGTCTGGGAGGCATGGGGTCAACTGCCAGCTGTGCTGCGGCCTGGTAACCCCTGAACACACGGCTACTACTGCCTTCCAAGCTCCCTCTATAATCTTAGGGCTTCAGATTCTAGCTCAGCGACAGGTGAGGAACCTGTAGAGGGACTGGGTAAGAGTGCAGGGTACAGCGGCAGGTAAGGTGAGGAGGTGTCCATCTTCCCTCTCACTAACGCTAGTGTCCACTGTTGTTTAAGTGTCCCCGTTGTACCCCTTGTCTTTTCGTGGTGTTTTTCCCCTTTAAGCTGTGTGCTTGGCCTCACACCAAACTCTCCCCTAGTCTGTGCGTGACAGAGACACATTGGCACACAGGCTGGGGGCACTGTCTGACTGCAACCAGACAGAGACTCCGGGACTGCCGGTGGGTGGGGAAAGCAATGCAAATGCATGAGAGATAATGAGAGGCTGCACTTTTGGTACTGCAACATGCACCTTTATACACTATTAATTTGCAGATTGATGATATATCTGCAGGTTAATTGCATTATCGGATTTGACAGGTTCCCTTTAAAGGTGTGAAGCGACCAGTGGTAGGGCCGCGGGTGTGTGTGTATGCTCTATTCCAACAAAATCCCCATACTCAGATTTTACCGGTAGTAACATTTCTTTACTAGGAAACATATTTATAATACAATCAACCGAACTATCTGCGCACATGAGTATAGTGGAGTCCCCGGATTTTCACTCCTTCCGGGTACGCAGCAAGAAGAAAGGAAAAAAAACAACAAAGAAATGGCGGCAACTTTCCTTAACTTTCCCTACAATCACGTACCAGTCTATTCCGGAAGAAGATGCCACTCCCACGTCGCAGGCTTGGAGTTTCACGATGATGGGTCCCGGTGCAGCGCTGAAGGGATGCAGCTCCTCGGTCTTTTCCTTTGATCTTCCCCCCGCTGGTAACGGATTCTAGTCAGTCTTTTAGTCCCGGGGCACGCCGAGCAGAAGAAGGGAAGTCACAGCCCCCTGCACTTGCACTCAGGGTGCGATGCTCTGCAGTCCGGTTAGATCCTTGGTGAAAACAAAGTCCTGCAGACCGGGAATGGCAGAAACCACTTCCACAGGGTGATTCCTCCAAGACTCCGGTGGCAAAAGAGCCCTCTGTTCAGGAAGACCACACGCAGCTCTCTTCTGGCTGAGCTCTGGAGCTGAACAACCTTCCCGCACTTTTTTTTCCTGGTTTAAACACACAAGCTGCAGTAGGGGATTTCCCACCTCTGTGTTTGTTGTGATTGCACAGTCTGACACTGCCCCCTTGTGGGCAATTGCTGAAGCAATATTCAAATCCATTTCTACATTAATGATGCAGTCTGAATTGTTGATCCCATTACATACCCCACCACTTAAAGGTTGGCAGTCCCTGTCAACTACCGTCGGTTCCCAGGCAGCGATGACTGCAGATGTCACAGGGGTTGGTTGAGAAGTGGGCCATACATACTGGTCCCTGTAAGACCGCCCGGGCGGGATCCCAGCAGTGGTGCGGTCAGTGCGTCTCAAGGGTCGGTTGTTCCCCTCCCTGTCACTGTCTTTACGCCCCACTTCAGTCAGCACTCCGGGGGAAGAACTGGGTTGTGTAGGTGGGTCACCGGTCTCAGAGTCAACGTGATCACTATGCTGGGAAACGTCCGTGACGTCAGTCGTGTTGGTAGCGTCACCCCCTCCGGGTACTGTGGTAGGGGAGTCAGTCTGGGATCGGCAGGGACGCAACATATTTCGGTGCACAGTGCGGATGCTGTGACTGTCTTCACCCCGCACTCGGTATACATGCCCGTTGGGGTAGGGGCGTTCGATTACCCGGTAGACCTCAGTCTCCCACTTGGCTCGAAGTTTCCCTTGGGGCTTCTTGATACGGAGCAGGACTAGCTGTCCCAACTTCAAGGGCTGCTCTTGCACGGGGAGTGGGTCAGCATGTATCTGGCCCCGGATTTGTTGGCTCACCAGCCGGTGTACAGTCTCCATCTTCTGTCGGTGAGCATTTAGCCAGGAGGGGTAGTTATGGCAGACATCATCTCCAGGGCAGAATAGGTTCAGGTCATGGACCCCTTTTCCGGGGCGGCCAAAGAGAAGGGTGTGTGGGGTGTAACCAGTCACGGAGTGGACCTGGTTGTTGTAGGCCCATACTAGATCGGGAAGGAATTGGGGCCATTGGTCTTTCTTATCATCAGCCAAGGTGCGGATCAGCTGGAGTAGGGTCCGGTTGAAACGTTCACATGCACCGTTCCCTTGTGGGTGGTAAGGAGTGGTCCTCGACTTCTGGATCCCATACATCCGATGCAGCTCTTCGATGACTCGACCTTCGAAACAAGCCCCCTGGTCGGAGTGCAACCTCTCCGGGCACCCGTAGACGTGGATGAACTGTCGACAGATGGCCCGAGCAGCCGATTCAGCCGTCTGGTCTTTGGTAGCGACAGCGACAGCGAATTTTGTGAAGTGATCCACCATGACTAGACAGTACTGATAGCCACTGCTCGCCGTCCCAATCAGCAGATAGTCCACCATCAACAGCTCAAGGGGCCTGGATGTTTTAATTGTCTGAACAGGTGCACGCTGCTCAGGGGACTTGTGTAGTTCGCAGGTGTGACAGGTCTGGCAGACGTCTTCAACCAGCTTGCGGAGCCCCGAACAATAGATGGACTGTTGAATCCACCGAAAGGTCTTGTCTATTCCGAAGTGGCCATTCCTTTTATGGGCTTGGGCCACCATCTCACGGGCCAATTGATCAGGCACCACAACTTGTGTGCATTCCTCCAGCATGTGCGACAAGAGAACCTTCCGGTATAGCACTCCTTCTCTCAGAATCAGCCGGTCCCACTGCCTGAGCAGGGTCAAGGTCCCGGTAGACAGTCGTGCCCGTATATCGGCGGGAGGCTTCTGCTGCCGCTTCACCCATTGTTTGAGTAGAGCCCATTCAGGGTTCTGGTCCTGGATCCTGCACCACTCCTGCGGTGGCAAGGCGACCCCCACTGGAGTTCCAGCTTCGCCCACAACGAACTGGCGGTAATCCACCATCTGTTGGGCGAGCTTTGCAAAGTCAGGCGTCTCGTCCCCTTCTAATTCTTCATCCCGGTCTCGGTTGAGTAAGGGGTATGACACTCTAGACAGGCTGTCCGCATTTTGATTCTCAGCTCCAGCCCTATATTTGATCTTGTAATTGAACTTGGAGAGCCGAGCCATCCAATGCTGCTCCATGACTCCGAGCTTCGCATTTTCTAAGTGGGCCAATGGGTTGTTATCGGTCAGGACTAGTACTTCGGTCCCCGTGAGGTACCCTGCAAATTTCTCCACCATAGCCCACGTTAGGGCCAACAGCTCCAGCCGGAACGAGGTATAATTGGTGGGGTTCTTCTCGCCCTCATGTAGGGACCAACTGGCATAGGCTATGACCCATTCCTTGCCTTCTTGTACCTGTGAAAGTACTGCCCCTAGACCCTGTAGACTGGCATCGGTGTGTAGTTGAAAGGGCAGGTTATAGTCCGCATATGCCAGGATGGGGGGAGACGTTAAGACACCCTTTATGGCTTGGAAGGACTCTTCCTGGCTGGGTCCCCAGCTGATGGGTCGTCCTCTGGGGCTGTTGGTGGTCCCTCGAAGCAGGTCATGCAAGGGTGCAGCAAGTCGGGCGAAGTTTTTGACGAACCGGCGGTAGTAGCCGGCTAACCCCAGGAAAGCCCTGACCTCCTTGACGTTTGTGGGCTGCGGCCAATCCCGTACGGCGGCTATCTTCTCTGAAGATGGCTGGACACCTTCGGCTGAGATCCGGTGGCCCAGGTAATTGATCTCGGGCTGCAGAAGACGGCACTTGCTGGGTTTCAACTTCAGGCCATGTTCTCTCAACCTACTGAACACACGGCCCAGCTGCTGCAGGTGTTCTTCAAATGTGGCCGAATAGACTACAATGTCGTCCAGGTAGATGAGGGTGAAGTCGAAGTTGAAGTCTCCCAAGCAGCGCTCCATCAGCCGCTGGAATGTCCCCGGCGCGTTGTTCAGACCAAAGGGCATCCGGTCGAACTCGTACAGGCCCATGGGTAAGATGAAAGCAGTCTTCTCTCTATCTTTCTCATGCATAGGTACCTGCCAATATCCGCTGGCCAGATCCAACGAAGAGAAGTATTTGGCTTTCTTCAGGGCTGTCAGGGATTCTTCGATCCTTGGCAAAGGGTACGAGTCCCGGATGGTGCAAGCATTCAAACGGCGGTAGTCCACACAGAATCTCAGGGATCCGTCCTTCTTCTTGACTAACACCACCGGTGCCGCCCAGGGGCTCTGGCTTTCTCGTACCACTCCCGCGAGTAACATGGAATTCAGGAAATTTTTCACTTCTTGGTATTGCTGGGGAGGAATTTGGCGGTACCTTTCACGGATAGGAGCAGTGTCACCGGTGGGGATTTCGTGCTTGATACTGGTGGTGCAACCAAAGTCGGTGTCATGCCGGGCAAAGGACGCCTGATGCTCTTGAAGTAGCTCTTCCACCTGGGACACCTCCCGTTTGGAGTATTGGGATACGTCCAACTGACACTTCTCTCGTAGTTCTCGCCCCGCGTTGGTGTCACCCGCGACAGCGGCCATGGCAGAGACCGTCCCTTTCCAATCTCCCTCTGTAGACGGTACAAACTGGAGGGGGCTCATAGGGTTCACCTCTTCGGTTACAGCGTAGACTCGGGCGAGCTGTTTCCCGGCTTCTAGGTCAACGCTCACGTTAGCCGTGTTGCCCAGCCTGACAGGAATTTTTCCCTTTCTCACTACTGCTAGAGTTCGAGCGACTAGTGGATTCAGCTTCCCTTCCTTCGGGGTGCGCGGCTCAATCAGCACCTCCACGCCTTCAAGCTGTCTCGTGGTGCTAAGGGGTAGTGAGATAACTGTCTCTTTCCCAGCCGGTAAGGTGATCCTGGTATGGCGGGGTACGGTGACCGTGGCCAGCGGCAGTTGTTCTTCTGTCATTCGCTGGAGGTTGCAGGTCCGGACCACTTGCTGAAAGGCACGGCGGGTGACCCTATGTGCGGTCACTTCTTGCCAGTACTTGGGCCCCTTCTTGGTAAACAACACCAGATTCAGGTCTTTCAAGATGTTCATCCCAATAATCATGGGCGTTTCTGATCCAAAGCCTTCCCTGACCACGATTATCCCTCTCTTCCCGAGATCTTGGCCACAGATTTTGGTGTTCATCCAGGCAACTCCCGTCACCGGAATGGGTAGATTATTGGCTGCTTTGATCTTGATGGCGGTATCAGGGTCATAGGCAACCCGCGGCTTCAGACATTCTTCGTAGAACTGCTTGGAGATGGTGGATACCTGAGACCCAGTATCCATTAACCCTTGTACGGCGATCCCTTCCAGTAATACTTCCAGGGTGGGGCTATTTGATGCAAGCTTGTTCCGTGGCTGGCTCTGTTTTCCTACACCCCTCTCTTTGGCATCCCCTGCCGAGTGAGCCTCTTTGGCAGGGGCGTCTAGTTTAAAGGCGGCCACTGTTGTGGGACATGACTTGCTGGTTCTGGTGGATCGGACTGTGGATGAGCTTGAACGTTCTGGGGGCAACGGTTGGCTCTATGGCGGGGATCGCCGCATGTCCAGCATCTTCCCATCGGCCGGCTGGGTTGTTGTCTCGCTTGCCGGCCCGCCTGTTGGTCTAAGGTGAGCTGTAACACCTGTTTCTGCAACTCTGCCACCATCTGTTTCAGTTCTTCCGTGTTGCTGTTCGGAGTCCCGATACCAGATATGGACCTGCAGGCCGCGGTATATGTCTGTGTCTCCACGACAGGTCCCCTTGAACATTCTATAGCTTCTTGTTTGACCTCAGCGAACGTAAAGGCCGGATTTATCCGGAGTAGATCTTGCAATGAGCGGTTAAGGTACTGGTCTCTCAATCCGGTCACGATCTGATCTCTCAACACCAGGTCACGGGTACCCGTACTAGCTATCTGTTCTTCGTTTCTACCGGCTTGTTATAGTAGCACTTGAAGGGCATTGGCATATTGAGGAATGTCCTCCGACTCGAGTTGAGTACGCCGGAAGAACATATAGCGCAATGTTCCCGCATATGTGGTCGGCCCATAGGTGTTCTCCAGCACCCGCACCAAGTCATCCAACGTACGCTGGCCCCTAACCGTCTCCAGCCTGACTGTCGTCCACGCTTCCCCTTCTAATGTTAGCATGGCCATTTCTGCTAAGGTCTTAGGATCAGTGTTATACATTTCCCCCACTATCTTAAGTTGCTCAGTCCATTCAGTTACAGGATAGTTCCGTCCGTCAAACTTTCTCACCTGATTGACAATAGACGGTGGGGGAGCTGTCCGGTTATAAGTTACTACCAGGGGATGATTTTGTTGGTCACACATCCTGCCGACTACGCCACATGAAGCGACCGGTGGTAGGGCTGCGGGTGTGTGTATGCTCTATTCCAACAAAATCCCCATACTCAGATTTTACCGGTAGTAACATTTCTTAACTAGGAAACATATTTATAATACAATCAACCGAACTATCTGCGCACATGAGTATAGTGGAGTCCCCGGATTTTCACTCCTTCCGGGTACGCAGCAAGAAGAAAGGAAAAAAAACAACAAAGAAATGGCGGCAACTTTCCCTAACTTTCCCTACAATCACGTACCAGTCTATCCCGGAAGAAGATGCCGCTCTCACGTCGCAGGCCTGGAGTCTCACGATGATGGGTCCCAGTGCAGCGCTGAAGTGATGCAGCTCCTCGGTCTTTTCCTTTGATCTTCCCCCCGCTGGTAACGGATTCTAGTCAGTCTTTTAGTCCCGGGGCACGCCGAGCAGAAGAAGGGAAGTCACAGCCCCCTGCGCTTGCACTCAGGGTGCGATGCTCTGCAGTCCGGTTAGATCCTTGGTGAAAACAAAGTCCTGCAGACCGGGAATGGCAGAAACCACTTCCACAGGGTGATTCCTCCAAGACTCCGGTGGCAAAAGAGCCCTCTGTTCAGGAAGACCACACGCAGCTCTCTTCTGGCTGAGCTCTGGAGCTGAACAACCTTCCCGCACTTTTTCTTCCTGGTTTAAACACACAAGCTGCAGTAGGGGATTTCCCACCTCTGTGTTTGTGATTGCACAGTCTGACACTGCCCCCTTGCGGGCAATTGGTGAAGCAATATTCAAATCCATTTCTACATTAATGATGCAGTCTGAATTGTTGATCCCATTACAGGTGCTCACAACCCACTTTTGTTCTAAAAATAACAAATTAGTCCTCTTTCAGATATGTTTTTTTTTATGCAGAAGAGAAAAATGAATCAATTTTCATCAATGAGATTCTACTACCCATTTCAATATTAGAAATGTGCAGCACACAGATGCCGACCATCTGCTGTAATTTTCACTGACTCACAGACTTTCATGGGTAATTTTGATTCAGATCTGTGGCTTTTTCGCAGACACGTGTGAACAGCACTGTAGACTATAATGGCAAAACATTTACACAATAGAAACAGCTGAAAATGGGATTTCCTTCACCCTGTATTCAAAATCTCAAGTCAGTATGTCTGTCACTGCTTCATACACACTGTGATAGACTCTCTTTAGTGTCTGCTTTCTGAAATTTGTTGAGTAATGCATTTTATTTTGTCTTGATTAAATATTAAGTACTTGTTAATACATTCCTTGGCTAAAACACAAAATGAGGACACATGTTTACTCAAATGTAGTTCTTCTTGTCTTATTAATATGACCCACCCCCCAGCTAAGCCTCTGACCTTTTTTCCCTATACTACGGCCCGGAGGTTCTTATATTCTTCACAGTTTAACCCACTGACTAATCTATGATATGTCAAGGTTGCCATTTTATTATTAGCAAACACTAGAATGTGAACCCATAAAGCTGGGTTCACCTGAGTGTATTTGACAGTCTATATTTGGACCACATTGCATGGACTGACCGCCCGACAGAAACGTACTGCCTCAAAGACACATATGTCTAAGCGATGTTAGCATGAACATTGTAAAACTGTGGATTCAAAGAATGTATGAATAAAAATGTGAAACACAATAAATGAGTAGCTCCTTACTTAAAGGGAACCTGTCAGGTCCCATATGGGTTCTAACCTAGAAGCAGGGTGATGTGTGGCCTAGTAACCCCTTCCTACCCATCCCTGTTTTGTAATAGTGTATAATATGAATGTATAAAAATATGTTTTATTACTTACATGTTCCCTATGTAAATGATCAGAGGATCTAGTCCCCTGGGCGTCGCACTGCCCTGTGGGCGTTTGCATGGTTTATGTGGTATCACGCCCCTGTAGGAGTGATACCATGGATTTACATGAGCGATGTCACCATCGCTCCTTGCGATCCCGTGCGCGCGCGCTTACCATTCCTGCAGCCTTGTTATCCAGGTGTGTACTTCTAGGCTTCAGACGCTCACTGCGCATGCTCAGAAGACTCCTGCGACGGTCACGTCACTCATGTAAATCCATGGTATCACGCCCACATGGACGTGACACCACGGAAAGCAGGCAAACGCCCACAGGGCGTTTTTGCCTTTTGATAACAAAACTATAGAACAATAGATAGGACTATCCCTGCCTGTAAGGTGAGTCCCCCTTCAGTAAAAATCCTGCTCTACAGTCTTAGCCAAGACACAATTTCAAAGACTGTGCTTTAGCATGCATCTCCCAGATTCATTCTCCCCATTCATAACCTTGAATATTTATTTATTTTATTTATTTGCTTATCATCACATCTTCCTAAGGAACATTTATTTAAGGTTTCGGTTTCTTTTTTCTTAATCTATAATTTTTAATATTGTAATGGACCTTAACATATTGATCCCTAAGTCTCAAACTGCAAATACTCATTTTATCTAATTTCCTACTAATTTGATATTCTTTTTATGACTGTCCTGACTCCCAAATATTACTTTATCAATATGTGCAGTTACCCTTACTAACACTTCATATGTTATTCAGTGGGTGCCATTTTGTCAGTTTCACTAGATGTGAAAAGATGGCCACCACAGCACATGGTTTACTTTTCTTTGTCTAAGGGAGCATGTGGGGGGAGGGGAAACTAATTTTAATTCTGCTCAAACTATTTCCATCCATATTCTATAGTCTGTACTTTATACAAATGTGGCGCCCTGGACAAGCCAGGGGCCACAGAGCACAACACCCACAACACCCCACACTCCCAGCAGGCACACCAAAGCCAGAACACAAAACCCTTGTTGCCTTCCTATAGGGGCTGATGATCACACCAGGGGGTGGGCCAGGCGGTTGGTCCCGCCCACTGAGGAGTTCACAGTCCTGGAGGCGGGAAAACCAGGGAGATTGAGTTTGGTAGTGAAAGTGAGCAGAAGGAAGTAGTAGTTGAGCAGCCTGAAGTTGGTCCGGGTGTGTGGCCCGGACAGATCAGCAATTTTGGCAGACGGTGATGACCGTCTGCAGGACTGGCCTATTGGAGTCTACCGTAAGGACCGTGAACGGGCGGTGGCCCGGCGGTACTGGACCGGTACACAAAGAGAAGCCAGCACCATCTGGCAGGGGCTTTTCGGACCCCGGCAAGGCTAGGAGTCGCTGTGAATTTGCCGAATTCCTCCTGGGTTTCCAAACAGTCAAGTCCCGACAGAAGGCAACAGTCCAACCGAGTGAGAGAGACACCGCCACCGCCAAGGCAACCGTTTCTCAGGGCCAGCGCCTGCGGGCAAAAGGGGCTCCTCTGGCCCATATCCAAGCCGGGGAGCGGGTTACCGGTGGGAACCCATTGGAACCATACAGACATCTTAGGTGCAGGGAAAGGCAGTTGCCACCAACCTGCTGGGAGCAATAACACCGCAGCCGTCTGTGGTACCCGTCCATCCAGCCATGTGTTTTACCGAGAACTGTGTCTTCATCATTGGGCTGAGTGAGTACCACCGTGCCGTGCGGCACAGCGCTGCCCCCGCGACCCTGCACCTCCCCAGGCCTTGTAACCTGCCTGCCATTCATCCCTACCCCATCACCGGGCCCCGGGACAACCAACCCCCTACCCACGGAGGGGAGAACTAACAACCAAGCTGCTCCTAGTCACCGCTCCCGGGATCCCCGTCTAGAGCAGCGGTGGTGTCACCAAAATCACCACAACCGTGGGTGGCGTCACGGACAATATCCATAATCAAAACCCCCCACAACCAATCACCCCCCTTTTCACTCACGGGCGAGGAGCGCCGCTCAAGTCCCCGGGATCCGGCCCACCGCTCGAGCCACCACCAAGCAGCAGCAGCGGCCGCAGCAGCAGCGGCAGCCGGACCCGAGCAGTGGGAGAGCGCAGCGTCCCCTCCTCCGCCCGCGACACACACACACACACACACACACACACATAAACACACACCTTCTCATCTCTACCTTCATGATAAAATAGCTGCTAGGAAACCCCTGCTAAGGACAGGCAACAAGCAGAAGAGACTTGTTTTGGCTAAAGAACACAAGGAATGGACATTAGACCAGTGGAAATCTGTGCTTTGCACTGATAAGTCCAAATTTGATATCTTTGGATCCAACCACCGTGTCTTTGTAGAAAAGGTGAACGGATGGACTCTACATGCCTGGTTCCCACCGTGAAGCATGGAGGAGGAGGTGTGATGGTGTGGGGGGGCTTTGCTTCTGGCACTGTTGGGGATTTATTCAAAATTGATTTAAAAAAAAAAAAAAAAACAACAACTCCGTGTGCTTCATCCACCGTGTTAAGATCTGGACACATGGCTCACCAAGATGGCCGCCACCAAGAATAGCAAATGGTTTATCGACACAGTATTGTGGTCTAGATACACCACATCCACAACAAAGTTCACTGTCATCCGGATTTTTCCGGTCACAACTAGAACAGGCCTATACCCTACCATCGCCATTATATGGTGGTGGCCACTCACAGGATATATTTTTGTAATACACATAACTCAAAACTCTCTTTTTTTATTTTTTTATACCCAATTCTCTCTATATAAACTTTCAGAAACCCTTCCCCATGCAGAAGCAGCAGATAACAATCCATTGTCTTCCAAAACACCTTTTCTCTCTGTCAGCACAAGCTTCCACTCTAGAGGCTGCAATCTTCCTCCTGCTGGCATTCCACATAATTTCATAAGCTTCTTACATTGTTTAACATGACTCTTCCCTTCACGAGTTGCAACTAATGTGTATGGGTCTAACTTGCCTTCTGATTTTGGCTTGTTGCCAATACGACACAACTGCATTAATTTCTCCATCTTCTCCCAATATAAACAAAACCAAACAAACAATTTTTTTTCTATGCAGACCAAGATAGAAACAACAGCAAACAAAAAGAAGGGGGAGATGACTCATAACTGAAACACTAAAGAAAACTTTTAGTTTGCAGCACACACTTCAAAATCTGTCCTTGTTCTGCCACATGGTCCCTGCCTAATTTCTGCGTTCTGTAATTCAGTCTCTTACTATTCCCTGCACCAACACATATCAACAACTTTGAGAGCCCATAGAAAACACGTGCCTAACCTGACCAATTACAACTGCGCTATATCAACTTGAGAGCCCGTGGAAAACACGTGCCTAACCTGACCAATTAAAACCTGCACCATATCAATTTGAGAGCCCGTGGAAAACACGTGCTTAACCTGACCAATTAAAACCGCGCTTTTCTTGTGTCATTTACATACCAGCCTCTTAACTAGGCCTTGTACAAAACCATATCAACAACTTTGAGAGCCCGTTAAAAACACGTGCCTAACCTGAGCAATTAAAACCTGCGCTATCAATTTGAGAGCCCGTGGAAACACTTGCCTAACCTGACCAATTAAAACTACTTAAGTCTCGACTAGAACTACAAACCGTATCATAGGCGACAACTAACAGAACTCAAAACTCACTTGCTCCTTTAACCACCAGTCAATATCCCCTCGAGACAACAAATAACAGGCAGCAGGCAACTAAACACGTGATGGTTCTTCATCAATTAATATGACCAACAGCAGTGAGGCCATCTACAGATACCCCAAAAAAACGGACATGGTCAGGCAATTAGCGCAGCACACTCAGAGACCATGGGAAGACTACAGATTATGAGACTACTCAGGTCTCTTCATCAGGCATGGTATAACACAAAATCTGAAGAGTCACATATTTATACACAACAGGACATAGAATGGGGCAGTAAAAAAAACAAACAAAAAACAACCAAGTTATATAAAACAGAACTATCACTATGGCAGGGGGACAAACTGTTGTAGCCATAAATTTTGCTGCAGTTCAGTGTGAAAGTTTTATTGTCCTCTGATCAGGGTCTGGTCCAGGCTGTGACACGCTCGGATGGTCAGAGGAGCACATCTTTTAACTGATGTAAAAAGACATGAATCCATGAGACACATTCATTCCTGCTCTGAATGTGTCAAAGGTCATCATAAGTTTGTACTCCCATAGTCTCCTGTCTCTCTGGGACTTGAAATTTCCTTTCAATACCAGCAATTTCATGTCCATGATGCTGTGGTTTGGGTTACAAAAATGTTTGGCCACAGGTAGATCCATCCTTTTTTCTCTAATTGTGTGGCGGTGATAATTCATCCTTGTCCTGAGCTGTTGTCTGGTCTCCCCTACATACAGATCCCCAGTTGGACATTTGGTACATATAATTAAGTACACCACATTGGTTGTGGTGCAGCTGAAGGTACCTGGGATCTTGTAGTCCTGATGTGATCTGGGAATCTTTATCTTGTCTGTTGTCAATATTAATGGACAGGTCTTGCATTTTTTCTGGTTGCAGGGAAATGTTCCTGTTGGTGTTGGAGAGGACAGGGAGCTTCTGACAATGATGCTTCTTAGATTCGGGGGCTGTTTAAAACACAGAAGTGGGGGGTCTGGAAAAATAGACTTTAACCGGGCATCCTTTTGCAGTAATGGTTGTAGTTTCCGTGCAGCTCCTCTAAACACCTCCAGATGTGGATTGTAGGTGACTACAAGAGGGACCCGGTTGTTTTCTTCTTTAGTTTTATAATGTAGGAGATGGTTTCTTGATATTCTGGTGGCTCTTGTAATCTGGTTTTCAATTGTTCTTGGGTGGTAGCCTTGATTCACAAAGGTCTTTCTGAGGCCCTCAAGGTGATTGTCTCTATCTGTACTGTTGGAACATATCCGATTGTACCTGATAGCCTGGCTGTATACAATAGAGTTTTTTATGTGTTTTGGATGAAAACTGTCCCATTTCAGGTATGTTGGACGGTCAATTGGCTTCTTGTACAGGGATGTCTCTATTTCATTGTTCCGTAGTTTAATGATGGTGTCCAAGAAGTTGATTTCCGTGCTGGAATAGTTGAGTGTTAAGGCCCCGTCACACTAAGCAACATCGCTAGCAACATCGCTGGTAACGAACAACTTTTGTGACGTTGCTAGCGATGTTGCTGTGTGTGACATCCAGCAACAACCTGGCCCCTGCTGTGAGGTCGTTGGTTGTTGCTGAATGTCCTGGGCCATTTTTTAGTTGTTGCTGTCCTGCTGTGAAGCACAGATCGCTGTGTGTGACAGCGAGACAGCAACAACTAATGTGCAGTGAGCAGGAGCCGGCTTCTGCTGAGGCTGGTAACTAATGTAAACATCGGGTAACCAAGAAGCCCTGTCCTTGGTTACCCGATATTTACCTTTGATACCAGCCTCCTCCGCTCTCACTGCCTGTGCTGCTGGCTCCTGCTCTGTGCACAGATAGCTGCAGCACACATCAGGCAATTAACCCGATGTGTGCTGTAACTAGGAGAGCAAGGAGCCAGCGCTCAGTGTGCGCTGCTCCCTGCTCTGTGCACATTTAGCTGCAGCACACATCGGGTTAATTAACCTGATGTGTGCTGTAACTAGGAGACTGGGGGCTGGTCACTGGTTGCTGGTGAGCTCACCAGCAACTCGTGTAGCCACGCTCCAGCGATCCCTGCCAGGTCAGGTTGCTGGTGGGATCGCTGGAGCGTCGCAGTGTGACAGCTCACCAGCAACCTCCTAGCAACTTACCAGCGATCCCTATCGTTGTTGGGATCGCTGGTAAGTTGCTTAGTGTGACTGGACCTTTAGGTTGATGGTGGGAATTTGAAACACAGAGGGAATTTGAAACACAAAGGAAGACACTACCAGAAAGCACAGAACAAAAAGTACAACAATACTATTACAGACTACGAACCCTTCTGATCCACAACAAGGAAAAGAAGCTACATAGACTGCGCCTCAATTCAGGACTTAATACAAGCAGGTGGAGAACAAAGCCAAAACTTGACAACTTGGACAACCACTCCATTCAAGGCACAAAAGCATCTAACTGTGTTATCAATCTCTCGGATTACAAACCAAACAAAGTGGAACTTAATGTGCTTTCTAGAGGACTCTCATTTTGTCCTACTAAAGCTCTAGACAAAATTGAGCTCTGCAGCGACATGGAAGATTACTTCAGGAGACTACGTCTGAGGGAATATTTTAGCGATGCAGATGTTTCAGAATCCACCCAGACTGAAGGAAGACGGATCTTGACAACCAGGAAAAGATCAGATTGGACACCTCCACCAGGACGCAACCCTCATCTGGATAACTATATAGACACTTTCAGACATTTGGTAAAATCCACTTTCCTAGACACACACAGGAGGCAACCATCCAACATCAGTGCCCAGGAGAGAAGGGCCATAAAATCTTTGAAAACCAACAAAGAAATCATCATTAAACCTGCAGACAAGGGGGTGCAATAGTCATGATGAACAAATCAGACTACATGAAGGAAGCACACAGACAACTGATGGACACACGCTACTATTAGAAATTGGAGTCTGACCCTACACAGGACTATTACAAGGAACTTAACAAGTTGACCTCTGGTCTGCCTGACATATCCATAAGAACTAATGAACTGATACCGGTGAGTTCAAGAATAGGCACATTCTACATGCTTCCCAAAATTCACAAATCTGGAAACCCAGGAAGACCCATCATTTCATGTGTGGGCACCCTCACTGAACAAGTCTCTGGATGGGTAGAGGGTATCCTTAAACCCTTGGTAAGGGATACAACCAGCTACATCCAGGACACTACTGACCTATTGAAAAAACTATCAGCAATAGGTCCTCTTCCAGAGGGAACCATCCTTGCTACCATGGATGTGGAATCCTTGTACTCGAATATTCCACACCAGGATGGATTAAATGCTTGCAAAATTTTCCTGGAAAATACAGGAACTGTTGCCAATTCTGTGGTGAAGCTTACAAAATTCATCCTCACCCATAATTACTTTGCATTTGACAATGACATATATACAGGAGACAGGGACTGCAATGGGAAGCAAAATGGCACCACAATATGCAAATCTTTTCATGGCCAAGCTTGAGAGTGACTTTTTATCCTCTTGTCCTATCAGGCCTCTGGTCTACTACCGTTACATTGACGATATTTTAATCATCTGGACAGAGTCGGAGCAGCAGCTGAAGACCTTCCATGAACAATTTAATCAGTTTCATCCCACCATCAACCTAACACTCAACTACTCCAGCACGGAAATCAACTTCTTGGACACCATCATTAAACTACGGAACAATGAAATAGAGACATCCCTATACAAGAAGCCAATTGACCGTCCAACATACCTGAAATGGGACAGTTTTCATCCAATACACATAAAAAACTCTATTGTATACAGCCAGGCTATCAGGTACAATCGGATATGTTCCAACAGTACAGATAGAGACAATCACCTTGAGGGCCTCAGAAAGACCTTTGTGAATCAAGGCTACCACCCAAGAACAATTGAAAACCAGATTACAAGAGCCACCAGAATATCAAGAAACCATCTCCTACATTATAAAACTAAAGAAGAAAACAACCGTGTCCCTCTTGTAGTCACCTACAATCCACATCTGGAGGTGTTTAGAGGAGCTGCACGGAAACTACAACCATTACTGCAAAAAGATGCCCGGTTATTATTATTATTATTATTTATTTATAGAGCACCATTAATTCCATGGTGCTGTACATGAGAAGGGGGTTACATACAAAATACGTATACAAGTTACAGTAGACAGACTAGTACAGAGGGAAGAGGGCCCTACCCTTGCGGGCTTACATTCTATAGGATTATGGGGAGGAGACAATAGGTGGGGTGTAGGTCAGGCGGCAGCTCCGCACGGTGGTCGGGCGGCAGCTCCGCACGGTGGTCGGGCGGCAGCTCCGCACGGTGGTCGGGCGGCAGCTCCGCACGGTGGTCGGGCGGCAGCTCCGCACGGTGGTCGGGCGGCAGCTCCGCACGGTGGTCGGGCGGCAGCGAGTTCATTGTAGATTGTAGGCATTTCGGAACAGGTGCGTTTTCAGGTTCCGTTTGAAGTTTGCAAGGGTAGGGGATAGTCTGACGTGTTGAGGCAGCGAGTTCCAGGAGACTGGGGATGCTCGGGAGAAGTCTTGGAGTCGGTTGTGTGAGGAGCGAATGAGAGAGGAGGAGAGGAGGAGATCTTGGGAGGACCGGAGGTGACGTGTTGGAGTGTAGTGGGAGAGTAGTTCGGAGATGTACGGAGGGGAAAGATTATGCACAGCTTTGTAGGTCAGTGTTAGAAGTTTGAATTGGATACGGTGGAAGATTGGAAGCCAGTGGAGGGACATGCAGAGGGGAGAAGCGGGGTGGTATTGAGGAGAGAGGTGGATAAGTCGGGCAGCAGAGTTAAGGATGGACTGGAGAGGGGCGAGCGTGTTGGCAGGGAGGCCACAGAGGAGGATGTTACAGTAGTCGAGGCGGGAGATTATGAGGGCATGCACTAGCATTTTAGTTGATTGCAAATTGAGGAAAGGGCGGATTCTGGAAATATTTTTGAGTTGAAGACGGCAGGAGGTGGTGAGGGATTGGATGTGTGGTATGAAGGATAAGGCAGAGTCAAAGGTCACTCCGAGGCAGCGAACTTTGGGTACTGGCGAGAGCGTGGTGTTATTTATTGTAATAGATAATAAAATCTATTTTTCCAGACCCCCCACTTCTGTGTTTTAAACAGCCCCCGAATCTAAGAAGCATCATTGTCAGAAGCTCCCTGTCCTCTCCAACACCAACAGGAACATTTCCCTGCAACCAGAAAAAATGCAAGACCTGTCCATTAATATTGACAACAGACAAGATAAAGATTCCCAGATCACATCAGGACTACAAGATCCCAGGTACCTTCAGCTGCACCACAACCAATGTGGTGTACTTAATTATATGTACCAAATGTCCAACTGGGGATCTGTATGTAGGGGAGACCGGACAACAGCTCAGGACAAGGATGAATTATCACCGCCACACAATTAGAGAAAAAAGGATGGATCTACCTGTGGCCAAACATTTTTGTAACCCAAACCACAGCATCATGGAAATGAAATTGCTGGTATTGAAAGGAAATTTCAAGTCCCAGAGAGACAGGAGACTTTGGGAGTACAAACTTATGATGACCTTTGACACATTCAGAGCAGGAATGAATGTGTCTCATGGATTCATGTCTTTTTACATCAGTTAAAAGATGTGCTCCTCTGACCATCCGAGCGTGTCACAGCCTGGACAAGACCCTGATCAGAGGACAATAAAACTTTCACACTGAACTGCAGCAAAATTTATGGCTACAACAGTTTGTCCCCCTGCCATAGTGATAGTTCTGTTTTATATAACTTGGTTGTTTTTTTTTTTTTTTTTTTTTTTACTGCCCCATTCTATGTCCTGTTGTGTATAAATATGTGACTCTTCAGATTTTGTGTTATACCATGCCTGATGAAGAGACCTGAGTAGTCTCGAAAGCTTGCTATTATTACCATCTTTTCAGTTAGCCATTAAAAGGTATCAACCACTGAGGACTCTGTTCTTTTAAACAAATTTTTTTTTTATCTCTACTGGCTA